>NC_139602.1:4672712-5115049 GCF_946808225.1 Silurus aristotelis
CACGGCGCTGCACACGAATCATTAAAACCGGTTTGTGTGAAGATCCTGTGCGTTCAGACCAAACTTTAGTTCCTGTTTCACGAGCAGAAAGGCCACCACGCGCTCTCACGGTGAGGGTTTATTTCCTACAATTTTATTCCCCAAGAGCATTCTAGAGCGCACGTTCCTGGGTATGTGACGGTTTTATTGCGCCCCCTGTCGGTGTAGATTTGGGACGAGTACGTCACATTGAGTTCGCACTGCAGACTCCGTCCCAGAGTTTGGGGTACCTTCAGAATATGACCCACTTTATTAGGAACACTTACCAGTCATGTGGCAGGAGCAACATGCAACAAATTAATGCAAATACAGTTAAAGATCATTAGTTAATGTTCACGTTAAACACCAGAATGTGGAAAAGAAGTGATCTTTAAGAATCTAAAGCAATTAAAAGGCTTTACTTTATTTATTATATTTTTAGAACTGTGGTGAGACCTGCGATGTTGTATGGTTTAGGGACAGTGGCACTGAGTAAAAGACAGGAGGTGAAGCTGGAGGTAGCAGAGCTGATAAAATTGAGATGTTCGTTGGGAGTGACGACGATGGACAGGATTAGAAACTAGTTTTTTAGAGGGACAGCACATGTAGGACGTTTTGGAGAGGGAGGTGAGATTGAGATAGTTTGGACATGTTTAGAGGAGGGACATGGGGTATATCAGTAGGAGAATGCTGAGGATGGAGCCACCAGGAAGAAGGAAAAGAGGAAGGCCAAAGAGAAGGTTTATGGATGTGGTGAGGAAAGACATGCAGGTAGTTGGTGTGAAAGAGGCAGATGTAGAGGACAGGGGGTATGGAGACGGATGATCCGCTGTGGCGCCCCCTAATGGGAGAAGCCGAATTAAGAAAATACTTTATTTATCATATTCTGTTGAATAATGCCAATAACCAAGGCTCTGAAACTAATTAGACCTTTCTAGAGAATAAAATACGCAATATTTATTTTAATCATATGAATACAGATGCAATGAGAGCTAATTAAGTTGCTTGCTTGAAGTATTCCTTGAGGTAAGAGAAAAAGAAAAGTTTATCTGGATTTAAGATGTGCCATTTTCCATTGGTTTTAGTAATAAGTATGCAATACTGTTTAATTGTTTGATCAATTAAACAATCATAGTTTAATTTGTGTTGTATCCCAGTGTTTTTGCAAACATAAAACTCCAAAAAGTTGGGAGACTGTGTAAAATGTGAATATAAATAGAATGCAATGATTTGCAAATCACATTATCCCATATTTTATTCAGAATAGTACACAGAAACATTTTTAAACAGAGAAAAAAAGTGGCTTGGGAGTTAAGGGACTTGTCAGTTTTCCTTTAAACTGATGAGCCCTTGTTACAAAGTATTTACCTTTTTGTTAGGTTCATACTTCATGTCAAGTCAAGTCAAGAAGCTTTTATTGTCATTTCAACCATATATAGCTGACTCATTACACAGTGAAATGAAACAACGTTCCTCCTGAACCCTGGCGCTACATACAACAACAATCACAGAAAACAAATTCATATTTTCAGCATCTATAAGACCATCATCAACCACGAGAGACAGTACATGCAATGTAAACAAAGATGGCTGACCATTAGCTTGTCCAGGAGCGAGCTTAGATCGCAGCACGCTATCAAGTGTGTAATTCCTTTGTTTTTGTGCAGAGATGGTACCGTACAGTGAAAGTGAGGAATGCAACACTACATCTAGAGCCAATAAAAAATTGTCATGCAAAGCTGTTGGAGTAAACTGGTTGATATGTATTAGAAGTATGGATTTAATTACCCATTTTTAATCTCTAGTTACTTTTCACCCACCCTGTATATTAACATGAAAGAGCCACAATTTCTTAAAATATAATTAAATAAATTATCTTGTATTGAATTAAATTAAATTAATTGAGATTGATATAGATTGCAATGACTGCTGTTTACACTCACCGTTTCCCACATACCCTCTAATAGCATTAGCATTGTTAAAAACTTTAAATGTCGATTAATGAATTTGAATGTCGATTAACACTGTGATTCTACCATTTTTAATGGCCAAAGAAGGAAAAGGAGAGGAGGAAGATGTCTACAGAGACAGCATAAAAGTGTAGGAGAGTGGCAGTTTGGGTTGGTACATTAAATGTTGATACTATGACGGGTAAAGGGAGAGAGGTAGCTGATATGATGGAGAGGAGAAAGGTAGATATGTTGTGTGTTCAGAAGACCAAGTGGAAAGTGAGTAAGACCAGGAACATTGGAGGTGGAGGTTTAAACTGTTCTTTCATGGTGTGGATGGAAAGGGAAATAGTGTAGGGGTGATTCTGAAGGAAGAGTTTAGTAAGAGTGTAGAGGAAGTGAAGAGAGTTTCCGATATCTGTGATGAACTTGAAGCTGGAAGTTGAAGGGGTGATGATAAATGTCATCAGTGCCTATGCTCTGCAAGTGGATTGTGAGATGTAGGAAAAGGAAAATTGGAGGAGTTCAGGTCCTGGGGTGAACAGTGCAAAGTAATGGAAAGTGTGTTAAAGAGTGTAGGCAGGGGGAAGTATGGTGAAGAAGAGTGACAGGAGTGATGTGTGATTTGGAGGTAGCAGAGCTGAAGATGTTAAGGTTTTTGTTGGGAGTGACGAGAATGGGACAGGATTAGAAATAAGTTTATTAAAGGGACAGCACATGTAGGATGTTTTGGAGACAAGGTGAGGGAGGCACGATTGAGATGGTTTGGACATGTGCAGAGGAGGGACATGGGGTATATCGGTAGGAGAATGCTGAGGATGGAACCACCAGGAAGAAGAAAAAGAGGAAGACCAAAGAGGAGGTTTATGGATGTGGTGAGGGAAGACATGCAGGTAGTTGGTTTAAAAGTGTCAGATATAGAGGACAAGGGGGTATGGAGACGGATGATCCACTGTGGCGACCCCTAATGGGAATAGCAGAAAGAAAAAGAAGAAGATTCTACCATTTAAAAAAATCATATTTACCTGATACCTCAAAAATGTATTTAGTCATAAATTTTGTGACACAAATTGTAAATAACTGTAGATCCAATTGCAGCCATGTTTCTTGCTTGGTATAGAATTTAGCTTACACCAGACAGACAACAATTTCTATTGAGTGTGAAGAGTACTTTTGATTACTTGGCTACAGTGGTCAGAGAGCGTACTACTGCAGCCCACATCTGTTGCAAACTGTATAAAGCTTAATATATTTGCATGTATTAACTAGACTTTTTTTCTTAGATTTAATAATGACTAATAACATGTACAAATTAGACCTTACATGAAACATTGGACATTGTAAGGAAAGGTCAGCCTAAACACTCCAGAATCTTTTTCATGAACCCTTTATACTTTTTAGGTTCTCTTCCCATAAAATATGCACAAAAAAGCATTCATTCATTAATTTTCTCCCGCTTATCCGTAATTCGGGTCGCGGGGGCAGCAGTCTAAGCAGGCCCCCGCCTTCGACTGCTGCCCAATCCTCACAGCACCGTCCCAGAAAAAAAGCAATTTGCTTTAATTTTACTTCACCAGGAAAACCAAAATACACAAAAAAACTTTCAACAATGCATAGGAAATCCGGGTTCATTTTATGAGGATAATATTAATGCTTCTGTTAGAAATGATGTAGAGCTTATGCAGCTGTGGCTGCCATGATAAGAGACTTGTTGAATTAATTGGGTTTTTTGCTTTAGTAATGGCATTCATTCTCTCCAATTTAGATACCTGTCTTTTATACAGTGCACATTTCTCTATAATATATATAATAACCATTTACAAACTAAGCAATCTTATTTTTATTTTAGTCTTTATTCCAAAAATAGTATCATAAAAATACTGATGACATGTATTGCAAGTAGTTTGTAAGGATGGTCAGATCTCTTCATGAGGTCAGACCCCGAGAACTGCCATGCAACAAAACAAACTTTTTAATCTGAGGAGAGGATTTCTTTAATCTGAGGAGAGGATTTCTTTAATCTGAGGAGAGGAGGATTTCTTTAATCTGAGAAGAGGAGGATTTCTTTAATCTGAGGAGAGGATTTCTTTAATCTGAGGAGAGGAGGATTTCTTTAATCTGAGAAGAGGAGGATTTCTTTAATCTGAGGAGAGGATTTCTTTAATCTGAGAAGAGGAGGATTTCTTTAATCTGAGAAGAGGAGGATTTCTTTAATCTGAGGAGAGGATTTCTTTAATCTGTGGAAAGAAAGCCATTTGTTCAGCTGCCCTTTCACCAATCATTTAGCCCCCCCTCTTTCCCTCCTGGGGATATGGAAAGGTGACTTATAAGTTCCTGGAATTAAAGCTACTATACTTGAATAATATAAAGGTTCCCTGGTGGTCTAGTGGTTAGGATGCGGAGCTCTCACTGCTGAGGCCTGGGTTCGATCCCCGGTCAGGGAATCAACCCCAGCCACTTTCAGTGCCAGTCCCAAGCCCGAATAAATTGGGGAGGGTTGCGTTAGAAAGGGCATCCAGCGTAAAAACGTACCAAATCAAACGTGGAGGATCCGCTGTGGCGACCCCTAACGGGAGAAGCTGAAAGAAAGTTTTATACTTGAATACTGTAATATTACATTTTAGGAATGTATGAATTTTACCTTTACATGTTTGGTATTATTTTAAATGTCTCACTGTGATTGGAAATATGATCTCAGTCCCATATAAGTAAAACAGACAAAAAATAAAGATCTCAGGTTTTAAGAAAATTCTGTCCTACTGATTTGAAGGTTGTCCTGAAGAAGATCCTTATCAGGTGTTGGTTTTCACTCTAGGTAATTTGGTTTTTAGGGCACCTCTTGTCCCAAGAAAGGGTTTGCAAACCTTTTATTACTTTGAATTTATGAGTGTTTATGATGGTTTGGGTATTTAAGGAGATTTGGCGAAACACTCAGGGAAGCATTCTGTAGTCAAAACTTCCAACTGTGTGTGTCTATGGCCAGGTACATTGACTTTTGAACAATTCTTTTGTAAACTGCATTGCTAAACTATTTGGTTTTATGCTGATCATGTTGTGTAACGTTTATAAATTGTTTGTTTTAGATTTGACATTTGTTTATTGATTATTGCCTAGCAAATAAATGTAAAATTCTTGATTAACTCAAACATTTCCTGAAATCATTTATACTGTATCTAGTTGATTATGAAGCCTCGTGTTATCACAAATCTAAAATCTGGATAGTACATACCAGTGGCGGGCTGTGCATTTGGTACCTGGGCCTTCAGTGGGGACTTACGCGATGTAATCCACCTCTTAATACCACCACTATTCAATTCAATTTAATTCAATTCAATTCCATTCACAATTCACATTAATAATCTTCAAGAAATTACGATATTAAATAGATCTCCCTCTGACACCGCAGAGCTTGACTGGGCCACTGAATACCTAGAATCAACATTATGTTATACTCTAGATATAGGGTGTCAAACTCAAATTCACAGTGGGCCAAAATTAAAAACTGGGACGAAATCGTGGGCCAAACTTAATATTTATTGAAAAAATGACTGCAATTGTGCATGTTTTCTCATTTCTCCAGATGTGTAATGTTGAACCTTTTCATATGGAAACAAACTTTAGTGTTGCATAAACATGGAATCTGGAACAACCAAAGTTTAATATTATAAACACATGAGAAATTACATTTAAAATAAAACACACATCAGTGGTATTAGTTTCTTATGTCACTCTCTCTCTCTCTCTCTCTCTCTCTCTCTCTCTCTCTCTATATATATATATATAAACAGTAACAGTTTCCCTCTGACCAACCAATCAAAGGACACAAAAATGCTGACTCTATTCTGGGCCAGCTATCTGCCCTGTGAGTAAAATATGAAATATTTAATAAAGCTATTTATTAAGAAGACTATGGTAAAAAAAAAAAAAAAAAGGGCAGCAGAACAGAATTTGCACGCCCTGGGCAGATTAGATTGACATGGCAGCAAATATATTTTTTGACCTACCAGATTTCAGCCTCTAACATCCACATCCACATACTGGAAGCAGTGCAGCAAAGAGAAGTGCTACGGAATGAAGAGAATAAACTGCTGGGAATAAATTAATAAAATTTCATGAAAAAATTTTTAGAATTTAGGTTGCAAATGCAGGTAAGTACTTCTGATAGTGTTTAGGCCAGCAAAGAAGGCTTTCAGACATTACTTTATGCATGAGCAAGCATTAAGCACACTATTTAAAGAATATTTGTTTACAGTTATATCCTCTGACTAAGATTTAGTCTGGCGAGTTTGTGTCTGTGAGCATGTGCAGTGGATATCATTGAAGTTATAAAAAAAGTGGCTAAATAAATTATCCTTTATGCACGTGCAAGCCTTGAGGGGCCTACTTAAGGAATCATGGTTATATCCCCTGACTAAGATTTGGACTGGTCAATGTATAGTTAGCCAAACACAAGGCTCTAAGTGACTCCGGAATTAATGATTAATTAAAAAGACGGAATGCTTAGAACAATCTATTAAAATTAGAGAAGAAATACAACCAGTAAGGTGATCAGCTTAAATTATATAAATTCAAGATAAATCTTTATTAAAAATTGGAGTCAGATTAGAGGTTGAAATTGTATATGTACCGTAATTTCCGGACTATAAAGTGCACCCATATAGAAGCCGCACCCACTGAATTTTACAAATATTTTAATTTTTAACATAAATAAGCCGCACCTGTCTATAAGGATAAGTGTCTACACTAATGTACTTTACACAGGCTTTAACGAAAGACACGTTACACACGGTGTAACGGGTGAAATATGTTGCGCTTCCTTTAGGAGCATAGCGGTATTTTGGGAATAGCCTGGCACTGCATTCTCCCGGGATTACTGCGTGTGTTCAAGATGAGGATTATGTCCTTATTATTTTCTGATGCTCACCCAGGAAAAATTAATAAATTAGCCGATTTGTTGTTTAAGCCGCTGAGTTCAAAACGTAGGAAAAAAGTAGCGGCTTATAGTCTAAAAAATACGGTAAATATGTAACAAATTGATATCCATTTTTAAGATCTTTTACAGCAGCTGAGAAAAACAACATGGATTATCAGGGAAACAATATGATGAGTGTAGACAAGGGAGTAATAGAGTCTGTTGCCTTAATGATAAAAAATTTGCTTGTTTGTTTACATAACAAAGGGTTAGACCTAGACTAGAACAATAACATTTTAGCATGTTACTCCACAGTGGGGCAAAAATGACAGTAAAAAATCCATTATTGTAAGACTTCGACTGCAATTCTTAATTTTCTTTATTAAAAAGATTCTGGACACACCATTGCAAGCATTAAAGAGCTTGAGAAAGTGCAATCAGATGCATTAAAGCGACTTTGAGTGCAGGTTCAAGCATTTGATGAACATGAACAAAACCATTACCGTATTTTTCGGACTATAAGCTGCTACTTTTTTCCCCACGTTTTGAACCCCGCGGCTTAAACAACGAAGCGGCTAATATATGGATTTTTCCTGATTTCACAAACTTCAAGCCAAAAAACTGAGCGACATAACATTAGACCAATGAAATTTCCGAACGGAAACGAAAAAACGCACCTCACCTGTGTTCTGAGCTGCACGGCTGCTACTTTTTCTTCTTTGCTTATCTTAATTTTCGTCACAATCTTCGATTCCGGGCTTCGCTTCGCCATCTAGCAGCGACGTCTCGAGCTCATACCTCAATTTTTTGCTCGCGTAACAAAGCAAAAAAATAAACAGAGTGACCGCTCGCACCTCGGAAAACTCGTACATTACTGCACTCGTAGGTCAAGGTACCACTGTAGTTGTGAAAGGAAGGAGGAAGACAGTAAACAATGACTTTCTTGGTCGACTACTGTTTAGATACAAGCCGTTGTAACGCGTTGAGTCTGGGTGAAGGGAGAGCTCGCTAACTCCAGTTGCAACAGAAATCATATAAGCAGAGACAGGTTTCCAAAACCCGTGCTTTTCTTGGCAACAGCGTTATGGGTTAGTCAAAGAAATAAGCATCAGAAAATAAAAAGGACATAATTCTCGGTCTCCACACACGCAGTAATACCGGAAGAATGCAGTGGCATGCTATTCTCAAAATACCGCTATGCTCCTAATAGAAGTGCAACATATTGCATTTAGTGTCTTTCTTTAAAGCCTGTGTAAAGTACATTAGTTTCAGTGTAGACACCTGCAGCTTATAGACAGGTGCGGCTTATTTATGTTAAAAAGAAAAATCTTTGTCAAATTCAGTGGGTGCGGCTTATATATGGGTGCGCTTTATAGTCTGGAAATTACGGTACATTGTTGTCCAACTGGCTAATTTATGTGCAGTGAAAGGTAACAGTTGGCAGGGCAATGAGCCATTTGCTTTTGCTGTGAGTGCAATACAGGTTACTCCCATAGTCCTAAAACAGTATATCAAATACACATGTAGGTCTCTGATGGTGAACTTATACCGCATTTAAAGCATAATCCAATTCTCAATGTTATTGAAGGTATTGTAGTAAGAGATGGAAAATGTGTCGTTCCTGAAGCCAGACAAAAAACAGTAATAAAGTTGTATCATGAGTACACACATGTATCACCAGCAAGGACGTTGCAAATGATACAAAGACAGTTTTGGTGGCAAGGAATTACCACAGATATTGGTTAATCTGTTTGGTGTGTGCTATGGTTAATCAGGACATGCAAGGCTGAACAAACCTACACAGGCCTGAACCACCTAACGGGCACTGGCAAAACCTGCAGTTGGTTTTCCCAACTGCAGAAACATGTGCAAAATGCTAACCATCAAGCAAAAGTTCCACATCCCATACTACCCACAAAGTTCTGGAATGGTTGAATGTGTAAACCGCACCATAAAAAAAAAAGCTTTGCAAAATGGGTTGCCCAACACCAAAACAAGTGGACTGATGCTCCACCCACAGTTCTGACGGTATTTGCGAGCAACATCATCAAAGGTTACGGGCATCAGCCGATATGAACTTATGACTGGAAGTGTGATAAAACTACCCACTGATCCAGATATTTCCCCAGCAGACTTGTGGCCCCTCATGCTTGCAACTCAGCAGATTGTTTTGAAACAATTGCAAGAGCAATTGAAGGTGTTATATACACACACTTCACTAAAACTGTCAAACGATGCACAATTCAATCTCTTTTATCAAATTTTCAGAAGAAGACATTGTCATGATCCGTGTCTTTGTTGAGCAAAATGCATTTTTCCCCAGATGGCATGGACCATATGAAATTAAAGCTGTTACTAACAGCTGTGTGGCTGTGACCATTGGTGGAAAGCTAAGATGGTATCACATGTCTCATTACAAACTGTTTAAAGGTTCATTGAATTAGCTGTGGTGTTTATGGTATGTCTCTTTTCAGGACACCTTTAATTAAATAAACTAATTACAGCAATCCCATGGATGCGAGATGTCCGAACAGTGTCGGGGCCCACCTGCACTGAATTGGGACAATGGGTTACACTCACACACACCCCAAAATGTGGGAGATTGGTATGGAAATATACCAAGGGGCAATCAACATTGTACACTGCACTTACATATAAAGATATAATTACATGGCCTCCCAGTGTTGCACTGGATCCAAATATGCTGCAACACAGGTTTCACCCGTCTTCCGGTCAGAAACATAACAGGATAATCATTTGCATCATTATCTTTACATAACATTACTGCCTGGTATAAACTTAAAAGGTATCCAGGATCAAACTTTGGTGGTTTGTACACTTTATATGAAAATGACAACCAGCCCTTTACAGATGCACACATATAACTCATTATCTTACACATCTAAAGTTCACAGAACTTCTGTTCAATCTGTCAAAACAACTACCGATAACAGATTAAACTCTTTTGTCTGGACAAGCCAAAAACGAGGGTACATACTGTGTGGAAAAATGTGAGATAGACATGAACAGTTTAACAAATAAAAGAAACCCTGAAAATTTTAACCATTTTTAAATGTTCCAAAACAATTTTAACAAAAGTATTTTTGGTCAAACGTTCTTTCCACCTAAACTTTTTAACAAAAACGTTTTATTAACATTGTTTTAACCATTCCAAAATGGTTAAAATTTTCAGGTTTTTTTATGGTAGCAGAATGTTTTTTTAAGGTTAGCATAACATTTCTGCAACATTCTTTCCACTCAAATTTGACCAAAAATACAACGAGGTTAGTGGGTAGCGGTGGAACATAAACGCGATCTTTTACATGTCGCCACAAGAAAACAAATCACACACTGTAAGGTCTGGGAAAACCCAGGCCAAGCACAAAGAGCAAGGTCATTGGCCCACTTCTGACCAATCCATCGCTGAGGCAGTTTTTCATTTAAAAAAGCTTAAACCATTAGGTGCCAATGGGGCGGTGCTCTATCTTGTTGAAAAATAGAGCCATGCGAATCTGCTTGCAGTGAAGTGAAGAGCCAGTTTTGGAGCATATCGGGGTTTGTCCTGTAATGGTGTTTCCTCCAAAGAAAAAGGGGCCATAAACCTTGTCCTGAGTCCTTGTCAAGTGAAAAGTCGCTTTATCACTAAAATGTTTACGTGAAATAAAGGTTCTCACCACTTGTTCCTCTGAAACTCGTGGTTGTCCTGGACTTTTTCCTTTACACAGACAACCACGCTCTTGAAACTGTCGAAACCACTGTCGAATGTTCTTAGGAGGGCGGATTAATGTCAAATCACCTTCGAAAAGCACGCTGCACCGTGACAACCGAATTTGTTTTCGCGAACACTAGAACGCAGAACGCTTTTTGCTGAGGATTTGCCATTCTGAGGAAAACAAACAACTGAACGTTTCCAACACGACCACTTCACTCTGTTGTGGTCCATGCCCAGTCTCTTCATGTTCCATCTGTAAAAAAAATAACATTAAGGAATTAATAAAATAATTAGTGTGGATATTTGATACAATTAACGCTTAAATAATTTAGGATATGTGCAATTTAGGATATTGCACATATTAAATCACACAAGATTCAATAGGTAGTTTACAAATGTTTTACAAGAGAAATATTCAAGAACACAATATATAGCAGTCACCTAAAAATGAATACTGGTTTAAATTAAGGTGAAAAAAGCTAGTGTCAAAATGCTCTATAGCCCAAATTAATTAATTATTTTCTCCTCACATTGCTATTTTGCCACAAAGTAACATAGGGTAAGATGCCTCACAAAGTCAAAATGACCTCTCACCTTACAACCTAATAACATCCCGAACAACAGTAGGAACTAGTTAAACGTTTAAAAATGTTCAGCCTATATTTAAAATGTTGCTTGTATAAAAAAAAAAAAACAGTCTATTTGCCATGCAACAGTTACCATTCTTATACTTTATATTATAATTCTTATACTATACAGTGCCTTGCGAAAATATTTGTCCCCCTTGAACTTTGCGACCTTTTGCCACATTTCAGGCTTCAAACATAAAGATATAAAAACTGTAATTTTTTGTGAGGAATCAACAACAAGTGGGACACAATCATGAAGTGGAATGAAATTTATTGGATATCTCAAACATTTTTAACAAATAAAAAACTGAAAAATTGGGCAAAATTATTCAGCCCCTTTACTTTCAGGAAATGAACGATCCAATGTTGACCTAAATGACTAATGATGATAAATAGAATCCACCTGTGTGTAATCAAGTCTCCGTATAAATGCACCTGCCCTGTGATAGGCTCAGAGGTCCGTTTAAAGCGCTGAGAGCATCATGAAGAACAAGGAACACACCAGGCAGGTCCGAGATACTGTTGTGGAGAAGTTTTAAGCCGGATTTGGATATAAAAAGATTTCCCAAGCTTTAAACATCCCAAGGAGCACTGTGCAAGCGATAATATTGAAATGGAAGGAGTATCAGACCACTGCAAGTCTACCAAGACCGGGCCGTCCCTCTAAACTTTCAGCTTATACAAGGAGAAGACTGATCAGAGATGCAGCCAAGAGGCCCATGATCACTCTGGATGAACTGCAGAGATCTACAGCTGAGGTGGGAGACTCTGTCCATAGGACAACAATCAGTCGTATACTGCACAAATCTGGCCTTTATGGAAGAGTGGCAAGAAGAAAGCCATTTCTTAAAGATATCCATAAAAAGTGTCGTTTAAAGTTTGCCACAAGCCACCTGGGAGACACACCAAACATGTGGAAGAAGGTGCTCTGGTCAGATGAAACCAAAATCGAACTTTTTGGCAACAATGCAAAACGTTATGTTTGGCGTAAAAGCAACACAGCTCATCACCCTGAACACACCATCCCCACTGTCAAACATGGTGGTGGCAGCATCATGGTTTGGGCCTGCTTTTCTTCAGCAGGGACAGGGAAGATGGTTAAAATTGATGGGAAGATGGATGGAGCCAAATACAGGACCATTCTGGAAGAAAACCTGATAGAGTCTGCAAAAGACCTGAGACTGGGACGGAGATTTGTCTTCCAACAAGACAATGATCCAAAACATAAAGCAAAATCTACAATGGAATGGTTCACGAATAAACATATCCAGGTGTTAGAATGGTCAAGTCAAAGTCCAGACCTGAATCCAATCGAGAATCTGTGGAAAGAACTGAAAACTGCTGTTCACAAATGCTCTCCATCCAACCTCACTGAGCTCGAGCTGTTTTGCAAGGAGGAATGGGCAAAGATTTCAGTCTCTCGATGTGCAAAACTGAAAGAGACGTACCCCAAGCGACTTACAGCTGTAATCGCAGCAAAAGGTGGCGCTACAAAGTATTAACTTAAGGGGGCTGAATAATTTTGCACGCCCAATTTTTCAGTTTTTTATTTGTTAAAAATGTTTGAGATATCCAATAAATTTCGTTCCACTTCATGATTGTGTCCCACTTGTTGTTGATTCTTCACAAAAAATTACAGTTTTATATCTTTATGTTTGAAGCCTGAAATGTGGCAAAAGGTCGCAAAGTTCAAGGGGGCCGAATACTTTCACAAGGCACTGTATATTATAATTATACTATTATATTTTGAATATATAATCAGGGTTTTTTGTGGGGTTAAAAAAGGTCTCCATTGGGGCTGACAGTCATCCACACAGTAAAAAAGTACCCTACCCATGTGATCTGCAGTCCCAATACTGACCATATTAATAGGGTTTGCGATTATCAGAAACAGATGTTACCTGTTACTCCCACTCTCATCCTTTCTTGCCCTCTTTGCAAAAAAACTGTGATTTTTTTTCTACTGTGGCTTTCATATTTTTTGTAAAATTCTTTGCTACTTATTTGCTAGACTTAAGATTTATTTTGGTATATTCATATCAATATTGAAAACCATTTAAATCGGTATTTTTAGAAAAAAAATTTTACCATACCATCTGAATAAAATTAACAGCTGACTTCACCTGACTCCAGTCTAAACTAAATGATTTATAAGTAATTCACTAGACATTGTCATATAAATAATATGAAATTACTGTTGATTATTAAGGTTAAATATTTTATTATTAGTAAGTTTATAGGCTACATATAACCTTATGATCTCATTTCTGTAGCGTGTGGGTAAATTATTTATTTTTGTTATACACAGATTCAGACAGTGACGTCTTGTAAATTTAGACAATCAGTTGTTTTAACTATTCATAAAAATTTCTGTTCAAATGAGTCGAATCGGGCATTAGCGGATGTTGGCGTGTTTTGTGCTAATTTTGGTTGTTAGGACATCGCAAAATTTGTCAACATGGAAAACACTATCACTGCAAAAGAATAAAATTTATTTTATTGAAGGTGTGTTCTATGTTTAGGAAGGTTTTTTTAGCACAATTCACACCACTGGCGATTCAAGTAAAAAAAAAAAAATCTCTTTCCTGACCTTTTATCGTCATTTTGAGGAATGGCGAGGAATGACAGTAGGTGTATTCGACTTAAAGCGACGCTGCGCAGACTGATTTGGTTTATGACATCAAAGTGCCACGAAAACAGTTTGAAAGCATTTGGAGCAGTCTGCAATCTAATAGTTCTTGTAGATCTTCTAAAACCAGGCTGCTCCCCTTCCTTCACAATCTCCACTACAGTAGCCTCTTCCAGAAACTTTCAACATCACCATTTCTCAGTGTGATGTTATAAGACAGAGGGCCAGTCCTTTTCTGAACCATCCCTGGAATCCAGTCAGGCCCTAAACTGAAGATCCTTGTATAGACCTGATCACCAACACTCAGATGTCTCTCCTTAGCATGTAGGTCATGATACCACTTCTGCTTCATTTGCTTGTTTTGCACTTGACTTTTGAAATCAGAATGAATGAAATCTAAGGTATACTTTAGTTTCGTCCATACAACAGTTCTGCCGGTGATTTTCCTGTAGTAGCTTGTGGTATAATTCAATAGCTAAACAACGCTCTAGCTGCCTGGGTTTCCATGGAATCACCAGTGCTCTCTCATATCATATGTTTCATCCAACCCATCAGATGCTGCATGGTACGGTGCTGTTGCAATGTGTTAACACTGTTCCGGTCCATGAAGTCTTAAAATTCTTTACTTGTGAAGCAACTACCGTTGTCAGTCACCACAATTTTTGATAACCCATGCTGACTGAAACTTTATTACCACAAGTGCACCCCACAGTACACAGCCTTTGGGTACACACAGTTCAATTTGCCTTTTAATGTATTGTCTGAAAATCCTGGAGCCTCCAATTTCTTGGTCCATCCTCTGAGCACATACTCTCTTACTTGTGCTAAAACAGGATCTTTACTAGTCCATTTCTTCACCTGTTTTGCTTTTACCAGTGAAACATAATTTTTGTCTTCCCGTGGGCTCACCACCTGCAGGAGGGACCGTAGTGAGGATTGGGCGGCAGTCGAAGGCGGGGGCCTGCTTAGACTGCTGCCCAGGTGACCCGAATTACGGATGAGCGGGAGAAAAGGAATGAATGAATGAACATCATTTTTGTCCAGCAGCAGTACTCTTTCCTCCTCGGCTGGTGTCTCCACCCCTTTTTCTGATAGCGGCAAAACAGCTCAGCCCATCAGCATTTTGATGCTCATGTCCCGCTCTATATATAATAGTATACTCGTACCCACACAAGGTGCTCTGATTTCATCAGATATTACTGTTCTTTGTCTTCGCTGACCACCTCGACCTCCTCTCACACAACCTTTTCCTCTCAGATTTCTATCTATTGTAGGGTCTCACAAACCAGTGCTCTCTGAACTGGCTTACTTTATATGTTCCCTCACATCATTAGCCACAAGTGTGATCCATTTTGAGTTGTAGTGTTCAAGTGGTGAAACTTGTGCTTTAATTGTGTTTGACTTTTGTCACCTGTGCTCACCATTATGTAGCACGGGTGCATCACAATGAAAATGTCTCCTGAGACAGGAGAGATATGTAGAGCGCGATTTTGGCTCGTTCCGTGGGGAACAGGAAGGCATACACCTCCATATACGGCGGGGCGAATCCTCCCATAGTAGTCCGGATCCCGCCGAGACCACGGCGGTAACCCGATCACATTTCCTTTTAGGTCATGCACGGAGAAACGGAGGCGGAAGCCATAGCAGGTAAAGCCGGGCAGGTGAATGAGATGAACGTGCAATGAGTTGGTATACCCGTGGTACGCCCAGAAGCGGCGAGGTCCACAATGTCTGAACCGGGATTCGAAATGCTGTAAAAAAGAAAAAAAAAGAAAATATCCATGGTGCGCCGGGAATGAGGCGCGGTCCACGAGAGAGAGAGAGAGAGAGAGAGAGAGAGAGCGAGAGAGAGAGAGAGAGAGAGAGACCGACCTACAATAAAAAAATATATAAAATAAAATATTTTGTTAGAATCTATAGCTAATTTATGTGTATACTATTATGTATTACTGTTGAGACTTGCAATTAACAATTTTGAAAAGCTACTGTTTATAAGTCATGTTATATTAATTAATTAAAAGAAATTGGGCTAAATCTGGACTATTCATTTGGCAAGCCAAATCCAGCCTCCCAGCATGCATCCAAACCTCTGTTACTGAAACATCTGAAGCAGTTTCTGTCAGGAAACAATATTGAGAGAACAAACAATGTTGTTTTCAATTGTTTCACTTGATTACAACTACATTCATATCCTTCATATGTGTTTGCTGTACACAGTGGTGTGTTTGTTTCCTCATTTCAGACTGATAATGAACAGGGGTAAGAAACAACCTGCATAATTCAATAGGCAGATGACATCCTTGTTACAGGACTGACTAAGCAGGACTGCCACAAAGTGTATTGAGATGTGTATATTGTATATGACGGCCACTAGAGGGCAGTGTAATGCTACCAATACAGTTAAGTTCTGACTGTGTAACAGTTAATATACGGGGTTCGGAACGTGATACTTGGTGTAAAAATCTCATCAATACATGGTACCAGGATAAATGATTAAAACGTTCGCCAGATGATTTAAAGTTGACAATAAATGAAAACTTAAAAGCTTCTTCAGAAACAGACTACAAAAAGAGTCAGAATCCATCAAACAGTATGTCACGGATTTAAGATTGAAATGTCAGTCATGTAATTTCGGAACATTGTGTGACTACATGATACGTGATCAAATAGTGATTAGAGTACAAGATAAAAGAGTGAGGATGCAATTGTTATTATACAGTATATACACAATACATTGTAAAAATTACAATAACTTTCTTTTCGGCTTCTCCCGTTAGGGGTCGCCACAGCGGATCCTCCGCACGTTTGATTTGGCACATGTTTTACGCTGGATGCCCTTCCTAACGCAACCCTCCCCAATTTATCCGGGCTTGGGACCGGCACTAAGAGTGGCTGGGGATGGTTCCCTGACCGGGAATCGAACCCGGGTCGCAGCGGTGGGAGCGTGTTTCGTGTTTCTATTTCTCTCGGCGTTTTCAAACAAACTTTACTATTTATCTAGCCTTTTTTCCTCTTTTAATAATCCTAAATTGTTTTTGTCTTCCTGACTTGTGCCTGTAGTTTGTTAACTCGTCTATCACTAGTGTTGTCTATATTCATTGCCTCTTACTCTATCATATCTCTGTATCTTAACTCTGTTCGTGATTATAAGCACTATGCCGGCTGTGTGTCTGCCTTTGAGCACAGGCGAGGACTTGTTCGAGTTGCAAACGGTGGAGTTGGAGATGGAGGCTTTGGAGAAACAAATTTGCGAGCTGCATGCAAAGCATGCCCAGCTGCGAGAGCGGAAAGCGGTGCTGAAAACATCCCGGGCGGACGCGCACTCGTCCCAGGTAAATTCCCGGGTTGAATCTAATGCTCCCAGCACCTCAACTCCGCGTGCTTCTTTGCACAGGCCCAGCGCACCTACAACGCAGCCCGCCCAGGTATCGTTCACTCCGGCACCGGTGCAGCACAGACCATGGATGCTGCAGCGGCGGAAGACACAAGCCATGCCCCGGTCGAGGACGTCTCCCCCGCCACCACTACGGGCCTTCGAGATCTCGACCGAGAACCGCTTTGCCCCTCTCCGCGAGACGGAATGCGATACCGTAATTCTTGGAGATTCCATCGTCCAGCATGTCCGCGCTACCGGAGCCAAAGGTAAGGTGCACACTCACTGTTTTCCTGGTGCTCGTGTTCTCGATGTCGCTGCGCCGGTACCCGCAATCCTGAACGAGAACTTCGGAGCGGTTGTTCTCCATGCCGGAACGAACAACACCAGGCTGAGGCAAACAGAGAACTTAAAGAGGGACTTCAGGATCCTGGTGGAGATGGTGCGCAGCACATCATCTACAACTAGGATCATAGTGTCAGGACCTCTTCCCACTTACCAGCGAGGGGCTGAGAAGTTTAGTAGACTTTTAGCACTAAATGAATGGTTACAGTCATGGTGTCGAGAGCACAAACTTCTCTTTGTTAATAACTGGAACTGTTTCTGGGAGCGTCCTAGGTTCTTCCGCCCTGATGGCCTGCACCCCAGCAGAGTTGGAGCAGCAGTGCTATCAGATAACATCTCTAGGATACTTCACACCATCTGACTGGTAAGACATCAGGAAATCTTCAACTATGAGAACACGCGTACAAATAGTTAAAAGTGAGCACACAGCCCAGTTTATAGAAACCATATTTATTCCTCGTGTAGCAAAACCAATAATTAAATACACAAGATCCAGAAATAATCTTATTACAGTTAAAACTGAAAAATGGCAGATAAACAAACACAACAAAGTTCTAAAGTTTGGTCTTTTAAACATTATATCACTTGCATCCAAAGCACTGATTGTAAATAAGATGATCACAGATAATCACCGCATTATCTGTGTAAAGCTGCTTTGAGACAATGTTCATTGTTAAAAGCGCTATACAAATAAAAATGAATTGAATTGAATAATAATCTCGACGCACTCTGTCTCACTGAGACCTGGATTAAATCAGGTGATTATATGGGTCTAAACGAGTCGACACCGTCAGGATATGTTTATAAGCATGAGCCCCGTCAGACTGGTCGTGGGGGGGTGTAGCTACCATTTATAGTGCCTTTTTTTTAATGTTAGTCAGAGATTAGGATTCAGTTTTAAATCATTTGAAGTGCTCATTCTTAAAATTTTACTTTCAGACATGCATATAAAACTCGCTCTGGTAACCGTGTACAGACCCCCCGGGGCCCTACGCTGATTTTCTTCAAGAGTTTGCTTGTTTTCTTTTAGACCTCTTGATCAATTTTGATAAAGTGCTGCTTGTAGGAGATTTTAATATTCATGTAGATGATGCAAACGATGCTCTAGGATTATCATTTGTCGATTTATTAAACTCTTTTGGGGTTAAACAAAACGTCACCAGACCAACTCACCATTTTAACCATTTAACACTAGACTTAATAATATCCCACGGAGCAGATGTCACTGATATAGATATTTTACCTCAGAGTGATGACAACACGGACCATTACCTTATACTGTACACAATACCGGTAGAGCAGATAAGTCCTGTTTCACCACACTATCGTCTTGGTAGGACTATTGTTCCAACCACTAAGGACAGATTCATAAATAACCTGCCCGATTTATCTCAATTTCACACTAAACCCATAACTGCTAATAATCTTGATGAAATGGTTAACAACATATGCCTTATCCTTACTAGCACATTAGACACTGTTGCCCCCATCGGGTTAAAAAAGTTTAGAGAACAAGCACCTGCACCTTGGTATAATAGTCATACGCATGCCCTGAAGAGAACAGCACGTAATCTTGAGAGAAAATGGAGGAAAACAAAATTAGAATTTAGAATTTAGAATTGTGTATAATTCAATTCAATTCAATTCATTTTTATTTGTATAGCGCTTTTAACAATTAACATTGTCTCAAAGCAGCTTTACACAGATAATGCGGTGATTAAAATGAATATGTTCTTTATGAGTAAGTTTGTCCCTGATGATCAAGCCGGTGGCGACTGTGGCAAGGAAAAACTCCCCGAGATGGCATAAGGAAGAAACCTTGAGAGGAACCAGACTCAAGAGGGAACCCATCCTCATCTGGGTTACACCGAATGTCCATTTGTGGCAGGTATACAATGTTGCGGGGTACAGTGATGATCAAAAGCGAAATGTATTCCAAATGTATAAAGACTACAGCTACAGACAGGCGCTAAAAGCTGCTAGAGCTGAACACTTGAGCAAACTCATAGAAAATAACAAAAAAAATCCCAGGTTCCTTTTTACTACAGTAGATAAGTTAACTACAAATCAGGGATCTGAAAAATGTGTTCCATTACAGTTTAGTAGTGAAGACTTTATGAATTTCTTCACTGAAAAAATAGATAACATTAGAAAAACAATTGTGGCAGTTTAACCTCTGAGACCATCTCCTGACACAGTCTCACCTTCAACTCCACAACTCCACTGTATGAGAGCTGTATGATGTTATTATCAAAGCTAAATCAACATGTCAGTTAGATCCCATTCCAACAAATCTACTGAAGGAAGCAATATGCCGCACAGCTGGTCTGCACAGGTCTTAAGTAGCTGATGCTGTCTGGGCCAGCAGCCTTCCTCGCTTTGATCTTACTGATCTCCATTCTCACCTGGGCTTCTGTGAGGGGCAGTGTGTATTGGTTGGAGTGTTGACTGGAGAGAATCGGCAGTAGGGGAAGTTAGGTGTGTTGTGTATTGACTGTGAGCTGATAGCAGTACAGAGAGAGGTGGGGCTGGAGCTGCTTGCTGTGGAAGCAAAAAAGGGGGATTGCGGCAGAGGGGACTGAATGGGGGCAGGGGAGGGTAGCTGATCGAATCTGTTAAAGAATAGATTAAGAACATTCACCCACTTCTGGTCACCCTCAGCCTGAAAGCTGGGCTTCTTATGACCAGTTATTCAAAGAAAAAAGTACAGCTAGTAGAAAAGATGAGTGACAAGGAAGATGATGAAGCAACAATCTTCGTAGACTCAATCGAAGAGGAGCAAATTACTCCAGGAGAAGAGTGGATAGCCCACATGGAAGTAAACGGCAGTGACGTCACATTAAAATTGGGGCACTGGTAAATATACTACCTATGAAAAACTTTGAGACTGAAAAGTAAACCAAGAATAAATCAAAGAAAAGTGCATCTGAAAACGTATGACAACAAAACTATACCTACAAAAGGAATATGCAGAGCCAGTCTATCCTACAATGAAAAGAAGAAGGATGTGTTTTTTGTACTTGTGGATGGAAACAGATAAGCTATATTAGGACTGAAATAGTGCATACAGTATGGATTGATAGAGTCCATGTCATAAACAAGGAAATGACAACACAGAAGAGGAGAAAAGATGCAACTACAGAAGAAATTATTTATAACAACTGGATAAAAAAATACAAAGAAGTGTTTAAAGGAATATGGACATTACCAGGAAAACACAAAATAAAGCTGAAGGAGAATGCAGAACCGATCATACATCCGACAGAGAGAAAATAGAAATTCTGATAAAGGAAGAAATAATCAGAAAAATAATCAGAAAAATAGAAGAACCTACAGAATGGGTGAATTCTCTCGTAATAGTAGAAAAACCAGATGGAGATTTAAGACTGTGTATAGATACAAAGGATTTAAACAAGGCGATCCAACGCGAGTACTACAGACTTCCAACAAAGTCAGACATTATAAGTGCAATGAGTGGAGCATGTTATTTCTCCAAATTGGATGCCTCGTCGGGATTTTAACAGATAGTGCTAGATGAGGAAAGCACAAAATTATGCACCTTCAACACACGGTTTGGAAGGCATTGTTTCCAAAGGCTACCTTTTGGCATCAGCTCAGCACCTGAAGTATTTTACAAAACAGTACAACAGCTCTTTCATGGAATAGAAGGAGTCGGAGTCTTCATTGATGATGTAGTGATATGGTGCCGCTCAAAAGAAGAGTGTCACGGGGTGACGAATAAGCGGAACTGTTCCTCCCCATTCTTGTTTCCGGTGGGAGCGAGTTTAATGTAACACCAGAACGGTTCCGGGTTTTTCCGTGTAAACAGGCTGACGGAGCTTGCTAATGAGGGAATGAGTGGCAGCTGGGCAATGAGCAGAGATTGGGCCACGAGGGATATGGATTTGTGAGGGGGATTATAAAAGGATCCGGTTGATGTGCAGCAAGGGAAGAAAAACTTTGGAGCGAAATCTTTGGGATTGATGCAGACTGGAGGAAATCTTTGGTTGTTGATCTGTTGATCCTGTCAAGCAGTACACGAGAGGGCAGATCGTTAAAGGACGGGAAAGACTGTATGCAGAGAAGGAAGAGCTGGAGAGCAGTGGTATGATTGAACTGCGTTATCTCATCGAACAGATAAGTGTTATCTGCCAGTCCTATTAGGAAGTTAATGCCTGTAGTGCCCGCTACCCGCTATGATGTGGTGAAGCCGCTCCGGCGTTCAGTGAGTTCTGTTTTGAAGCCTTTCAATGTCACTTGTGTTCCCATTGTCGACCACCTACACAGCTTGGATGTACAGTTTGTCAGTTGAGCGGAGAGAGTCGGCCGGGACCACGAGAAGAGACCCTATTCACTGTGAGTTGCAGTGCCTAATGTGAAGTGAACACGTGTGATCATTTGAAGTGACTGAATTGTGCACTGGTGTAGAAACTGTAATTTTGTGTCTGCCCGTTCCCCAGTTGGCTACTTGTGGGTTCTGAAGGTCAAACTGAAATTAATTAACTGCTGTGTGTTGAGCATATGCTGTACAGGAATGCAGCTCTATTCTGTCTGAGTTGGAGAGGATTTATGAGAGATCTATGCATCGCTGTTCTGTGGTAAGAAGACCCAGTTGTTGACTGTCGAATCCCGTACTCACCACTGTTGTTCTGTGAACCTAGAGAAACTGTCCTTCGCCATTGAATGCTGCCATCACTGCCCTGTGGAAAGAAGACCCAGTTGTTGACCGTTGAAACCTGTACTCACCACTGTTGTTCTGTGAACATAGAGAAACTGCCCTCTGCCATTGAATGGTGCCATCACTGCCCTGTGGTAAGGAAATCTAGTTGTTGATTGTCAAATCCTGTATTTACCACGGTTGTTCTGTGAACATAGAGAAACTGTCCTCTGCCATTGGATGCTGCCACTACTGCTCTGTGGTAAGAAGATCTAGTTGTTGATTGTCAAATCCTGTACTCACCACGGTTGTCCTGTGAATGTAGAGAAATTGTCCTCTGCCAGTGGAGGCGGCCATCACTGTTCTCTGAGGAAGTTACTGTCCGTCGCTGTATTTCAACGGCCGTCGGCTTGTGGAAGGGGAGTGGCCCCCAGCTAGCGGGTGCGTCCCGTGGAGGGAACGAGAGAGCTCCCCGATTGCCATCTACGACGGACTATTGTATTGCGTCAGATGACCCCTTGCCCGATCCTTCCCCCCTATCCCAAAAAGAGGTGACACTTAAATGATTGATGCTGTCCTGTGAGAAGAGTAACCCTTTCCCTTGTTGTCAATTTCCTACCAGTGCCTGCCGCAACCCCTATCTCCGGTTGAAGAGGAGCCGCTGTGCGGATCCTTACCTGTGTCTGCTCCATTACTCATCTTTGGCCGAAGAGGAGTTGCTGTGTGAATCCTAATCGGTGCTTGTTCCATTACTTACTTCCGGCCGAAGAGGAACTGTTGTCTGAACCCTTACCAGTGTCTGCTCCATCGTTTGCTTCTGTCCGTCTAAAGAGGGATCGTTGTGCGAACTTCCCACGCAACCCGGTAGAAGAGAGAGGAGGATCAGTCGGTGGATTTTAGTTTGAGATTGGACTTAATTTAACTAAATAAAATACAAGTTTTTGATGTTAATTACCTTGTCTGGTCTATTGGTGTCTCTGGGTAACTCCTCGAGGTGGTACGTTGTGAAGGGGAGGGAAGGCCACCCCGGCCTGTGACAAGAGCATTATGAAAGACTTTGCAAGGTCCTAGATCAAGCACAAAGAAATAGATTAAAGTTAAATAAAAACAAATGCCAGAGTAAGAGAAATCACTTACCTGGGAGAAAGACTGTCTGAAAAAGGAATACAACCAGACAAAGAAAACATCAGCGCAATAGACAAAGTGCCAGAGGCAAGAGACAAAAAACCCTGCAAAGAGCCTTAGGGTTAATAAACTACTTATGAAGATTTGTTCATGGTTGAAAAGCTGTTTAACTAGAACCTGTTTTGAAATTTTATGACTAGGAAAAGCCTCTAAAGGTCATTACAGATGCATCACAAGTGGGTTTAGGACCTGTTTTACTCCAGCGACATGACATGGAGTGAGACCCAGTTGCATACGCATCCCGCACGATGACCTCAGCGGAAAGAAAACTATGCCCAAATAGAGAAGGAAATATTGGGTGCAGTGTTCGGCTGTGAGAGATTCCACAAGTATGTCTATGAAAGATCGGTGATACTAGAGACAGACCATAAGCCTCAAGACCATAAGATATCAAAGAAATCACTGGGAGAAGTTCCACCACGCATACAAAGACTGATGCTAAGATTGCAAAAGTATGATCTGACGTTTGAGTATAAAACAGGTAAACACTTAATTGTTGCAGATACCTTGAGTAGAGCTAGTTTGAAAAACATTGTAAGCACTACAGAGAAAGATGTGCAAATACATGTGGACTCTATCAAAGCACAGATGCCAGTGTCAAACAAAATAGGTTGAAATAGCAAAAGAAACACATGCGTGGAGAGGAGATAATGGAGAATCCTTGCCAACATTTTAAAGATGAACTGTCAGTGCTAGAAGGAGTTTTGCTGAAAGGAACAAGAATTGTTGTGCCAATCTCACTGAGAATGCAGATGCTGAAAAATGTGCACGAAGGACATTTAGGAATCGAAAAATGTAAGAGAAGGGCACGAGAAGTTCTATACTGGCAAAGCATGCACAGAGACATAATGACATTGCAGAATTGTAAAGTATGCCAGCGGCTCAGATATCAACAAACAAAAGAGCCAATGAGGCCACACGAGCTACCAAAGGAGCCGGGGGGAAAAGTTGGAATGGACTAGTTTCAGCTTAATGACAAGGATAACTTGTTGCTCATGGACTATCACTCAGGGAGAGACAGGGAGTGAGCCGTACCTGGCTATTTTGAATTACAGAGCTTAACCACTGGAGATTGGACTTTCACCGGCGGAAATGCTAATGAATAGTAATCAGTAAAGCATAAAATGATACGGAGTGCGTGGAATTCTGCAAATGAAAGACAGATTAATCACTACAACAAAATAGCAAGACCATGAAAACCACTGGCCCAAGAAGAAATGGTTCGAGTGAGATGTGATGGGCAATGGGGACCATTGGCCAAAGTGATTTAAAGAGACGACGTCCAGATCATACGAAGTGCTAACAGAGCATGGAAAAATAATGAGGAGAAACAGAAGATATTTGCTAAAAGTGCCTCAGAGTGAAATAAAAATCAATGAGAGACAAATGACCTGGAAATTGCAAAGCAAAATGAACAATTAGAAATGCAAGGCAATGCTAAAGAATCTGTCACTGAAAATAGAAAGGTTGTAAAACAAACAAAAAATGTCCTCGGAGACAAATAATAAGGCCAAAAAGACTAATAGAAGAAAAGTGAAGAGGTGAATTTAAGAAGAAATGTTACACATTGTTAATAAATAAAAATAATTTGGTGTAGTAAATGAAACCAGTTGTTGTATCAAGTTAAGAATATTTAAGAAAAATTTGAAAAAAGGGGAGATGTATTGAGATGTGTATATTGTATATGACGACCACTAGAGGGCAGTGTAATGCTATTAATACAGTTAAGTTCTGCCTGTGTGTAACACCGGAAGCAGTTAATAAACGGGGTTCCAAACGTGATACTCGGTGTGTAAGTCTCATCAATACACAAAGCGTCAGTGGTTGTCTGCAACGTCCTGGTCTTAGGCAATTGATTGGAATTTTAATATTCACCATCACCCACAGTCAGCTGGAGTGGTAGAGAAAACAAACAGAAACATTAAGAAACGTGTTACTAAAGCCTGCATTGACACAAGCTGAAATTGGACTGTTGTTCTCCTGGCAGTACTCACAGAAATGAGAATAACCCGATCTTCAACTACTAAACAGTCAACTTTTGAAATTCTAATTCTTTCCCGACCCCATAGGTCAGGGGACACACTGGCATTTCTTCCTTAGGTAACCTGGACGTGTTGGTTACTGTTGGCCGCAGAGGAAGGAGAGGAGGAAGACATCTACAGAGACAGCAGGAAAAGGAGAAGTGGAGGAAATTGGGTTCTTTATATGTTGGTACTTTGACTGGTTAAGGGAGAGAGATAGCTGATATGATGTTAGTAAAAATAGGTACTGGCGGCTTATCAGATTCTTCATCGGTGCTAAAGCATTGGACTCATGTTTAAATCCCAAATTCAATAGATCACACAGCCTGAGGATTCCATGAGAATAAGTGCATTCTATTGAAATAAGAGGAGATTCAAATGATGAAATAGACTATGAAATGAAACCATATTTCATGGCAGAGCATCTGAAGCATCTAAACGCCATCTGGAGAATGTGAAGAGATTGAAAAGTTTGACCAAAAAAGCATTTTTATAAAATAAATAGATAAATAAATTTTTAAAAAAAAGGTCTCATTTACACATATTTACCTTTTTACATATATAAGCCCAGTTCTGTGAAATCCTGTTCTATTCATATTGAAATTAGAAATAGAAAAACTGTGTTTGGGGAAGGAACACGATTTGAAAAGCACAAAACCTTTGCAGTGAGATGAGATGACCCCCTGTTTCTTTTTCTTTCCTTCCTTCCTTCCTTCCTTCCCTCCCTCTCCTATCCTTTCTTTCCTCTTATGTCCTGACCTGTTCTGTTCTTTTAATAAATATTGTTGTTTCTTTCCATTTTTGTTTCCTTTCAAAAATAACAGTGGATTATAAGATTATTATAAAAATCACCAAAACATTCAGGTAACAACTTTGGTAAGATATTCAGTATTTTCTGAACATTATAGTTCTTTTCATTTAAAAATGTCAAGCATGTTTTTCTGAGCATGTTTATGTTCTTAGATTTTTAAAACATTCATTCAGTGTTGATGGAATATTGCTAGGATCATGCCTAAGGACTACATTACCCAACAACTACTGCACTTCCTTGTTTGTCATATGTCACTGATCACACACCTGTTCATTGTCACTGTAATTAGCACTCATTGGCTCATTTGTTTGTCCATGTCCTTGCTCATGCTCAGGTTTGTTTCTTTGTTTTTCATTCATTTGTGCATATATTTTGTGTTTTGTTTTTAGTATTTTGTATTTTTACTACTAGTACAAAATACATTTAATTTCTATTTTGCTGCTAAAACAGTCTTGACCGTCAAGCTTTAACAATTTAATGTTTGACAGCATAATCCTAGATTTTTATTCAGCACTGTAGCAAAAATTAACAGGGGAAAAAAAGCACTGCACTCAGACGCAAACCATCCATAGGTAGTAATGATTTCATTAATAATAATAAGTAAAAAACATCAGGCAAAAAATCCAGACGATTAATATGTCCAAATAATATAATTTTATAAATAACCCTGTAGAGAGCGCTGTAATTATAACAATTACCAAGTTTTACTCCTATTAAAGAAAATGAATTAATTTAATTTAGTTCCTCATCAAAATCATTAACTTGTAGGCAAGTGATTGAGAATACAAGTTTCTTTAAACAGATCATTCCAGAAGTAATTAAACCTGTTCTAAAAATAAAAAATTCTTCCATCAGCACTGGTTATGAACCTAAATCTTAATCTGTCAGTTATTAACCATTAATTAAGAAACCTGACCTTGACCCTGTCAGCTGTCCAACTATAGTCCAATATCAAACCTCCACTTTATCTCCATTAGATTCTAGAAAAGGTTGTAGAACAGCAGATCTGCTCACATCTACTTAGGAATAACAGTTTTAAAATCTCCTTGCTAGACTAGAGAATGTTGTTGGAATAAAGGAAACAGCTTTCTCCTTGCTCAGGTCTTATCTAACTGATAGCTCTCAGTTTGTTGATGTAAATGGTGAGTTCTCCACACTCTCTGAGGTAAAGTTTAATGATCCAGTATGTTTTAGGTTAAATTTAATTAATTTAACTGAAACACTGACAATGAATGTCTGTGATCTAGATGTGCAGATTGATCTATTTGGGCTCTCACCACTGCTGAGGCCCTGGTCACGACTGAACACTGGACTTCTTTCACTGTTTAAGATAAGTGCATCGGCTATGATAATTATAAACTATGAGGGTGAGGTAGAAGAGGACGTGGGTGATGATAACTAGGATGACTTCGCTAAGGAGCTTAACCAGTACCGCAAGGCCAACGTGGCAGAGGTAAAATGTAATGCTCCTTATTGCACTACAATTGTCATTGCATGATTTATGACTGCTGCAAACATGAATATAGATGATCTGTACCTCCATGTAAACTGAAGTCACAGTTGTCTCTCATCTGCGTCAGATAATTTTCCAGCTCTAACAGAGTGATTTTTATACAGTGTAGACTGGCAGCTTGCTCACCTGCCTTTTCTCAGTCTGCTCAAAACACAAAAGTAGACTTTTTTTTAAGATAGCCAATGAAAATATTCAAAGTATTTATCTATAGTTGTAACTGTATACATTAAATAACATTTTTGTGGTGATGTCCATTTGTTGCGGTTTTCCATTTTCACAGGCAGTTTTGGAACGTAACCACAGTGATAAATAGGGGATTACTGTTTATTTTACAAAAAAAATTGACATTTCATAGAATATAGATATTGTTAAAATATGAATTGTAATCATGACCAACCTTTGTAAAACTGCAGTTCAATGAATATTCATATTTTAATAACAACTAATTTAAATGTTATGTCATATCTCATCATAAACATCTAAATGCATTGTTGTCAAGTGCGCAACATAAGGTGTTGATGCGTTTTTGATCAATTATGACTGTCCACACCTAAATTTTTAACTTTTTACAGTTTTTACGTTTTTCATGAAAAACAATTTAAAATCATAAAAACTGTAAAAAGTGAAAAGGTCTCGGTCTTGTACGATGAAAGAAAAGCAAGATTTAAAATAATTTTTTTTTTTATAAAAATATATTATGAAAGTTTATATTTTATTAATACTTATATTTTTATTAAAAAAAAAAGTTATATTCTTGTCTAAACAGTTTTTTTTTGTCACCTTTTTATTCACTTATTGGACGTTTTATCGCATTTTGCTGAATTTAGGCTTAGGAATATAAAAAATTAATATTATAACAACTTTTAAGAGTCATATTTTGTCAAAATCTGATTATGAACAGGAATGATAACATTCATAATATTTTCATGAAAAATCGTTAAAAATGCAATTGAATGCAAATTATTTATGGTAAGTGGTTGATGGTGCTCCACTGTAAACACTAATTCTGTCATTACATAAATAATCAAGTATTCTTGAGTTAACACTACTTAAAAAAATTTATTTTCTAACCATAACTCAAAAATATGTTAGATTAACTTACTTAGCCGCAAAATACTTTAACTTAAAATTGAGACTGTTATGAACTCAAAATCCTGATTCATAAAAATAGTCATTCTGGTCTCCTGGATGGTGATTGGTTATTTAAGGAGTTCTGCCTGGCAAAAAGAGAACTAATGCAGTGATTGGTAGAATAATCCTATAGTCGGTCCTTAATGCCTGTTGCTGATGCCGGAAAGTTCTGGAATTAATCTTCTCGTCGTTCGCCATTTTAAACTCGGTAAGTAAAGTTATTATGCAGTAATGAACTTAAAAATATTATTTGAATTGTCATATGTTTGTTTAAAGCCTAATTTTACATTTATATAACAAAGAACCGCCCAGTCATTATTACAAATCTTTCAGACACGTTGTGTTTGCTAACATCACTATCAATTTTGTGAACATTATTTTAGAAATCATATTGAGAAACTGAATTTCACTTGTAAGATGTAAATTCTTTATACATTAGTTAATCGTGTGTTTTTAGGAAGAAAAAAGTGTTCTTCAGCAGTCCATCTTCACATTTAATCATCGATAATGAATTGTCTAACTAACCTATTTACTGGTTTAGGCTGGTTTTATTAATAACATTAATTTTGAATATTATTAATTATAATAAAATATAATTTTCTTTGTTTTGTCAATGACTGTCAATTGTTTTTATATATTTCAATTGTTTTTATATTGCAGGTGAAACAAGAACATGTGGAAATTATACCTGAATTACCCCAAATCACTAGCAAACACATTTGATTTAATACAGCGTGTACTGATATCAATGGGACAGAATGCCCTCAAGCCCTCAAGTCTTTGGCAAACCAGCTTTTTTGTTAATAAAAAATGTTTGGTTGTTTAAGTGCACAAAGTTCTAGCAGTGATGTTGTGCAGCAGTTAATGTGGGATATTGTTACCACCTGTACAGTGTTGTAGACTGTGGCTGTGACCTAGGTGTTTTCTGATACAGTATTTTTTTGAAATTTAAACTGAAATGTAATTTATATAATTTATCTGTAAATTTTTATACAGTGTGGCTGTGACTAGTTGTTTCATTAATTGAAATTTAAATGTTTTAATGTTTAAACGATTTTGCACAATAAATACATTCAATATGATGTTCAATGTGTTTTTTGGACTGAATAAAGCTTTAACAGTCAAAAGAACATCCATCCATCCATCCATCCATCTTCTCCCGCTTATCCGATGCCGGGTCGCGGGGGCAGCAGTCTAAGCAAAGATGCCCAGACTTCCCTCTCCCTAGACACTTCTTCCAGCTCTTCCGGGGGGGACACCAAGGCGTTCCCAGGCCAGCCGGGAGACATAGTCTCTCCAGCGTGTCCTAGGTCTTCCCCGGGGTCTCCTCCCAGTGGGACGCGCCCGGAACACCTTCCCAGGAAGGCGTCCAGGAGGCATCCGGAACAGATGACCGAGCCACCTCAGCTGACCCCTCTCGATGTGGAGGAGCAGCGGATCTACTCCGAGCTCCTCCCGAGTGACTAAGCTTCTCACCCTATCTCTAAGGGATCGCCCAGCCACCCTGCGGAGGAAGCACATTTCGGCCGCCTGTATCCGGGATCTTGTCCTTTCGGTCATGACCCAGAGCTCATGACCATAGGTGAGAGTAGGAACGTAGATTGACCGGTAAATCGAAAGTTTCGCCTTGCAGCTCAGCTCCTTCTTCACCACGACAGACCGGTACATCGACCGCATTACTGCAGAAGCTGCACCGATCCGTCTGTCAATCTCCCGTTCCACCCTTCCCTCACTCGTGAACAAAACCCCAAGATACTTAAACTCCTCCACTTGCGGCAGGAACTCCCCACCAACCTGAAGTGGGCAAGCCACCCTTTTCCGACTGAGGACCATGGCCTCGGATTTGGAGGTGCTGATTCTCATCCCAGCCGCTTCACACTCGGCTGCAAACCGTCCCAGTGCATGCTGAAGGTCCTGGTCTGATGAAGCCAACACGACAACATCATCTGCAAAGAGCAAAGACGAAATCGTGTCGTCACCAAACCAGACACCCTCCGACCCCTGGCTGCGCCTAGAAATTCTGTCCATAAAAATTATGAACAGAACCGGTGACAAAGGGCAGCCCTGCCGGAGTCCAACATGCACCGGGAACAAGTCTGACTTACTGCCGGCAATGCGAACCAAGCTCCTACTTCGGTCATACAGGGACCGGACAGCCCTTAGTAAAGGGCCCCCGACCCCATACTCCCGGAGCACCCTCCACAGGCCGCCGCGAGGGACACAGTCGAATGCCTTTTCCAAATCCACAAAGCACATGTGGACTGGTTGGGCAAACTCCCATGAACCCTCCAGCACCCTGTAGAGGGTATAGAGCTGGTCCAGTGTTCCACGGCCTGGACGAAAACCACATTGTTCCTCCTGAATCCGAGGTTCTACTATCGGCCGTATTCTCCTCTCCAGTACCCTGGCATAGACTTTCCCAGGTAGGCTGAGAAGTGTGATCCCCCTATAGTTGGAACACACCCTCCGGTCCCCCTTCTTAAAAAGAGGGACCACCACCCCGGTCTGCCATTTCAGAGGCACTGTCCCCGACCGCCACACGATGCTGCAGAGGCGTGTCAGCCAAGACAGCCCCACAACATCCAGAGACTTGAGGTACTCAGGGCGGATCTCATCCACCCCCGGTGCCCTGCCACCGAGGAGTTTCTTTACTACCTCGGTGACTTCAGCTTGGGTGATGGACGAGTCCGCCTCTGAGCCCTCAGCCTCTGCTTCCTCAATGGAAGACATGACGGCGGGATTGAGGAGATCCTCGAAGTATTCCTTCCACCGTCCAACGACATCCCCAGTTGAGGTCAACAGCTCCCCACCTCTACTGTAAACAGCATTGGTGGGGCACTGCTTTCCCCTCCTGAGGCGCCGGACGGTTTGCCAGAATCTCTTCGAGGCCAGCCGATAGTCCTTCTCCATGGCCTCACCGAACTCCTCCCAGGCCCGAGTTTTTGCCTCGATAACCACCCGGGCTGCAGTTCGCTTGGCCTGCCGGTACCCGTCAGCTGCCTCAGGAGTCCCACAAGCCAACCAGGCCAGGTAGGACTCCTTCTTCAGCTTGACGGCATCCCTTACTTCTGGTTTCCACCACCGGGTTCGGGGATTGCCGCCTCGACAGGCACCGGAGACCTTACTGCCACAGCTCCGAGCGGCCGCTTCGACAATGGAGGTGGAGAACATGGTCCACTCGGACTCAATATATCCGGCCTCCCTCGGGATCTGGTCAAAGCTCCGCCGGAGGTGGGAGTTGAAGATCTCTCTGACAGGAGGCTTGGCCAAACGTTCCCAGCAGACCCTCACAGTACGCTTGGGTCTGCCGAGTCTGTCCAGCTTCCTCCCCCGCCATCGGATCCAACTCACCACCAGGTGGTGATCAGTTGACAGCTCCGCCCCTCTCTTTACCCGAGTGTCCAAGACATACGGCCGCAGGTCAGATGAAACGACCACAAAGTCGATCATCGACCTACGGCCTAGGGTGTCCTGGTGCCACGTGTACTGATGGACACCCTTATGCTTGAACATGGTGTTCGTTATGGACAAACTGTAACTAGCACAGAAGTCCAATAACTGAACACCGCTCGGGTTCAGATCAGGGGGGCCGTTCCTCCCAATCACGCCCCTCCAGGTGTCACTGTCGCTGCCCACGTGTGCATTGAAGTCTCCTAGTAGAATGACGGAGTCCCCAGTCGGAGCACTGTCCAGCACCCCTCCCAGAGACCCTAAGAAGGCCGGGTACTCTATACTGCCGTTTGGCCCGTAGGCACACACGACAGTGAGAGACCTATCCCCGACCCGTAGGCGCAGGGAAACGACCCTCTCGTTCACCGGGGTAAACTCCAACACATGGCAGCTGAGCTGGGGGGCTATAAGCAAACCCACACCAGCCCGACGCCTTTCACCATGGGCAGCTCCAAATAAAGCTTTAACAGTCAAAAGAACAATGATAGTCAATTCAATTCATAATCATTTGCAATTTCAGTTAAATTTTTAAGTTGACTTAAATATGTAAGTGAACTTAATAGTTTAAGTGCAAATTATAAAACAACAAGTTAGATGAACTTAACAATTTAAGTACAGTCTACATGAGCACCAAGTTAAGTGAACTTAAATAAACAAGTTTTGGAAAATCCATTATTCAATTCAATTGAGGGAACGAGTTTACTCTATAGGTTAAGTTCATTGAACTTATTAGGGTTTTCAGTGTGTGTGAGAAAAGTGATTAAACTCCTTGCTCTTTAAATCCGTTTTCTCACACAGTAGCACAGCAACATTTTATTTTTTCTGTTCATAATCACATTTTCATGACAAATCATTAAAAACGCAATTCATAAAAAAGGTGAATTTGTCATGACAAATCATGTTTTGACACAAATGTAACCTCCATAAGAAATGTATAATTATATAATTATGAATTTTCATATTTTTAGGCATAATTTCATGATAAACTGTTAAACAGTGGAATAAACGAACGAAAAACGGTTACATTGCAAATTAAGAGATGATTAAAGAATATCTATAATGAAAGTTTTATGTTACATATTCACAATAATAATTGAGACTTGCAGAATCGCTTTTTCAGCGACTAAGAAGCTCATTCTTTATGACTATCAATTATGACTTTCCATGCCATACATTTTCGGGGTTTTTTAGTATTTTAAAGTTTTCATAAAATTTTTATGATAAATATGAAAATTCATAAATTCAAAATTACAAATATATTTTGACATAAAAATGACTTTTTCCACAAACACATGATTTGTTATGTCATATCTCATCATAAACATCTAAATGTATTGTGGTCAAGTGCATGCTGCATGTGTGAATAATACTTGGTTAAAAAAACGTTTTACCTTCGTTTTACGAGGCTGAGACTTGCAGAATCGCTTTTTCAGCGACTAAGAAGCTCATTCTTGACAGAACATACAAGGCTTTGACAAACAATGTGGTGATGCGATTTTCATCAATTATGACTTTTCATGCCATAAATTTTCACTTTTTACAGTATTCATTAAATTATGATAAATATGATCATTCATAAATTAAAAATTAATTTGACATTAAAATGACTTTTCCACAAACACATGATTTGTTATGTCATATCTCATCATAAACATCTATATGTATTGTGGTCAAGTGCATGCTGCATGTGTAAATAAGCATTAATTCAAAAACCTTTTTACTTTCGTTTTACGAGGCTGAGACTTGCAGAATCGCTTTTTCAGCGACTAAGAAGCTCATTCTTGACAGAACATACAAGGCTTTGACAAACAATGTGGTAATGCGTTTTTCATCAATTATGACTTTTCATGCCATAAATTTTCACTTTTTACAGTATTCATTAAATTATGATAAATATGATAATTCATAAATTCTAAATTATTTTGACATAAAAATGAGATTTCCACAATCACATGATTTGGTATGTCATTTCTCATCAAAAACATCTAAATGTGTTGTGGTCAAGTGCATGCTGCATGTGTGAATAATACTTGGTTAAAAAAACGTTTTCCCTTCGTTTTACGATGCTGAGACTTGCAGAATCGCTTTTTCAGCGACTAAGAAGCTCATTCTTGACAGAACATACACGGCTTTGCCAATCAAGGTGTTTCATCAATTATGACTTTCCATGCCATAAATTTTCACTTTTTACAGTATTTATGGATATAATATGATAAACATTAAAAATGACTTTTTCCACAAACACATGATTTGGTATGTCATTTCTCATCATAAACATCTAAATGTGTTGTGGTCAAGTGCATGCTGCATGTGTGAATAATACTTGGTTAAAAAAACGTTTTACCTTCGTTTTACGAGGCTGAGACTTGCAGAATCGCTTTTTCAGCGACTAAGAAGCTCATTCTTGACAGAACATACAAGGCTTTGACAAACAATGTGGTGATGCGATTTTCATCAATTATGACTTTTCATGCCATAAATTTTCACTTTTTACAGTATTCATTAAATTATGATAAATATGATCATTCATAAATTAAAAATTAATTTGACATTAAAATGACTTTTCCACAAACACATGATTTGTTATGTCATATCTCATCATAAACATCTATATGTATTGTGGTCAAGTGCATGCTGCATGTGTAAATAAGCATTAATTCAAAAACCTTTTTACTTTCGTTTTACGAGGCTGAGACTTGCAGAATCGCTTTTTCAGCGACTAAGAAGCTCATTCTTGACAGAACATACAAGGCTTTGACAAACAATGTGGTAATGCGTTTTTCATCAATTATGACTTTTCATGCCATAAATTTTCACTTTTTACAGTATTCATTAAATTATGATAAATATGATAATTCATAAATTCTAAATTATTTTGACATAAAAATGAGATTTCCACAATCACATGATTTGGTATGTCATTTCTCATCAAAAACATCTAAATGTGTTGTGGTCAAGTGCATGCTGCATGTGTGAATAATACTTGGTTAAAAAAACGTTTTCCCTTCGTTTTACGATGCTGAGACTTGCAGAATCGCTTTTTCAGCGACTAAGAAGCTCATTCTTGACAGAACATACACGGCTTTGCCAATCAAGGTGTTTCATCAATTATGACTTTCCATGCCATAAATTTTCACTTTTTACAGTATTTATGGATATAATATGATAAACATTAAAAATGACTTTTTCCACAAACACATGATTTGGTATGTCATTTCTCATCATAAACATCTAAATGTGTTGTGGTCAAGTGCATGCTGCATGTGTGAATAATACTTGGTTAAAAAAACGTTTTCCCTTCGTTTTACGATGCTGAGACTTGCAGAATCGCTGTTTCAGCGTCTAAGAAGCTCATTCTTGACAGAACATACAAGGCTTTGCCAATCAAGGTGTTGATGCGTTTTTCATCAATTATGACTTTCCATGCCATAAATTTTCACTTTTTACAGTATTTATGGATATAATATGATAAACATTAAAAATGACTTTTTCCACAAACACATGATTTGGTATGTCATTTCTCATCATAAACATCTAAATGTGTTGTGGTCAAGTGCATGCTGCATGTGTGAATAATACTTGGTTAAAAAAACGTTTTCCCTTCGTTTTACGATGCTGAGACTTGCAGAATCGCTGTTTCAGCGTCTAAGAAGCTCATTCTTGACAGAACATACACGGCTTTGCCAATCAAGGTGTTGATGCGTTTTTCATCAATTATGACTTTCCATGCCATAAATTTTCACTTTTTACAGTATTTATGGATATAATATGATAAACATTAAAAATGACTTTTTCCACAAACACATGATTTGTTATGTCATATCGCCACATAAACATCTATATGTATTGTGGTCAAGTGCATGCTGCTTGTGTGAATATGACTTGGTTAAAAAAACGTTTTCTCTTCGTTCTACGAGGCTGAAACTTGCAGAATCGCTTTTTCAGCGACTAAGAAGCTCATTCTTGACACGGCGATGCCAAACAAGGTGTTCATACGGTCTTCATCAATTATGACTTTCCATGCCATACATTTTCGGGGTTTTTTAGTATTTTAAAGTTTTCATAAATTTTTTATGATAAATATGAAAATTCATAAATTCAAAATTACAAATATATTTTGACATAAAAATGACTTTTTCCACAAACACATGATTTGTTATGTCATATCTCATCATAAACATCTAAATGTGTTGTGGTCAAGTGCATGCTGCATGTGTGAATAATACTTGGTTAAAAAAACGTTTTCCCTTCGTTTTACGAGGCTGAGACTTGCAGAATCGCTTTTTCAGCGACTAAGAAGCTCATTCTTGACAGAACATACAAGGCTTTGACAAACAATGTGGTGATGCGATTTTCATCAATTATGACTTTTCATGCCATAAATTTTCACTTTTTACAGTATTCATTAAATTATGATAAATATGATCATTCATAAATTAAAAATTAATTTGACATTAAAATGACTTTTCCACAAACACATGATTTGTTATGTCATATCTGATCATAAACATCTAAATGTGTTGTGGTCAGGTGCATGCTGCATGTGTAAATAAGCATTAATTCAAAACCTTTTTACTTTCGTTTTACGAGGCTGAGACTTGCAGAATCGCTTTTTCAGCGACTAAGAAGCTCATTCTTGACAGAACATACAAGGCTTTGACAAACAATGTGGTAATGCGTTTTTCATCAATTATGACTTTTCATGCCATAAATTTTCACTTTTTACAGTATTCATTAAATTATGATAAATATGATAATTCATAAATTCTAAATTATTTTGACATAAAAATGACATTTCCACAATCACATGATTTGTTATGTCATATCTCATCATAAACTGTAAGTATTTTACAGTTTAAAAAAAATAAATTTGATAAATATGAAAATTCATAAATTCAAAATTACAAATATATTTTGACATAAAAATGACTTTTTCCACAAACACATGATTTGGTATGTCATTTCTCATCAAAAACATCTAAATGTGTTGTGGTCAAGTGCATGCTGCATGTGTGAATAATACTTGGTTAAAAAAACGTTTTCCCTTCGTTTTACGATGCTGAGACTTGCAGAATCGCTTTTTCAGCGACTAAGAAGCTCATTCTTGACAGAACATACAAGGCTTTGCCAATCAAGGTGTTGATGCGTTTTTCATCAATTATGACTTTCCATGCCATAAATTTTCACATTTTACAGTATTTATGGATATAATATGATAAACATTAAAAATGACTTTTTCCACAAACACATGATTTGTTATGTCATATCGCAACATAAACATCTATATGTATTGTGGTCAAGTGCATGCTGCATGTGTAAATAAGATTTAGTTAAAAAAACGTTTTCTCTTCGTTCTACGAGGCTGAAACTTGCAGAATCGCTTTTTCAGCGACTAAGAAACTCATTCTTGACACGGCGATGCCAAACAAGGTGTTCATACGTTCTTCATCAATTATGACTTTCCATGCCATAAATTTTCTTTTTTTTTTTTGTATTTTACAGTTTTCATAAAATTTTTAAGATAAATATGAAAATTCATAAATTCAAAATTACAAATATATTTTTACATAAAAATGAATTTTTCCACAAACACATGATTTGTGGAAAATCATATCATATCTCATCATAAACATCTAAATGTATATGGCTCACAAGCATGCTGCATGTGTTCATCAGCATTAATTCAAAAACATTTTTCCAATCGTTTTACGAGGCTGAGACTTGCAGAAATCACATTTCCAGCGAATAAGAAGCTTATTCTTGACAGAACATACACGGCTTTGCCAATCAAGGTATTGATAATCACATTTTCATGACAAATCATTAAAAACGCAATTCATAAAAAAGGTGAATTTGTCATGACAAATCATGTTTTGACACAAATGTAACCTCCATAAGAAATGTATAATTATATAATTATGAATTTTCATATTTTTAGGCATAATTTCATGATAAACTGTTAAACAGTGGAATAAACGAACGAAAAACGGTTACATTGCAAATTAAGAGATGATTAAAGAATATCTATAATGAAAGTTTTATGTTACATATTCACAATAATAATTGAGACATGCAGAATCGCTGTTTCAGCGTCTAAGAAGCTCATTCTTGACAGAACATACACGGCTTTGCCAATCAAGGTGTTGATGCGTTTTTCATCAATTATGACTTTCCATGCCATAAATTTTCACTTTTTACAGTATTTATGGATACAATATGATAAACATTAAAAATGACTTTTTCCACAAACACATGATTTGTTATGTCATATCGCCACATAAACATCTATATGTATTGTGGTCAAGTGCATGCTGCTTGTGTGAATATGACTTGGTTAAAAAAACGTTTTCTCTTCGTTCTACGAGGCTGAAACTTGCAGAATCGCTTTTTCAGCGACTAAGAAGCTCATTCTTGACACGGCGATGCCAAACAAGGTGTTCATACGGTCTTCATCAATTATGACTTTCCATGCCATACATTTTCGGGGTTTTTTAGTATTTTAAAGTTTACATAAATTTTTTATGATAAATATGAAAATTCATAAATTCAAAATTACAAATATATTTTGACATAAAAATGACTTTTTCCACAAACACATGATTTGTTATGTCATATCTCATCATAAACATCTAAATGTATTGTGGTCAAGTGCATGCTGCATGTGTGAATAATACTTGGTTAAAAAAACGTTTTCCCTTCGTTTTACGAGGCTGAGACTTGCAGAATCGCTTTTTCAGCGACTAAGAAGCTCATTCTTGACAGAACATATAAGGCTTTGACAAACAATGTGGTAATGCGTTTTTCATCAATTATGACTTTTCATGCCATAAATTTTCACTTTTTACAGTATTCATTAAATTATGATAAATATGATCATTCATAAATTAAAAATTAATTTGACATTAAAATGACTTTTCCACAAACACATGATTTGTTATGTCATATCTGATCATAAACATCTAAATGTGTTGTGGTCAGGTGCATGCTGCATGTGTAAATAAGCATTAATTCAAAACCTTTTTACTTTCGTTTTACGAGGCTGAGACTTGCAGAATCGCTTTTTCAGCGACTAAGAAGCTCATTCTTGACAGAACATACAAGGCTTTGACAAACAATGTGGTAATGCGTTTTTCATCAATTATGACTTTTCATGCCATAAATTTTCACTTTTTACAGTATTCATTAAATTATGATAAATATGATAATTCATAAATTCTAAATTATTTTGACATAAAAATGACATTTCCACAATCACATGATTTGTTATGTCATATCTCATCATAAACTGTAAGTATTTTACAGTTTAAAAAAAAAAATTTGATAAATATGAAAATTCATAAATTCAAAATTACAAATATATTTTGACATAAAAATGACTTTTTCCACAAACACATGATTTGGTATGTCATTTCTCATCAAAAACATCTAAATGTGTTGTGGTCAAGTGCATGCTGCATGTGTGAATAATACTTGGTTAAAAAAACGTTTTCCCTTCGTTTTACGATGCTGAGACTTGCAGAATCGCTTTTTCAGCGACTAAGAAGCTCATTCTTGACAGAACATACACGGCTTTGCCAATCAAGGTGTTGATGCGTTTTTCATCAATTATGACTTTCCATGCCATAAATTTTCACCTTTTACAGTATTTATGGATATAATATGATAAACATTAAAAATGACTTTTTCCACAAACACATGATTTGTTATGTCATATCGCAACATAAACATCTATATGTATTGTGGTCAAGTGCATGCTGCTTGTGTGAATATGACTTGGTTAAAAAAACGTTTTCTCTTCGTTCTACGAGGCTGAAACTTGCAGAATCGCTTTTTCAGCGACTAAGAAGCTCATTCTTGACACGGCGATGCCAAACAAGGTGTTCATACGGTCTTCATCAATTATGACTTTCCATGCCATAAATTTTCATTTTTTTTTTTGTATTTTACAGTTTTCATAAAATTTTTAAGATAAATATGAAAATTCATAAATTCTAAATTACAAATATATTTTTTCATAAAAATGAATTTTTCCACAAACACATGATTTGTGGAAAATCATATCATATCTCATCATAAACATCTAAATGTATATGGCTCACAAGCATGCTGCATGTGTTCATCAGCATTAATTCAAAAACATTTTTCCAATCGTTTTACGAGGCTGAGACTTGCAGAAATCGCATTTCCAGCGAATAAGAAGCTTATTCTTGACAGAACATACACGGCTTTGCCAATCAAGGTGTTGATAATCACATTTTCATGACAAATCATTAAAAACGCAATTCATAAAAAAGGTGAATTTGTCATGCCAAATCATGTTTTGACACAAATGTAACCTCCATAAGAAATGTATAATTATATAATTATGAATTTTCATATTTTTAGGCATAATTTCATGATAAACTGTTAAACAGTGGAATAAACGAACGAAAAACGGTTACATTGCAAATTAAGAGATGATTAAAGAATATCTATAATGAAAGTTTTATGTTACATATTCACAATAATAATTGAGACATGCAGAATCGCTGTTTCAGCGACTAAGAAGCTCATTCTTGACAGAACATACAAGGCTTTGACAAACAATGTGGTAATGCGTTTTTCATCAATTATGACTTTTCATGCCATAAATTTTCACTTTTTACAGTATTCATTAAATTATGATAAATATGATAATTCATAAATTCTAAATTATTTTGACATAAAAATGACATTTCCACAATCACATGATTTGTTATGTCATATCTCATCATAAACTGTAAGTATTTTACAGTTTAAAAAAAAAAATTTGATAAATATGAAAATTCATAAATTCAAAATTACAAATATATTTTGACATAAAAATGACTTTTTCCACAAACACATGATTTGGTATGTCATTTCTCATCAAAAACATCTAAATGTGTTGTGGTCAAGTGCATGCTGCATGTGTGAATAATACTTGGTTAAAAAAACGTTTTCCCTTCGTTTTACGATGCTGAGACTTGCAGAATCGCTTTTTCAGCGACTAAGAAGCTCATTCTTGACAGAACATACACGGCTTTGCCAATCAAGGTGTTGATGCGTTTTTCATCAATTATGACTTTCCATGCCATAAATTTTCACCTTTTACAGTATTTATGGATATAATATGATAAACATTAAAAATGACTTTTTCCACAAACACATGATTTGTTATGTCATATCGCCACATAAACATCTATATGTATTGTGGTCAAGTGCATGCTGCTTGTGTGAATATGACTTGGTTAAAAAAACGTTTTCTCTTCGTTCTACGAGGCTGAAACTTGCAGAATCGCTTTTTCAGCGACTAAGAAACTCATTCTTGACACGGCGATGCCAAACAAGGTGTTCATACGTTCTTCATCAATTATGACTTTCCATGCCATAAATTTTCTTTTTTTTTTTTGTATTTTACAGTTTTCATAAAATGTTTAAGATAAATATGATAATTCATAAATTCAAAATTACAAATATATTTTTACATAAAAATGAATTTTTCCACAAACACATGATTTGTGGAAAATCATATCATATCTCATCATAAACATCTAAATGTATATGGCTCACAAGCATGCTGCATGTGTTCATCAGCATTAATTCAAAAACATTTTTCCAATCGTTTTACGAGGCTGAGACTTGCAGAAATCACATTTCCAGCGAATAAGAAGCTTATTCTTGACAGAACATACACGGCTTTGCCAATCAAGGTGTTGATAATCACATTTTCATGACAAATCATTAATAACGCAATTCATAAAAAAGGTGAATTTGTCATGACAAATCATGTTTTGACACAAATGTAACCTCCATAAGAAATGTATAATTATATAATTATGAATTTTCATATTTTTAGGCATAATTTCATGATAAACTGTTAAACAGTGGAATAAACGAACGAAAAACGGTTACATTGCAAATTAAGAGATGATTAAAGAATATCTATTGAAAGTTTTATGTTACATATTCACAGTAATAATTGAGACATGCAGAATCGCTGTTTCAGCGTCTAAGAAGCTCATTCTTGACAGAACATACACGGCTTTGCCAATCAAGGTGTTGATGCGTTTTTCATCAATTATGACTTTCCATGCCATAAATTTTCACTTTTTACAGTATTTATGGATACAATATGATAAACATTAAAAATGACTTTTTCCACAAACACATGATTTGTTATGTCATATCGCCACATAAACATCTATATGTATTGTGGTCAAGTGCATGCTGCTTGTGTGAATATGACTTGGTTAAAAAAACGTTTTCTCTTCGTTCTACGAGGCTGAAACTTGCAGAATCGCTTTTTCAGCGACTAAGAAGCTCATTCTTGACACGGCGATGCCAAACAAGGTGTTCATACGGTCTTCATCAATTATGACTTTCCATGCCATAAATTTTCGGGGTTTTTTAGTATTTTAAAGTTTTCATAAAATTTTTATGATAAATATGAAAATTCATAAATTCAAAATTACAAATATATTTTGACATAAAAATGACTTTTTCCACAAACACATGATTTGTTATGTCATATCTCATCATAAACATCTAAATGTATTGTGGTCAAGTGCATGCTGCATGTGTGAATAATACTTGGTTAAAAAAACGTTTTCCCTTCGTTTTACGAGGCTGAGACTTGCAGAATCGCTTTTTCAGCGACTAAGAAGCTCATTCTTGACAGAACATACAAGGCTTTGACAAACAATGTGGTGATGCGATTTTCATCAATTATGACTTTTCATGCCATAAATTTTCACTTTTTACAGTATTCATTAAATTATGATAAATATGATCATTCATAAATTAAAAATTAATTTGACATTAAAATGACTTTTCCACAAACACATGATTTGTTATGTCATATCTGATCATAAACATCTAAATGTGTTGTGGTCAGGTGCATGCTGCATGTGTAAATAAGCATTAATTCAAAACCTTTTTACTTTCGTTTTACGAGGCTGAGCCTTGCAGAATCGCTTTTTCAGCGACTAAGAAGCTCATTCTTGACAGAACATACAAGGCTTTGCCAATCAAGGTGTTTCATCAATTATGACTTTCCATGCCATAAATTTTCACTTTTTACAGTATTTATGGATATAATATGATAAACATTAAAAATGACTTTTTCCACAAACACATGATTTGTGGAAAATCATATCATATCTCATCATAAACATCTAAATGTATATGGCTCACAAGCATGCTGCATGTGTTCATCAGCAATAATTCAAAAACATTTTTCCAATCGTTTTACGAGGCTGAGACTTGCAGAAATCACATTTCCAGCGAATAAGAAGCTTATTCTTGACAGAACATACACGGCTTTGCCAATCAAGGTGTTGATAATCACATTTTCATGACAAATCATTAATAACGCAATTCATAAAAAAGGTGAATTTGTCATGACAAATCATGTTTTGACACAAATGTAACCTCCATAAGAAATGTATAATTATATAATTATGAATTTTCATATTTTTAGGCATAATTTCATGATAAACTGTTAAACAGTGGAATAAACGAACGAAAAACGGTTACATTGCAAATTAAGAGATGATTAAAGAATATCTATAATGAAAGTTTTATGTTACATATTCACAGTAATAATTGAGACATGCAGAATCGCTGTTTCAGCGTCTAAGAAGCTCATTCTTGACAGAACATACACGGCTTTGCCAATCAAGGTGTTGATGCGTTTTTCATCAATTATGACTTTCCATGCCATAAATTTTCACTTTTTACAGTATTTATGGATACAATATGATAAACATTAAAAATGACTTTTTCCACAAACACATAATTTTTTATGTCATATCGCCACATAAACATCTATATGTATTGTGGTCAAGTGCATGCTGCTTGTGTGAATATGACTTGGTTAAAAAAACGTTTTCTCTTCGTTCTACGAGGCTGAAACTTGCAGAATCGCTTTTTCAGCGACTAAGAAGCTCATTCTTGACACGGCGATGCCAAACAAGGTGTTCATACGGTCTTCATCAATTATGACTTTCCATGCCATAAATTTTCGGGGTTTTTTAGTATTTTAAAGTTTTCATAAAATTTTTATGATAAATATGAAAATTCATAAATTCAAAATTACAAATATATTTTGACATAAAAATGACTTTTTCCACAAACACATGATTTGTTATGTCATATCTCATCATAAACATCTAAATGTATTGTGGTCAAGTGCATGCTGCATGTGTGAATAATACTTGGTTAAAAAAACGTTTTCCCTTCGTTTTACGAGGCTGAGACTTGCAGAATCGCTTTTTCAGCGACTAAGAAGCTCATTCTTGACAGAACATACAAGGCTTTGACAAACAATGTGGTGATGCGATTTTCATCAATTATGACTTTTTATGCCATAAATTTTCACTTTTTACAGTATTCATTAAATTATGATAAATATGATCATTCATAAATTAAAAATTAATTTGACATTAAAATGACTTTTCCACAAACACATGATTTGTTATGTCATATCTGATCATAAACATCTAAATGTGTTGTGGTCAGGTGCATGCTGCATGTGTAAATAAGCATTAATTCAAAACCTTTTTACTTTCGTTTTACGAGGCTGAGACTTGCAGAATCGCTTTTTCAGCGACTAAGAAGCTCATTCTTGACAGAACATACAAGGCTTTGACAAACAATGTGGTAATGCGTTTTTCATCAATTATGACTTTCCATGCCATAAATTTTCACTTTTTACAGTATTTATGGATATAATATGATAAACATTAAAAATGACTTTTTCCACAAACACATGATTTGTGGAAAATCATATCATATCTCATCATAAACATCTAAATGTATATGGCTCACAAGCATGCTGCATGTGTTCATCAGCAATAATTCAAAAACATTTTTCCAATCGTTTTACGAGGCTGAGACTTGCAGAAATCACATTTCCAGCGAATAAGAAGCTTATTCTTGACAGAACATACACGGCTTTGCCAATCAAGGTGTTGATAATCACATTTTCATGACAAATCATTAATAACGCAATTCATAAAAAAGGTGAATTTGTCATGACAAATCATGTTTTGACACAAATGTAACCTCCATAAGAAATGTATAATTATATAATTATGAATTTTCATATTTTTAGGCATAATTTCATGATAAACTGTTAAACAGTGGAATAAACGAACGAAAAACGGTTACATTGCAAATTAAGAGATGATTAAAGAATATCTATAATGAAAGTTTTATGTTACATATTCACAGTAATAATTGAGACATGCAGAATCGCTGTTTCAGCGTCTAAGAAGCTCATTCTTGACAGAACATACACGGCTTTGCCAATCAAGGTGTTGATGCGTTTTTCATCAATTATGACTTTACATGCCATAAATTTTCACTTTTTACAGTATTTATGGATACAATATGATAAACATTAAAAATGACTTTTTCCACAAACACATAATTTTTTATGTCATATCGCCACATAAACATCTATATGTATTGTGGTCAAGTGCATGCTGCTTGTGTGAATATGACTTGGTTAAAAAAACGTTTTCTCTTCGTTCTACGAGGCTGAAACTTGCAGAATCGCTTTTTCAGCGACTAAGAAGCTCATTCTTGACACGGCGATGCCAAACAAGGTGTTCATACGGTCTTCATCAATTATGACTTTCCATGCCATAAATTTTCGGGGTTTTTTAGTATTTTAAAGTTTTCATAAAATTTTTATGATAAATATGAAAATTCATAAATTCAAAATTACAAATATATTTTGACATAAAAATGACTTTTTCCACAAACACATGATTTGTTATGTCATATCTCATCATAAACATCTAAATGTGTTGTGGTCAAGTGCATGCTGCATGTGTGAATAATACTTGGTTAAAAAAACGTTTTCCCTTCGTTTTACGAGGCTGAGACTTGCAGAATCGCTTTTTCAGCGACTAAGAAGCTCATTCTTGACAGAACATACAAGGCTTTGACAAACAATGTGGTGATGCGATTTTCATCAATTATGACTTTTCATGCCATAAATTTTCACTTTTTACAGTATTCATTAAATTATGATAAATATGATCATTCATAAATTAAAAATTAATTTGACATTAAAATGACTTTTCCACAAACACATGATTTGTTATGTCATATCTGATCATAAACATCTAAATGTGTTGTGGTCAGGTGCATGCTGCATGTGTAAATAAGCATTAATTCAAAACCTTTTTACTTTCGTTTTACGAGGCTGAGACTTGCAGAATCGCTTTTTCAGCGACTAAGAAGCTCATTCTTGACAGAACATACAAGGCTTTGACAAACAATGTGGTAATGCGTTTTTCATCAATTATGACTTTTCATGCCATAAATTTTCACTTTTTACAGTATTCATTAAATTATGATAAATATGATAATTCATAAATTCTAAATTATTTTGACATAAAAATGACATTTCCACAATCACATGATTTGTTATGTCATATCTCATCATAAACTGTAAGTATTTTACAGTTTAAAAAAAAAAATTTGATAAATATGAAAATTCATAAATTCAAAATTACAAATATATTTTGACATAAAAATGACTTTTTCCACAAACACATGATTTGGTATGTCATTTCTCATCAAAAACATCTAAATGTGTTGTGGTCAAGTGCATGCTGCATGTGTGAATAATACTTGGTTAAAAAAACGTTTTCCCTTCGTTTTACGATGCTGAGACTTGCAGAATCGCTTTTTCAGCGACTAAGAAGCTCATTCTTGACAGAACATACACGGCTTTGCCAATCAAGGTGTTGATGCGTTTTTCATCAATTATGACTTTCCATGCCATAAATTTTCACCTTTTACAGTATTTATGGATATAATATGATAAACATTAAAAATGACTTTATCCACAAACACATGATTTGTTATGTCATATCGCCACATAAACATCTATATGTATTGTGGTCAAGTGCATGCTGCTTGTGTGAATATGACTTGGTTAAAAAAACGTTTTCTCTTCGTTCTACGAGGCTGAAACTTGCAGAATCGCTTTTTCAGCGACTAAGAAACTCATTCTTGACACGGCGATGCCAAACAAGGTGTTCATACGTTCTTCATCAATTATGACTTTCCATGCCATAAATTTTCTTTTTTTTTTTTGTATTTTACAGTTTTCATAAAATGTTTAAGATAAATATGATAATTCATAAATTCAAAATTACAAATATATTTTTACATAAAAATGAATTTTTCCACAAACACAATGATTTGTGGAAAATCATATCATATCTCATCATAAACATCTAAATGTATATGGCTCACAAGCATGCTGCATGTGTTCATCAGCATTAATTCAAAAACATTTTTCCAATCGTTTTACGAGGCTGAGACTTGCAGAAATCACATTTCCAGCGAATAAGAAGCTTATTCTTGACAGAACATACACGGCTTTGCCAATCAAGGTGTTGATAATCACATTTTCATGACAAATCATTAATAACGCAATTCATAAAAAAGGTGAATTTGTCATGACAAATCATGTTTTGACACAAATGTAACCTCCATAAGAAATGTATAATTATATAATTATGAATTTTCATATTTTTAGGCATAATTTCATGATAAACTGTTAAACAGTGGAATAAACGAACGAAAAACGGTTACATTGCAAATTAAGAGATGATTAAAGAATATCTATAATGAAAGTTTTATGTTACATATTCACAGTAATAATTGAGACATGCAGAATCGCTGTTTCAGCGTCTAAGAAGCTCATTCTTGACAGAACATACACGGCTTTGCCAATCAAGGTGTTGATGCGTTTTTCATCAATTATGACTTTCCATGCCATAAATTTTCACTTTTTACAGTATTTATGGATACAATATGATAAACATTAAAAATGACTTTTTCCACAAACACATGATTTGTTATGTCATATCGCCACATAAACATCTATATGTATTGTGGTCAAGTGCATGCTGCTTGTGTGAATATGACTTGGTTAAAAAAACGTTTTCTCTTCGTTCTACGAGGCTGAAACTTGCAGAATCGCTTTTTCAGCGACTAAGAAGCTCATTCTTGACACGGCGATGCCAAACAAGGTGTTCATACGGTCTTCATCAATTATGACTTTCCATGCCATAAATTTTCGGGGTTTTTTAGTATTTTAAAGTTTTCATAAAATTTTTATGATAAATATGAAAATTCATAAATTCAAAATTACAAATATATTTTGACATAAAAATGACTTTTTCCACAAACACATGATTTGTTATGTCATATCTTATCATAAACATCTAAATGTATTGTTGTCAAGTGCATGCTGCATGTGTGAATAATACTTGGTTAATAAAACGTTTTCCCTTCGTTTTACGAGGCTGAGACTTGCAGAATCGCTTTTTCAGCGACTAAGAAGCTCATTCTTGACAGAACATACAAGGCTTTGACAAACAATGTGGTGATGCGATTTTCATCAATTATGACTTTTCATGCCATAAATTTTCACTTTTTACAGTATTCATTAAATTATGATAAATATGATCATTCATAAATTAAAAATTAATTTGACATTAAAATGACTTTTCCACAAACACATGATTTGTTATGTCATATCTGATCATAAACATCTAAATGTGTTGTGGTCAGGTGCATGCTGCATGTGTAAATAAGCATTAATTCAAAACCTTTTTACTTTCGTTTTACGAGGCTGAGACTTGCAGAATCGCTTTTTCAGCGACTAAGAAGCTCATTCTTGACAGAACATACAAGGCTTTGACAAACAATGTGGTAATGCGTTTTTCATCAATTATGACTTTTCATGCCATAAATTTTCACTTTTTACAGTATTCATTAAATTATGATAAATATGATAATTCATAAATTCTAAATTATTTTGACATAAAAATGACATTTCCACAATCACATGATTTGTTATGTCATATCTCATCATAAACTGTAAGTATTTTACAGTTTAAAAAAAAATAATTTGATAAATATGAAAATTCATACATTCAAAATTACAAATATATTTTGACATAAAAATGACTTTTTCCACAAACACATGATTTGGTATGTCATTTCTCATCAAAAACATCTAAATGTGTTGTGGTCAAGTGCATGCTGCATGTGTGAATAATACTTGGTTAAAAAAACGTTTTCCCTTCGTTTTACGATGCTGAGACTTGCAGAATCGCTTTTTCAGCGACTAAGAAGCTCATTCTTGACAGAACATACACGGCTTTGCCAATCAAGGTGTTTCATCAATTATGACTTTCCATGCCATAAATTTTCACTTTTTACAGTATTTATGGATATAATATGATAAACATTAAAAATGACTTTTTCCACAAACACATGATTTGGTATGTCATTTCTCATCATAAACATCTAAATGTGTTGTGGTCAAGTGCATGCTGCATGTGTGAATAATACTTGGTTAAAAAAACGTTTTCCCTTCGTTTTACGATGCTGAGACTTGCAGAATCGCTTTTTCAGCGACTAAGAAGCTCATTCTTGACAGAACATACACGGCTTTGCCAATCAAGGTGTTGATGCGTTTTTCATCAATTATGACTTTCCATGCCATAAATTTTCACCTTTTACAGTATTTATGGATATAATATGATAAACATTAAAAATGACTTTATCCACAAACACATGATTTGTTATGTCATATCGCCACATAAACATCTATATGTATTGTGGTCAAGTGCATGCTGCTTGTGTGAATATGACTTGGTTAAAAAAACGTTTTCTCTTCGTTCTACGAGGCTGAAACTTGCAGAATCGCTTTTTCAGCGACTAAGAAACTCATTCTTGACACGGCGATGCCAAACAAGGTGTTCATACGTTCTTCATCAATTATGACTTTCCATGCCATAAATTTTCTTTTTTTTTTTTGTATTTTACAGTTTTCATAAAATGTTTAAGATAAATATGATAATTCATAAATTCAAAATTACAAATATATTTTTACATAAAAATGAATTTTTCCACAAACACAATGATTTGTGGAAAATCATATCATATCTCATCATAAACATCTAAATGTATATGGCTCACAAGCATGCTGCATGTGTTCATCAGCATTAATTCAAAAACATTTTTCCAATCGTTTTACGAGGCTGAGACTTGCAGAAATCACATTTCCAGCGAATAAGAAGCTTATTCTTGACAGAACATACACGGCTTTGCCAATCAAGGTGTTGATAATCACATTTTCATGACAAATCATTAATAACGCAATTCATAAAAAAGGTGAATTTGTCATGACAAATCATGTTTTGACACAAATGTAACCTCCATAAGAAATGTATAATTATATAATTATGAATTTTCATATTTTTAGGCATAATTTCATGATAAACTGTTAAACAGTGGAATAAACGAACGAAAAACGGTTACATTGCAAATTAAGAGATGATTAAAGAATATCTATAATGAAAGTTTTATGTTACATATTCACAGTAATAATTGAGACATGCAGAATCGCTGTTTCAGCGTCTAAGAAGCTCATTCTTGACAGAACATACACGGCTTTGCCAATCAAGGTGTTGATGCGTTTTTCATCAATTATGACTTTCCATGCCATAAATTTTCACTTTTTACAGTATTTATGGATACAATATGATAAACATTAAAAATGACTTTTTCCACAAACACATGATTTGTTATGTCATATCGCCACATAAACATCTATATGTATTGTGGTCAAGTGCATGCTGCTTGTGTGAATATGACTTGGTTAAAAAAACGTTTTCTCTTCGTTCTACGAGGCTGAAACTTGCAGAATCGCTTTTTCAGCGACTAAGAAGCTCATTCTTGACACGGCGATGCCAATCAAGGTGTTCATACGGTCTTCATCAATTATGACTTTCCATGCCATAAATTTTCGGGGTTTTTTAGTATTTTAAAGTTTTCATAAAATTTTTATGATAAATATGAAAATTCATAAATTCAAAATTACAAATATATTTTGACATAAAAATGACTTTTTCCACAAACACATGATTTGTTATGTCATATCTCATCATAAACATCTAAATGTGTTGTGGTCAAGTGCATGCTGCATGTGTGAATAATACTTGGTTAATAAAACGTTTTCCCTTCGTTTTACGAGGCTGAGACTTGCAGAATCGCTTTTTCAGCGACTAAGAAGCTCATTCTTGACAGAACATACAAGGCTTTGACAAACAATGTGGTGATGCGATTTTCATCAATTATGACTTTTCATGCCATAAATTTTCACTTTTTACAGTATTCATTAAATTATGATAAATATGATCATTCATAAATTAAAAATTAATTTGACATTAAAATGACTTTTCCACAAACACATGATTTGTTATGTCATATCTGATCATAAACATCTAAATGTGTTGTGGTCAGGTGCATGCTGCATGTGTAAATAAGCATTAATTCAAAACCTTTTTACTTTCGTTTTACGAGGCTGAGACTTGCAGAATCGCTTTTTCAGCGACTAAGAAGCTCATTCTTGACAGAACATACAAGGCTTTGACAAACAATGTGGTAATGCGTTTTTCATCAATTATGACTTTTCATGCCATAAATTTTCACTTTTTACAGTATTCATTAAATTATGATAAATATGATAATTCATAAATTCTAAATTATTTTGACATAAAAATGACATTTCCACAATCACATGATTTGTTATGTCATATCTCATCATAAACTGTAAGTATTTTACAGTTTAAAAAAAAAAATTTGATAAATATGAAAATTCATACATTCAAAATTACAAATATATTTTGACATAAAAATGACTTTTTCCACAAACACATGATTTGGTATGTCATTTCTCATCAAAAACATCTAAATGTGTTGTGGTCAAGTGCATGCTGCATGTGTGAATAATACTTGGTTAAAAAAACGTTTTCCCTTCGTTTTACGATGCTGAGACTTGCAGAATCGCTTTTTCAGCGACTAAGAAGCTCATTCTTGACAGAACATACACGGCTTTGCCAATCAAGGTGTTTCATCAATTATGACTTTCCATGCCATAAATTTTCACTTTTTACAGTATTTATGGATATAATATGATAAACATTAAAAATGACTTTTTCCACAAACACATGATTTGGTATGTCATTTCTCATCATAAACATCTAAATGTGTTGTGGTCAAGTGCATGCTGCATGTGTGAATAATACTTGGTTAAAAAAACGTTTTCCCTTCGTTTTACGATGCTGAGACTTGCAGAATCGCTTTTTCAGCGACTAAGAAGCTCATTCTTGACAGAACATACACGGCTTTGCCAATCAAGGTGTTGATGCGTTTTTCATCAATTATGACTTTCCATGCCATAAATTTTCACCTTTTACAGTATTTATGGATATAATATGATAAACATTAAAAATGACTTTATCCACAAACACATGATTTGTTATGTCATATCGCCACATAAACATCTATATGTATTGTGGTCAAGTGCATGCTGCTTGTGTGAATATGACTTGGTTAAAAAAACGTTTTCTCTTCGTTCTACGAGGCTGAAACTTGCAGAATCGCTTTTTCAGCGACTAAGAAGCTCATTCTTGACACGGCGATGCCAAACAAGGTGTTCATACGGTCTTCATCAATTATGACTTTCCATGCCATAAATTTTCGGGGTTTTTTAGTATTTTAAAGTTTTCATAAAATTTTTATGATAAATATGAAAATTCATAAATTCAAAATTACAAATATATTTTGACATAAAAATGACTTTTTCCACAAACACATGATTTGTTATGTCATATCTCATCATAAACATCTAAATGTATTGTGGTCAAGTGCATGCTGCATGTGTGAATAATACTTGGTTAAAAAAACTTTTCCCTTCGTTTTACGAGGCTGAGACTTGCAGAATCGCTTTTTCAGCGACTAAGAAGCTCATTCTTGACAGAACATACAAGGCTTTGACAAACAATGTGGTGATGCGATTTTCATCAATTATGACTTTTCATGCCATAAATTTTCACTTTTTACAGTATTCATTAAATTATGATAAATATGATCATTCATAAATTAAAAATTAATTTGACATTAAAATGACTTTTCCACAAACACATGATTTGTTATGTCATATCTGATCATAAACATCTAAATGTGTTGTGGTCAGGTGCATGCTGCATGTGTAAATAAGCATTAATTCAAAACCTTTTTACTTTCGTTTTACGAGGCTGAGACTTGCAGAATCGCTTTTTCAGCGACTAAGAAGCTCATTCTTGACAGAACATACAAGGCTTTGACAAACAATGTGGTAATGCGTTTTTCATCAATTATGACTTTTCATGCCATAAATTTTCACTTTTTACAGTATTCATTAAATTATGATAAATATGATAATTCATAAATTCTAAATTATTTTGACATAAAAATGACATTTCCACAATCACATGATTTGTTATGTCATATCTCATCATAAACTGTAAGTATTTTACAGTTTAAAAAAAAAAATTTGATAAATATGAAAATTCATAAATTCAAAATTACAAATATATTTTGACATAAAAATGACTTTTTCCACAAACACATGATTTGGTATGTCATTTCTCATCAAAAACATCTAAATGTGTTGTGGTCAAGTGCATGCTGCATGTGTGAATAATACTTGGTTAAAAAAACGTTTTCCCTTCGTTTTACGATGCTGAGACTTGCAGAATCGCTTTTTCAGCGACTAAGAAGCTCATTCTTGACAGAACATACACGGCTTTGCCAATCAAGGTGTTGATGCGTTTTTCATCAATTATGACTTTCCATGCCATAAATTTTCACCTTTTACAGTATTTATGGATATAATATGATAAACATTAAAAATGACTTTATCCACAAACACATGATTTGTTATGTCATATCGCCACATAAACATCTATATGTATTGTGGTCAAGTGCATGCTGCTTGTGTGAATATGACTTGGTTAAAAAAACGTTTTCTCTTCGTTCTACGAGGCTGAAACTTGCAGAATCGCTTTTTCAGCGACTAAGAAACTCATTCTTGACACGGCGATGCCAAACAAGGTGTTCATACGTTCTTCATCAATTATGACTTTCCATGCCATAAATTTTCATTTTTTTTTTTGTATTTTACAGTTTTCATAAAATGTTTAAGATAAATATGATAATTCATAAATTCAAAATTACAAATATATTTTTACATAAAAATGAATTTTTCCACAAACACATGATTTGTGGAAAATCATATCATATCTCATCATAAACATCTAAATGTATATGGCTCACAAGCATGCTGCATGTGTTCATCAGCATTAATTCAAAAACATTTTTCCAATCGTTTTACGAGGCTGAGACTTGCAGAAATCACATTTCCAGCGAATAAGAAGCTTATTCTTGACAGAACATACACGGCTTTGCCAATCAAGGTGTTGATAATCACATTTTCATGACAAATCATTAATAACGCAATTCATAAAAAAGGTGAATTTGTCATGACAAATCATGTTTTGACACAAATGTAACCTCCATAAGAAATGTATAATTATATAATTATGAATTTTCATATTTTTAGGCATAATTTCATGATAAACTGTTAAACAGTGGAATAAACGAACGAAAAACGGTTACATTGCAAATTAAGAGATGATTAAAGAATATCTATAATGAAAGTTTTATGTTACATATTCACAGTAATAATTGAGACATGCAGAATCGCTGTTTCAGCGTCTAAGAAGCTCATTCTTGACAGAACATACACGGCTTTGCCAATCAAGGTGTTGATGCGTTTTTCATCAATTATGACTTTCCATGCCATAAATTTTCACTTTTTACAGTATTTATGGATACAATATGATAAACATTAAAAATGACTTTTTCCACAAACACATGATTTGTTATGTCATATCGCCACATAAACATCTATATGTATTGTGGTCAAGTGCATGCTGCTTGTGTGAATATGACTTGGTTAAAAAAACGTTTTCTCTTCGTTCTACGAGGCTGAAACTTGCAGAATCGCTTTTTCAGCGACTAAGAAGCTCATTCTTGACACGGCGATGCCAATCAAGGTGTTCATACGGTCTTCATCAATTATGACTTTCCATGCCATAAATTTTCGGGGTTTTTTAGTATTTTAAAGTTTTCATAAAATTTTTATGATAAATATGAAAATTCATAAATTCAAAATTACAAATATATTTTGACATAAAAATGACTTTTTCCACAAACACATGATTTGTTATGTCATATCTCATCATAAACATCTAAATGTGTTGTGGTCAAGTGCATGCTGCATGTGTGAATAATACTTGGTTAATAAAACGTTTTCCCTTCGTTTTACGAGGCTGAGACTTGCAGAATCGCTTTTTCAGCGACTAAGAAGCTCATTCTTGACAGAACATACAAGGCTTTGACAAACAATGTGGTGATGCGATTTTCATCAATTATGACTTTTCATGCCATAAATTTTCACTTTTTACAGTATTCATTAAATTATGATAAATATGATCATTCATAAATTAAAAATTAATTTGACATTAAAATGACTTTTCCACAAACACATGATTTGTTATGTCATATCTGATCATAAACATCTAAATGTGTTGTGGTCAGGTGCATGCTGCATGTGTAAATAAGCATTAATTCAAAACCTTTTTACTTTCGTTTTACGAGGCTGAGACTTGCAGAATCGCTTTTTCAGCGACTAAGAAGCTCATTCTTGACAGAACATACAAGGCTTTGACAAACAATGTGGTAATGCGTTTTTCATCAATTATGACTTTTCATGCCATAAATTTTCACTTTTTACAGTATTCATTAAATTATGATAAATATGATAATTCATAAATTCTAAATTATTTTGACATAAAAATGACATTTCCACAATCACATGATTTGTTATGTCATATCTCATCATAAACTGTAAGTATTTTACAGTTTAAAAAAAAAAATTTGATAAATATGAAAATTCATACATTCAAAATTACAAATATATTTTGACATAAAAATGACTTTTTCCACAAACACATGATTTGGTATGTCATTTCTCATCAAAAACATCTAAATGTGTTGTGGTCAAGTGCATGCTGCATGTGTGAATAATACTTGGTTAAAAAAACGTTTTCCCTTCGTTTTACGATGCTGAGACTTGCAGAATCGCTTTTTCAGCGACTAAGAAGCTCATTCTTGACAGAACATACACGGCTTTGCCAATCAAGGTGTTTCATCAATTATGACTTTCCATGCCATAAATTTTCACTTTTTACAGTATTTATGGATATAATATGATAAACATTAAAAATGACTTTTTCCACAAACACATGATTTGGTATGTCATTTCTCATCATAAACATCTAAATGTGTTGTGGTCAAGTGCATGCTGCATGTGTGAATAATACTTGGTTAAAAAAACGTTTTCCCTTCGTTTTACGATGCTGAGACTTGCAGAATCGCTTTTTCAGCGACTAAGAAGCTCATTCTTGACAGAACATACACGGCTTTGCCAATCAAGGTGTTGATGCGTTTTTCATCAATTATGACTTTCCATGCCATAAATTTTCACCTTTTACAGTATTTATGGATATAATATGATAAACATTAAAAATGACTTTATCCACAAACACATGATTTGTTATGTCATATCGCCACATAAACATCTATATGTATTGTGGTCAAGTGCATGCTGCTTGTGTGAATATGACTTGGTTAAAAAAACGTTTTCTCTTCGTTCTACGAGGCTGAAACTTGCAGAATCGCTTTTTCAGCGACTAAGAAGCTCATTCTTGACACGGCGATGCCAAACAAGGTGTTCATACGGTCTTCATCAATTATGACTTTCCATGCCATAAATTTTCGGGGTTTTTTAGTATTTTAAAGTTTTCATAAAATTTTTATGATAAATATGAAAATTCATAAATTCAAAATTACAAATATATTTTGACATAAAAATGACTTTTTCCACAAACACATGATTTGTTATGTCATATCTCATCATAAACATCTAAATGTATTGTGGTCAAGTGCATGCTGCATGTGTGAATAATACTTGGTTAAAAAAACGTTTTCCCTTCGTTTTACGAGGCTGAGACTTGCAGAATCGCTTTTTCAGCGACTAAGAAGCTCATTCTTGACAGAACATACAAGGCTTTGACAAACAATGTGGTGATGCGATTTTCATCAATTATGACTTTTTATGCCATAAATTTTCACTTTTTACAGTATTCATTAAATTATGATAAATATGATCATTCATAAATTAAAAATTAATTTGACATTAAAATGACTTTTCCACAAACACATGATTTGTTATGTCATATCTGATCATAAACATCTAAATGTGTTGTGGTCAGGTGCATGCTGCATGTGTAAATAAGCATTAATTCAAAACCTTTTTACTTTCGTTTTACGAGGCTGAGACTTGCAGAATCGCTTTTTCAGCGACTAAGAAGCTCATTCTTGACAGAACATACAAGGCTTTGACAAACAATGTGGTAATGCGTTTTTCATCAATTATGACTTTCCATGCCATAAATTTTCACTTTTTACAGTATTTATGGATATAATATGATAAACATTAAAAATGACTTTTTCCACAAACACATGATTTGTGGAAAATCATATCATATCTCATCATAAACATCTAAATGTATATGGCTCACAAGCATGCTGCATGTGTTCATCAGCAATAATTCAAAAACATTTTTCCAATCGTTTTACGAGGCTGAGACTTGCAGAAATCACATTTCCAGCGAATAAGAAGCTTATTCTTGACAGAACATACACGGCTTTGCCAATCAAGGTGTTGATAATCACATTTTCATGACAAATCATTAATAACGCAATTCATAAAAAAGGTGAATTTGTCATGACAAATCATGTTTTGACACAAATGTAACCTCCATAAGAAATGTATAATTATATAATTATGAATTTTCATATTTTTAGGCATAATTTCATGATAAACTGTTAAACAGTGGAATAAACGAACGAAAAACGGTTACATTGCAAATTAAGAGATGATTAAAGAATATCTATAATGAAAGTTTTATGTTACATATTCACAGTAATAATTGAGACATGCAGAATCGCTGTTTCAGCGACTAAGAAGCTCATTCTTGACACGGCGATGCCAAACAAGGTGTTCATACGGTCTTCATCAATTATGACTTTCCATGCCATAAATTTTCGGGGTTTTTTAGTATTTTAAAGTTTTCATAAAATTTTTATGATAAATATGAAAATTCATAAATTCAAAATTACAAATATATTTTGACATAAAAATGACTTTTTCCACAAACACATGATTTGTTATGTCATATCTCATCATAAACATCTAAATGTATTGTGGTCAAGTGCATGCTGCATGTGTGAATAATACTTGGTTAAAAAAACTTTTCCCTTCGTTTTACGAGGCTGAGACTTGCAGAATCGCTTTTTCAGCGACTAAGAAGCTCATTCTTGACAGAACATACAAGGCTTTGACAAACAATGTGGTGATGCGATTTTCATCAATTATGACTTTTCATGCCATAAATTTTCACTTTTTACAGTATTCATTAAATTATGATAAATATGATCATTCATAAATTAAAAATTAATTTGACATTAAAATGACTTTTCCACAAACACATGATTTGTTATGTCATATCTGATCATAAACATCTAAATGTGTTGTGGTCAGGTGCATGCTGCATGTGTAAATAAGCATTAATTCAAAACCTTTTTACTTTCGTTTTACGAGGCTGAGACTTGCAGAATCGCTTTTTCAGCGACTAAGAAGCTCATTCTTGACAGAACATACAAGGCTTTGACAAACAATGTGGTAATGCGTTTTTCATCAATTATGACTTTTCATGCCATAAATTTTCACTTTTTACAGTATTCATTAAATTATGATAAATATGATAATTCATAAATTCTAAATTATTTTGACATAAAAATGACATTTCCACAATCACATGATTTGTTATGTCATATCTCATCATAAACTGTAAGTATTTTACAGTTTAAAAAAAAAAATTTGATAAATATGAAAATTCATAAATTCAAAATTACAAATATATTTTGACATAAAAATGACTTTTTCCACAAACACATGATTTGGTATGTCATTTCTCATCAAAAACATCTAAATGTGTTGTGGTCAAGTGCATGCTGCATGTGTGAATAATACTTGGTTAAAAAAACGTTTTCCCTTCGTTTTACGATGCTGAGACTTGCAGAATCGCTTTTTCAGCGACTAAGAAGCTCATTCTTGACAGAACATACACGGCTTTGCCAATCAAGGTGTTGATGCGTTTTTCATCAATTATGACTTTCCATGCCATAAATTTTCACCTTTTACAGTATTTATGGATATAATATGATAAACATTAAAAATGACTTTATCCACAAACACATGATTTGTTATGTCATATCGCCACATAAACATCTATATGTATTGTGGTCAAGTGCATGCTGCTTGTGTGAATATGACTTGGTTAAAAAAACGTTTTCTCTTCGTTCTACGAGGCTGAAACTTGCAGAATCGCTTTTTCAGCGACTAAGAAACTCATTCTTGACACGGCGATGCCAAACAAGGTGTTCATACGTTCTTCATCAATTATGACTTTCCATGCCATAAATTTTCATTTTTTTTTTTGTATTTTACAGTTTTCATAAAATGTTTAAGATAAATATGATAATTCATAAATTCAAAATTACAAATATATTTTTACATAAAAATGAATTTTTCCACAAACACATGATTTGTGGAAAATCATATCATATCTCATCATAAACATCTAAATGTATATGGCTCACAAGCATGCTGCATGTGTTCATCAGCATTAATTCAAAAACATTTTTCCAATCGTTTTACGAGGCTGAGACTTGCAGAAATCACATTTCCAGCGAATAAGAAGCTTATTCTTGACAGAACATACACGGCTTTGCCAATCAAGGTGTTGATAATCACATTTTCATGACAAATCATTAATAACGCAATTCATAAAAAAGGTGAATTTGTCATGACAAATCATGTTTTGACACAAATGTAACCTCCATAAGAAATGTATAATTATATAATTATGAATTTTCATATTTTTAGGCATAATTTCATGATAAACTGTTAAACAGTGGAATAAACGAACGAAAAACGGTTACATTGCAAATTAAGAGATGATTAAAGAATATCTATAATGAAAGTTTTATGTTACATATTCACAGTAATAATTGAGACATGCAGAATCGCTGTTTCAGCGTCTAAGAAGCTCATTCTTGACAGAACATACACGGCTTTGCCAATCAAGGTGTTGATGCGTTTTTCATCAATTATGACTTTCCATGCCATAAATTTTCACTTTTTACAGTATTTATGGATACAATATGATAAACATTAAAAATGACTTTTTCCACAAACACATGATTTGTTATGTCATATCGCCACATAAACATCTATATGTATTGTGGTCAAGTGCATGCTGCTTGTGTGAATATGACTTGGTTAAAAAAACGTTTTCTCTTCGTTCTACGAGGCTGAAACTTGCAGAATCGCTTTTTCAGCGACTAAGAAGCTCATTCTTGACACGGCGATGCCAATCAAGGTGTTCATACGGTCTTCATCAATTATGACTTTCCATGCCATAAATTTTCGGGGTTTTTTAGTATTTTAAAGTTTTCATAAAATTTTTATGATAAATATGAAAATTCATAAATTCAAAATTACAAATATATTTTGACATAAAAATGACTTTTTCCACAAACACATGATTTGTTATGTCATATCTCATCATAAACATCTAAATGTGTTGTGGTCAAGTGCATGCTGCATGTGTGAATAATACTTGGTTAATAAAACGTTTTCCCTTCGTTTTACGAGGCTGAGACTTGCAGAATCGCTTTTTCAGCGACTAAGAAGCTCATTCTTGACAGAACATACAAGGCTTTGACAAACAATGTGGTGATGCGATTTTCATCAATTATGACTTTTCATGCCATAAATTTTCACTTTTTACAGTATTCATTAAATTATGATAAATATGATCATTCATAAATTAAAAATTAATTTGACATTAAAATGACTTTTCCACAAACACATGATTTGTTATGTCATATCTGATCATAAACATCTAAATGTGTTGTGGTCAGGTGCATGCTGCATGTGTAAATAAGCATTAATTCAAAACCTTTTTACTTTCGTTTTACGAGGCTGAGACTTGCAGAATCGCTTTTTCAGCGACTAAGAAGCTCATTCTTGACAGAACATACAAGGCTTTGACAAACAATGTGGTAATGCGTTTTTCATCAATTATGACTTTTCATGCCATAAATTTTCACTTTTTACAGTATTCATTAAATTATGATAAATATGATAATTCATAAATTCTAAATTATTTTGACATAAAAATGACATTTCCACAATCACATGATTTGTTATGTCATATCTCATCATAAACTGTAAGTATTTTACAGTTTAAAAAAAAAAATTTGATAAATATGAAAATTCATACATTCAAAATTACAAATATATTTTGACATAAAAATGACTTTTTCCACAAACACATGATTTGGTATGTCATTTCTCATCAAAAACATCTAAATGTGTTGTGGTCAAGTGCATGCTGCATGTGTGAATAATACTTGGTTAAAAAAACGTTTTCCCTTCGTTTTACGATGCTGAGACTTGCAGAATCGCTTTTTCAGCGACTAAGAAGCTCATTCTTGACAGAACATACACGGCTTTGCCAATCAAGGTGTTTCATCAATTATGACTTTCCATGCCATAAATTTTCACTTTTTACAGTATTTATGGATATAATATGATAAACATTAAAAATGACTTTTTCCACAAACACATGATTTGGTATGTCATTTCTCATCATAAACATCTAAATGTGTTGTGGTCAAGTGCATGCTGCATGTGTGAATAATACTTGGTTAAAAAAACGTTTTCCCTTCGTTTTACGATGCTGAGACTTGCAGAATCGCTTTTTCAGCGACTAAGAAGCTCATTCTTGACAGAACATACACGGCTTTGCCAATCAAGGTGTTGATGCGTTTTTCATCAATTATGACTTTCCATGCCATAAATTTTCACCTTTTACAGTATTTATGGATATAATATGATAAACATTAAAAATGACTTTATCCACAAACACATGATTTGTTATGTCATATCGCCACATAAACATCTATATGTATTGTGGTCAAGTGCATGCTGCTTGTGTGAATATGACTTGGTTAAAAAAACGTTTTCTCTTCGTTCTACGAGGCTGAAACTTGCAGAATCGCTTTTTCAGCGACTAAGAAGCTCATTCTTGACACGGCGATGCCAAACAAGGTGTTCATACGGTCTTCATCAATTATGACTTTCCATGCCATAAATTTTCGGGGTTTTTTAGTATTTTAAAGTTTTCATAAAATTTTTATGATAAATATGAAAATTCATAAATTCAAAATTACAAATATATTTTGACATAAAAATGACTTTTTCCACAAACACATGATTTGATATGTCATATCTCATCATAAACATCTAAATGTATTGTGGTCAAGTGCATGCTGCATGTGTGAATAATACTTGGTTAAAAAAACGTTTTCCCTTCGTTTTACGAGGCTGAGACTTGCAGAATCGCTTTTTCAGCGACTAAGAAGCTCATTCTTGACAGAACATACAAGGCTTTGACAAACAATGTGGTGATGCGATTTTCATCAATTATGACTTTTTATGCCATAAATTTTCACTTTTTACAGTATTCATTAAATTATGATAAATATGATCATTCATAAATTAAAAATTAATTTGACATTAAAATGACTTTTCCACAAACACATGATTTGTTATGTCATATCTGATCATAAACATCTAAATGTGTTGTGGTCAGGTGCATGCTGCATGTGTAAATAAGCATTAATTCAAAACCTTTTTACTTTCGTTTTACGAGGCTGAGACTTGCAGAATCGCTTTTTCAGCGACTAAGAAGCTCATTCTTGACAGAACATACAAGGCTTTGACAAACAATGTGGTAATGCGTTTTTCATCAATTATGACTTTCCATGCCATAAATTTTCACTTTTTACAGTATTTATGGATATAATATGATAAACATTAAAAATGACTTTTTCCACAAACACATGATTTGTGGAAAATCATATCATATCTCATCATAAACATCTAAATGTATATGGCTCACAAGCATGCTGCATGTGTTCATCAGCAATAATTCAAAAACATTTTTCCAATCGTTTTACGAGGCTGAGACTTGCAGAAATCACATTTCCAGCGAATAAGAAGCTTATTCTTGACAGAACATACACGGCTTTGCCAATCAAGGTGTTGATAATCACATTTTCATGACAAATCATTAATAACGCAATTCATAAAAAAGGTGAATTTGTCATGACAAATCATGTTTTGACACAAATGTAACCTCCATAAGAAATGTATAATTATATAATTATGAATTTTCATATTTTTAGGCATAATTTCATGATAAACTGTTAAACAGTGGAATAAACGAACGAAAAACGGTTACATTGCAAATTAAGAGATGATTAAAGAATATCTATAATGAAAGTTTTATGTTACATATTCACAGTAATAATTGAGACATGCAGAATCGCTGTTTCAGCGACTAAGAAGCTCATTCTTGACACGGCGATGCCAAACAAGGTGTTCATACGGTCTTCATCAATTATGACTTTCCATGCCATAAATTTTCGGGGTTTTTTAGTATTTTAAAGTTTTCATAAAATTTTTATGATAAATATGAAAATTCATAAATTCAAAATTACAAATATATTTTGACATAAAAATGACTTTTTCCACAAACACATGATTTGTTATGTCATATCTCATCATAAACATCTAAATGTATTGTGGTCAAGTGCATGCTGCATGTGTGAATAATACTTGGTTAAAAAAACTTTTCCCTTCGTTTTACGAGGCTGAGACTTGCAGAATCGCTTTTTCAGCGACTAAGAAGCTCATTCTTGACAGAACATACAAGGCTTTGACAAACAATGTGGTGATGCGATTTTCATCAATTATGACTTTTCATGCCATAAATTTTCACTTTTTACAGTATTCATTAAATTATGATAAATATGATCATTCATAAATTAAAAATTAATTTGACATTAAAATGACTTTTCCACAAACACATGATTTGTTATGTCATATCTGATCATAAACATCTAAATGTGTTGTGGTCAGGTGCATGCTGCATGTGTAAATAAGCATTAATTCAAAACCTTTTTACTTTCGTTTTACGAGGCTGAGACTTGCAGAATCGCTTTTTCAGCGACTAAGAAGCTCATTCTTGACAGAACATACAAGGCTTTGACAAACAATGTGGTAATGCGTTTTTCATCAATTATGACTTTTCATGCCATAAATTTTCACTTTTTACAGTATTCATTAAATTATGATAAATATGATAATTCATAAATTCTAAATTATTTTGACATAAAAATGACATTTCCACAATCACATGATTTGTTATGTCATATCTCATCATAAACTGTAAGTATTTTACAGTTTAAAAAAAAAAATTTGATAAATATGAAAATTCATAAATTCAAAATTACAAATATATTTTGACATAAAAATGACTTTTTCCACAAACACATGATTTGGTATGTCATTTCTCATCAAAAACATCTAAATGTGTTGTGGTCAAGTGCATGCTGCATGTGTGAATAATACTTGGTTAAAAAAACGTTTTCCCTTCGTTTTACGATGCTGAGACTTGCAGAATCGCTTTTTCAGCGACTAAGAAGCTCATTCTTGACAGAACATACACGGCTTTGCCAATCAAGGTGTTGATGCGTTTTTCATCAATTATGACTTTCCATGCCATAAATTTTCACCTTTTACAGTATTTATGGATATAATATGATAAACATTAAAAATGACTTTATCCACAAACACATGATTTGTTATGTCATATCGCCACATAAACATCTATATGTATTGTGGTCAAGTGCATGCTGCTTGTGTGAATATGACTTGGTTAAAAAAACGTTTTCTCTTCGTTCTACGAGGCTGAAACTTGCAGAATCGCTTTTTCAGCGACTAAGAAACTCATTCTTGACACGGCGATGCCAAACAAGGTGTTCATACGTTCTTCATCAATTATGACTTTCCATGCCATAAATTTTCATTTTTTTTTTTGTATTTTACAGTTTTCATAAAATGTTTAAGATAAATATGATAATTCATAAATTCAAAATTACAAATATATTTTTACATAAAAATGAATTTTTCCACAAACACATGATTTGTGGAAAATCATATCATATCTCATCATAAACATCTAAATGTATATGGCTCACAAGCATGCTGCATGTGTTCATCAGCATTAATTCAAAAACATTTTTCCAATCGTTTTACGAGGCTGAGACTTGCAGAAATCACATTTCCAGCGAATAAGAAGCTTATTCTTGACAGAACATACACGGCTTTGCCAATCAAGGTGTTGATAATCACATTTTCATGACAAATCATTAATAACGCAATTCATAAAAAAGGTGAATTTGTCATGACAAATCATGTTTTGACACAAATGTAACCTCCATAAGAAATGTATAATTATATAATTATGAATTTTCATATTTTTAGGCATAATTTCATGATAAACTGTTAAACAGTGGAATAAACGAACGAAAAACGGTTACATTGCAAATTAAGAGATGATTAAAGAATATCTATAATGAAAGTTTTATGTTACATATTCACAGTAATAATTGAGACATGCAGAATCGCTGTTTCAGCGTCTAAGAAGCTCATTCTTGACAGAACATACACGGCTTTGCCAATCAAGGTGTTGATGCGTTTTTCATCAATTATGACTTTCCATGCCATAAATTTTCACTTTTTACAGTATTTATGGATACAATATGATAAACATTAAAAATGACTTTTTCCACAAACACATGATTTGTTATGTCATATCGCCACATAAACATCTATATGTATTGTGGTCAAGTGCATGCTGCTTGTGTGAATATGACTTGGTTAAAAAAACGTTTTCTCTTCGTTCTACGAGGCTGAAACTTGCAGAATCGCTTTTTCAGCGACTAAGAAGCTCATTCTTGACACGGCGATGCCAAACAAGGTGTTCATACGGTCTTCATCAATTATGACTTTCCATGCCATAAATTTTCGGGGTTTTTTAGTATTTTAAAGTTTTCATAAAATTTTTATGATAAATATGAAAATTCATAAATTCAAAATTACAAATATATTTTGACATAAAAATGACTTTTTCCACAAACACATGATTTGTTATGTCATATCTCATCATAAACATCTAAATGTATTGTGGTCAAGTGCATGCTGCATGTGTGAATAATACTTGGTTAATAAAACGTTTTCCCTTCGTTTTACGAGGCTGAGACTTGCAGAATCGCTTTTTCAGCGACTAAGAAGCTCATTCTTGACAGAACATACAAGGCTTTGACAAACAATGTGGTGATGCGATTTTCATCAATTATGACTTTTCATGCCATAAATTTTCACTTTTTACAGTATTCATTAAATTATGATAAATATGATCATTCATAAATTAAAAATTAATTTGACATTAAAATGACTTTTCCACAAACACATGATTTGTTATGTCATATCTGATCATAAACATCTAAATGTGTTGTGGTCAGGTGCATGCTGCATGTGTAAATAAGCATTAATTCAAAACCTTTTTACTTTCGTTTTACGAGGCTGAGACTTGCAGAATCGCTTTTTCAGCGACTAAGAAGCTCATTCTTGACAGAACATACAAGGCTTTGACAAACAATGTGGTAATGCGTTTTTCATCAATTATGACTTTTCATGCCATAAATTTTCACTTTTTACAGTATTCATTAAATTATGATAAATATGATAATTCATAAATTCTAAATTATTTTGACATAAAAATGACATTTCCACAATCACATGATTTGTTATGTCATATCTCATCATAAACTGTAAGTATTTTACAGTTTAAAAAAAAAAATTTGATAAATATGAAAATTCATACATTCAAAATTACAAATATATTTTGACATAAAAATGACTTTTTCCACAAACACATGATTTGGTATGTCATTTCTCATCAAAAACATCTAAATGTGTTGTGGTCAAGTGCATGCTGCATGTGTGAATAATACTTGGTTAAAAAAACGTTTTCCCTTCGTTTTACGATGCTGAGACTTGCAGAATCGCTTTTTCAGCGACTAAGAAGCTCATTCTTGACAGAACATACACGGCTTTGCCAATCAAGGTGTTTCATCAATTATGACTTTCCATGCCATAAATTTTCACTTTTTACAGTATTTATGGATATAATATGATAAACATTAAAAATGACTTTTTCCACAAACACATGATTTGGTATGTCATATCGCAACATAAACATCTATATGTATTGTGGTCAAGTGCATGCTGCTTGTGTGAATATGACTTGGTTAAAAAAACGTTTTCTCTTCGTTCTACGAGGCTGAAACTTGCAGAATCGCTTTTTCAGCGACTAAGAAGCTCATTCTTGACACGGCGATGCCAAACAAGGTGTTCATACGGTCTTCATCAATTATGACTTTCCATGCCATAAATTTTCTTTTTTTTTTTTGTATTTTACAGTTTTCATAAAATTTTTAAGATAAATATGAAAATTCATAAATTCTAAATTACAAATATATTTTTTCATAAAAATGAATTTTTCCACAAACACATGATTTGTGGAAAATCATATCATATCTCATCATAAACATCTAAATGTATATGGCTCACAAGCATGCTGCATGTGTTCATCAGCATTAATTCAAAAACATTTTTCCAATCGTTTTACGAGGCTGAGACTTGCAGAAATCGCATTTCCAGCGAATAAGAAGCTTATTCTTGACAGAACATACACGGCTTTGCCAATCAAGGTGTTGATAATCACATTTTCATGACAAATCATTAAAAACGCAATTCATAAAAAAGGTGAATTTGTCATGCCAAATCATGTTTTGACACAAATGTAACCTCCATAAGAAATGTATAATTATATAATTATGAATTTTCATATTTTTAGGCATAATTTCATGATAAACTGTTAAACAGTGGAATAAACGAACAAAAACGGTTACATTGCAAATTAAGAGATGATTAAAGAATATCTATAATGAAAGTTTTATGTTACATATTCACAATAATAATTGAGACATGCAGAATCGCTGTTTCAGCGACTAAGAAGCTCATTCTTGACAGAACATACAAGGCTTTGACAAACAATGTGGTAATGCGTTTTTCATCAATTATGACTTTTCATGCCATAAATTTTCACTTTTTACAGTATTCATTAAATTATGATAAATATGATAATTCATAAATTCTAAATTATTTTGACATAAAAATGACATTTCCACAATCACATGATTTGTTATGTCATATCTCATCATAAACTGTAAGTATTTTACAGTTTAAAAAAAAAAATTTGATAAATATGAAAATTCATAAATTCAAAATTACAAATATATTTTGACATAAAAATGACTTTTTCCACAAACACATGATTTGGTATGTCATTTCTCATCAAAAACATCTAAATGTGTTGTGGTCAAGTGCATGCTGCATGTGTGAATAATACTTGGTTAAAAAAACGTTTTCCCTTCGTTTTACGATGCTGAGACTTGCAGAATCGCTTTTTCAGCGACTAAGAAGCTCATTCTTGACAGAACATACACGGCTTTGCCAATCAAGGTGTTGATGCGTTTTTCATCAATTATGACTTTCCATGCCATAAATTTTCACTTTTTACAGTATTTATGGATATAATATGATAAACATTAAAAATGACTTTTTCCACAAACACATGATTTGTTATGTCATATCGCCACATAAACATCTATATGTATTGTGGTCAAGTGCATGCTGCTTGTGTGAATATGACTTGGTTAAAAAAACGTTTTCTCTTCGTTCTACGAGGCTGAAACTTGCAGAATCGCTTTTTCAGCGACTAAGAAGCTCATTCTTGACACGGCGATGCCAAACAAGGTGTTCATACGTTCTTCATCAATTATGACTTTCCATGCCATAAATTTTCTTTTTTTTTTTTGTATTTTACAGTTTTCATAAAATTTTTAAGATAAATATGAAAATTCATAAATTCAAAATTACAAATATATTTTTACATAAAAAAGAATTTTTCCACAAACACATGATTTGTGGAAAATCATATCATATCTCATCATAAACATCTAAATGTATATGGCTCACAAGCATGCTGCATGTGTTCATCAGCATTAATTCAAAAACATTTTTCCAATCGTTTTACGAGGCTGAGACTGGCAGAAATCACATTTCCAGCGAATAAGAAGCTTATTCTTGACAGAACATACACGGCTTTGCCAATCAAGGTGTTGATAATCACATTTTCATGACAAATCATTAAAAACGCAATTCATAAAAAAGTGAATTTGTCATGACATCATGTTTTGACACAAATGTAACCTCCATAAGAAATGTATAATTATATAATTATGAATTTTCATATTTTTAGGCATAATTTCATGATAAACTGTTAAACAGTGGAATAAACGAACGAAAAACGGTTACATTGCAAATTAAGAGATGATTAAAGAATATCTATAATGAAAGTTTTATGTTACATATTCACAATAATAATTGAGACATGCAGAATCGCTGTTTCAGCGTCTAAGAAGCTCATTCTTGACAGAACATACACGGCTTTGCCAATCAAGGTGTTGATGCGTTTTTCATCAATTATGACTTTCCATGCCATAAATTTTCACTTTTTACAGTATTTATGGATATAATATGATAAACATTAAAAAATGACTTTTTCCACAAACACATGATTTGTTATGTCATATCGCCACATAAACATCTATATGTATTGTGGTCAAGTGCATGCTGCTTGTGTGAATATGACTTGGTTAAAAAAACGTTTTCTCTTCGTTCTACGAGGCTGAAACTTGCAGAATCGCTTTTTCAGCGACTAAGAAGCTCATTCTTGACACGGCGATGCCAAACAAGGTGTTCATACGTTCTTCATCAATTATGACTTTCCATGCCATAAATTTTCTTTTTTTTTTTTGTATTTTACAGTTTTCATAAAATTTTTAAGATAAATATGAAAATTCATAAATTCAAAATTACAAATATATTTTTACATAAAAAAGAATTTTTCCACAAACACATGATTTGTGGAAAATCATATCATATCTCATCATAAACATCTAAATGTATATGGCTCACAAGCATGCTGCATGTGTTCATCAGCATTAATTCAAAAACATTTTTCCAATCGTTTTACGAGGCTGAGACTGGCAGAAATCACATTTCCAGCGAATAAGAAGCTTATTCTTGACAGAACATACACGGCTTTGCCAATCAAGGTGTTGATAATCACATTTTCATGACAAATCATTAAAAACGCAATTCATAAAAAAGTGAATTTGTCATGACATCATGTTTTGACACAAATGTAACCTCCATAAGAAATGTATAATTATATAATTATGAATTTTCATATTTTTAGGCATAATTTCATGATAAACTGTTAAACAGTGGAATAAACGAACGAAAAACGGTTACATTGCAAATTAAGAGATGATTAAAGAATATCTATAATGAAAGTTTTATGTTACATATTCACAATAATAATTGAGACATGCAGAATCGCTGTTTCAGCGTCTAAGAAGCTCATTCTTGACAGAACATACACGGCTTTGCCAATCAAGGTGTTGATGCGTTTTTCATCAATTATGACTTTCCATGCCATAAATTTTCACTTTTTACAGTATTTATGGATATAATATGATAAACATTAAAAAATGACTTTTTCCACAAACACATGATTTGTTATGTCATATCGCCACATAAACATCTATATGTATTGTGGTCAAGTGCATGCTGCTTGTGTGAATATGACTTGGTTAAAAAAACGTTTTCTCTTCGTTCTACGAGGCTGAAACTTGCAGAATCGCTTTTTCAGCGACTAAGAAGCTCATTCTTGACACGGCGATGCCAAACAAGGTGTTCATACGGTCTTCATCAATTATGACTTACATTTTCGGGGTTTTTTAGTATTTTAAAGTTTTCATAAAATTTTTATAATAAATATGAAAATTCATAAATTCAAAATTACAAATATATTGTGACATAAAAATGACTTTTTCCACAAACACATGATTTGGTATGTCATTTCTCATCATAAACATCTAAATGTATTGTGGTCAAGTGCATGCTGCATGTGTGAATAATACTTGGTTAAAAAAACGTTTTCCCTTCGTTTTACGAGGCTGAGACTTGCAGAATCGCTTTTTCAGCGAATAAGAAGCTCATTCTTGACAGAACATACAAGGCTTTGACAAACAATGTGGTGATGCGATTTTCATCAATTATGACTTTTCATGCCATAAATTTTCACTTTTTACAGTATTCATTAAATTATGATAAATATGATCATTCATAAATTAAAAATTAATTTGACATTAAAATGACTTTTCCACAAACACATGATTTGTTATGTCATATCTGATCATAAACATCTAAATGTGTTGTGGTCAGGTGCATGCTGCATGTGTAAATAAGCATTAATTCAAAACCTTTTTACTTTCGTTCTACGAGGCTGAGACTTGCAGAATCGCTTTTTCAGCGACTAAGAAGCTCATTCTTGACAGAACATACACGGCTTTGCCAATCAAGGTGTTTCATCAATTATGACTTTCCATGCCATAAATTTTCACTTTTTACAGTATTTATGGATATAATATGATAAACATTAAAAATGACTTTATCCACAAACACATGATTTGTAATGTCATATCGCCACATAAACATCTATATGTATTGTGGTCAAGTGCATGCTGCTTGTGTGAATATGACTTGGTTAAAAAAACGTTTTCTCTTCGTTCTACGAGGCTGAAACTTGCAGAATCGCTTTTTCAGCGACTAAGAAACTCATTCTTGACACGGCGATGCCAAACAAGGTGTTCATACGTTCTTCATCAATTATGACTTTCCATGCCATAAATTTTCATTTTTTTTTTTGTATTTTACAGTTTTCATAAAATGTTTAAGATAAATATGATAATTCATAAATTCAAAATTACAAATATATTTTTACATAAAAATGAATTTTTCCACAAACACATGATTTGTGGAAAATCATATCATATCTCATCATAAACATCTAAATGTATATGGCTCACAAGCATGCTGCATGTGTTCATCAGCATTAATTCAAAAACATTTTTCCAATCGTTTTACGAGGCTGAGACTTGCAGAAATCACATTTCCAGCGAATAAGAAGCTTATTCTTGACAGAACATACACGGCTTTGCCAATCAAGGTGTTGATAATCACATTTTCATGACAAATCATTAATAACGCAATTCATAAAAAAGGTGAATTTGTCATGACAAATCATGTTTTGACACAAATGTAACCTCCATAAGAAATGTATAATTATATAATTATGAATTTTCATATTTTTAGGCATAATTTCATGATAAACTGTTAAACAGTGGAATAAACGAACGAAAAACGGTTACATTGCAAATTAAGAGATGATTAAAGAATATCTATAATGAAAGTTTTATGTTACATATTCACAGTAATAATTGAGACATGCAGAATCGCTGTTTCAGCGTCTAAGAAGCTCATTCTTGACAGAACATACACGGCTTTGCCAATCAAGGTGTTGATGCGTTTTTCATCAATTATGACTTTCCATGCCATAAATTTTCACTTTTTACAGTATTTATGGATACAATATGATAAACATTAAAAATGACTTTTTCCACAAACACATGATTTGTTATGTCATATCGCCACATAAACATCTATATGTATTGTGGTCAAGTGCATGCTGCTTGTGTGAATATGACTTGGTTAAAAAAACGTTTTCTCTTCGTTCTACGAGGCTGAAACTTGCAGAATCGCTTTTTCAGCGACTAAGAAGCTCATTCTTGACACGGCGATGCCAAACAAGGTGTTCATACGGTCTTCATCAATTATGACTTTCCATGCCATAAATTTTCGGGGTTTTTTAGTATTTTAAAGTTTTCATAAATTTTTTATGATAAATATGAAAATTCATAAATTCAAAATTACAAATATATTTTGACATAAAAATGACTTTTTCCACAAACACATGATTTGTTATATCATATCTCATCATAAACATCTAAATGTATTGTGGTCAAGTGCATGCTGCATGTGTGAATAATACTTGGTTAAAAAAACGTTTTCCCTTCGTTTTACGAGGCTGAGACTTGCAGAATCGCTTTTTCAGCGACTAAGAAGCTCATTCTTGACAGAACATACAAGGCTTTGACAAACAATGTGGTGATGCGATTTCCATCAATTATGACTTTTCATGCCATAAATTTTCACTTTTTACAGTATTCATTAAATTATGATAAATATGATCATTCATAAATTAAAAATTAATTTGACATTAAAATGACTTTTCCACAAACACATGATTTGTTATGTCATATCTGATCATAAACATCTAAATGTGTTGTGGTCAGGTGCATGCTGCATGTGTAAATAAGCATTAATTCAAAACCTTTTTACTTTCGTTTTACGAGGCTGAGACTTGCAGAATCGCTTTTTCAGCGACTAAGAAGCTCATTCTTGACAGAACATACAAAGCTTTGACAAACAATGTGGTAATGCGTTTTTCATCAATTATGACTTTTCATGCCATAAATTTTCACTTTTTACAGTATTCATTAAATTATGATAAATATGATAATTCATAAATTCTAAATTATTTTGACATAAAAATGACATTTCCACAATCACATGATTTGTTATGTCATATCTCATCATAAACTGTAAGTATTTTACAGTTTAAAAAAAAAAATTTGATAAATATGAAAATTCATAAATTCAAAATTACAAATATATTTTGACATAAAAATGACTTTTTCCACAAACACATGATTTGGTATGTCATTTCTCATCAAAAACATCTAAATGTGTTGTGGTCAAGTGCATGCTGCATGTGTGAATAATACTTGGTTAAAAAAACGTTTTCCCTTCGTTTTACGATGCTGAGACTTGCAGAATCGCTTTTTCAGCGACTAAGAAGCTCATTCTTGACAGAACATACACGGCTTTGCCAATCAAGGTGTTTCATCAATTATGACTTTCCATGCCATAAATTTTCACTTTTTACAGTATTTATGGATATAATATGATAAACATTAAAAATGACTTTTTGCACAAACACATGATTTGGTATGTCATTTCTCATCATAAACATCTAAATGTGTTGTGGTCAAGTGCATGCTGCATGTGTGAATAATACTTGGTTAAAAAAACGTTTTCCCTTCGTTTTACGATGCTGAGACTTGCAGAATCGCTTTTTCAGCGACTAAGAAGCTCATTCTTGACAGAACATACACGGCTTTGCCAATCAAGGTGTTGATGCGTTTTTCATCAATTATGACTTTCCATGCCATAAATTTTCACTTTTTACAGTATTTATGGATATAATATGATAAACATTAAAAATGACTTTTTCCACAAACACATGATTTGTTATGTCATATCGCCACATAAACATCTATATGTATTGTGGTCAAGTGCATGCTGCTTGTGTGAATATGACTTGGTTAAAAAAACGTTTTCTCTTCGTTCTACGAGGCTGAAACTTGCAGAATCGCTTTTTCAGCGACTAAGAAGCTTATTCTTGACACGGCGATGCCAAACAAGGTGTTCATACGGTCTTCATCAATTATGACTTTCCATGCCATACATTTTCGGGGTTTTTTAGTATTTTAAAGTTTTCATAAAATTTTTATGATAAATATGAAAATTCATAAATTCAAAATTACAAATATATTTTGACATAAAAATGACTTTTTCCACAAACACATGATTTGGTATGTCATTTCTCATCATAAACATCTAAATGTATTGTGGTCAAGTGCATGCTGCATGTGTGAATAATACTTGGTTAAAAAAACGTTTTCCCTTCGTTTTACGAGGCTGAGACTTGCAGAATCGCTTTTTCAGCGACTAAGAAGCTCATTCTTGACAGAACATACAAGGCTTTGACAAACAATGTGGTGATGCGATTTTCATCAATTATGACTTTTCATGCCATAAATTTTCACTTTTTACAGTATTCATTAAATTATGATAAATATGATCATTCATAAATTAAAAATTAATTTGACATTAAAATGACTTTTCCACAAACACATGATTTGTTATGTCATAAACATCTAAATGTGTTGTGGTCAGGTGCATGCTGCATGTGTAAATAAGCATTAATTCAAAACCTTTTTACTTTCGTTCTACGAGGCTGAGACTTGCAGAATCGCTTTTTCAGCGACTAAGAAGCTCATTCTTGACAGAACATACACGGCTTTGCCAATCAAGGTGTTTCATCAATTATGACTTTCCATGCCATAAATTTTCACTTTTTACAGTATTTATGGATATAATATGATAAACATTAAAAATGACTTTTTCCACAAACACATGATTTGTTATGTCATATCGCCACATAAACATCTATATGTATTGTGGACAAGTGCATGCTGCTTGTGTGAATATGACTTGGTTAAAAAAACGTTTTCTCTTCGGTCTACGAGGCTGAAACTTGAAGAATCGCTTTTTCAGCGACTAAGAAACTCATTCTTGACACGGCGATGCCAAACAAGGTGTTCATACGTTCTTCATCAATTATGACTTTCCATGCCATAAATTTTCTTTTTTTTTTTTGTATTTTACAGTTTTCATAAAATTTTTAAGATAAATATGAAAATTCATAAATTCAAAATTACAAATATATTTTTACATAAAAATGAATTTTTCCACAAACACATGATTTGTGGAAAATCATATCATATCTCATCATAAACATCTAAATGTATATGGCTCACAAGCATGCTGCATGTGTTCATCAGCATTAATTCAAAAACATTTTTCCAATCGTTTTACGAGGCTGAGACTTGCAGAAATCACATTTCCAGCGAATAAGAAGCTTATTCTTGACAGAACATACACGGCTTTGCCAATCAAGGTGTTGATAATCACATTTTCATGACAAATCATTAAAAACGCAATTCATAAAAAAGGTGAATTTGTCATGACAAATCATGTTTTGACACAAATGTAACCTCCATAAGAAATGTATAATTATATAATTATGAATTTTCATATTTTTAGGCATAATTTCATGATAAACTGTTAAACAGTGGAATAAACGAACGAAAAACGGTTACATTGCAAATTAAGAGATGATTAAAGAATATCTATAATGAAAGTTTTATGTTACATATTCACAGTAATAATTGAGACATGCAGAATCGCTGTTTCAGCGTCTAAGAAGCTCATTCTTGACAGAACATACACGGCTTTGCCAATCAAGGTGTTTGATGCGTTTTTCATCAATTATGACTTTCCATGCCATAAATTTTCACTTTTTACAGTATTTATGGATACAATATGATAAACATTAAAAATGACTTTTTCCACAAACACATGATTTGTTATGTCATATCGCCAAATAAACATCTATATGTATTGTGGTCAAGTGCATGCTGCTTGTGTGAATATGACTTGGTTAAAAAAACGTTTTCTCTTCGTTCTACGAGGCTGAAACTTGCAGAATCGCTTTTTCAGCGACTAAGAAGCTCATTCTTGACACGGCGATGCCAAACAAGGTGTGTGGAATTTTTTGATAGACATCAATACAACCAAGTCTATATTTAGAAAAATTATCAGTTAAGTTGTTTTAGTATCATTTAATAGACTAAGTATACTATTTGCTTTAATAAACCTGCCTAACAGGTTGACCTTAGACCAATGTAACCGAAGCCTATTGCTTGCTTATAAAGAAACCACAACAGAGACCATTTAGAAAAAGACCACCATGTTTATTAAGGACGACACTCCCAGTGGGAACACTTAGGGAAAAGATGACAAGGACGACAAACCAGCCAGGGACTGTTAAGAGACAGGCTATGGTAGGGCTCAGAGGACAGGGACCCACAGGGGTCAGGCCCAAAGCCAGGCTCAGGCTCAGACTCAACCATGATGACACTCTCAGGAGATGCCCAAGGAGTAGGAGGAGAAGAGGGCCCATGAGGAGGATTGCAGGGAGAAGTAGGGGAATAGGAAGGAGAAGCACCTTGACGAAGATCAGGCGAACTAGGCCCTGAGTCAGGCCCAGAATCAGGTGCACTGTCAGTGTCAGAAGAGAGGGGAGCCCCAGAAGGAGGACTGACAGGCAGAATCAACACAGGGTCAGTCTGAGTGCCCACATCAACGGAAGAAGGAGAGGTGTGGGCAGTAGGGGAAGAAGTAGGACGATCAGAACCATCACAAGGGTCGACCAAATAGTTGTCCAAGTCATCAAGCAAACGGGAGATCTGAAAATGGCGATAGGGAGAAATGGGAGAAGTGCAAACCCTAGAGTAAGGGAGAGACCTCTTGCGTCTAGTGGTCTTGTAACGAGCTAGAAAAACACACAGAAAGAAGAGAACAAGACCAAGGTCAATGAATAGCATGGTGGCAACTAAATAGGAAGAACCAGTCTAGTACACTAGGTACTGAACTAGTGCACAGCCAAGCTTAAGAAAAATATCTAACACACAGCCATATAATCAACTATAACCATAGCATTAGCAGGAAAAGGTACATAAGAGCATTAAAATGAAGGTCTAAGGAGAAATATATAATCATAGAATAAGGTAAAATAAGAGAAGAAACTTACGCATAATCAAGAAGAAGAAAATAAGAAAATATCCAAAGGAACTGAAGGCTAGTCCAAAATAGTGTTGCTGAAACAAGCGTTAAGACAAGAATGAGGAAGATAGGACAAGTTTTAAAAAATAAAACCCCAAGAAGGCCCGAAAATAAGGGGATATAGGTAAGAGGGATCACGTGGAGGAAATGACGAAGGGAAGAGGAAGAACCAGGAGGGAACGAAAATAATGGGAATTAGGATTCACCACGTGATGCATACAATACAGACTCGTCCATACATGTTTCGTCACGTGCACACCTCACAACCACCGACAAGTTCGACATATGGGCCCGAATGGAGGCGGACTGCAGGATTACCGCCCCCCTGCCCTTCTGGACTCGTCACGTGACACCACGACACCATTGGTACTGGCATTGATACCCCATGTAAAGCCCCTTCACATGCTGCAAACCACGGATCGGGTGATCCTTTCACACTGTCGCGCCACGGCGGGCAGAGTGGGAATTTTCCCTCACGATCGGCTACAGAGGGTTTTTCGCCCACTCCTGATCCATGTTCGAGAAGGCCAGTATGTCTCTGATATGTAATACGTAATGTAGGGGGTCAGTAATGTGGAAATAAGTGGAGTAATGTGGAAATAAGTGGAAAGATGTGGAAAAAACAAGATTAAGTAATGTGGAAATATTTTGATTAAGTAATGTGGAAATATGCCATTTGATTTTATTGATTTTTATTTTTATTTGCTATTTGGATTGGATTTCATCGTATGGAAATATGCCATTTGATTTTATTGGACATGCTTTATTGGCGGAAATATAACCTTCTTAGTAATGTTACTGTTTAACGTTTAATTTTAACTTCTTGACAGCTCGTGTAGTTTTAGGGCCAGGGCTTAGTAGCCGTGGCCTGTTGATTTACTTTAACTACAGAGCATATGTTAGACATGCAAGATGTATTTACTATCTTTTGCTATCAGTAACATGTTTGCTATTATTTTTCATTTATCCGGGGTCTGTAAAGATGCATGCAAGCGCCAACATGAAAAGAGTAGATTGTGTGAAACTTTTCAGTTTCAGAGGGGGAAGTAATGTGGAATTTTTTGATAGGCATCAATACAACCAAGTCTATATTTAGAAAAATTATCAGTTAAGTTGTTTCAGTATCATTTAATAGACTAAGGGAGAAGTAGGGGAATAGGAAGGAGAAGCACCTTGACGAAGATCAGGCGAACTAGGCCCTGAGTCAGGCCCAGAATCAGGTGCACTGTCAGTGTCAGAAGAGAGGGGAGCCCCAGAAGGAGGACTGACAGGCAGAATCAACACAGGGTCAGTCTGAGTGCCCACATCAACGGAAGAAGGAGAGGTGTGGGCAGTAGGGGAAGAAGTAGGACGATCAGAACCATCACAAGGGTCGACCAAATAGTTGTCCAAGTCATCAAGCAAACGGGAGATCTGAAAATGGCGATAGGGAGAAATGGGAGAAGTGCAAACCCTAGAGTAAGGGAGAGACCTCTTGCGTCTAGTGGTCTTGTAACGAGCTAGAAAAACACACAGAAAGAAGAGAACAAGACCAAGGTCAATGAATAGCATGGTGGCAACTAAATAGGAAGAACCAGTCTAGTACACTAGGTACTGAACTAGTGCACAGCCAAGCTTAAGAAAAATATCTAACACACAGCCATATAATCAACTATAACCATAGCATTAGCAGGAAAAGGTACATAAGAGCATTAAAATGAAGGTCTAAGGAGAAATATATAATCATAGAATAAGGTAAAATAAGAGAAGAAACTTACGCATAATCAAGAAGAAGAAAATAAGAAAATATCCAAAGGAACTGAAGGCTAGTCCAAAATAGTGTTGCTGAAACAAGCGTTAAGACAAGAATGAGGAAGATAGGACAAGTTTTAAAAAATAAAACCCCAAGAAGGCCCGAAAATAAGGGGATATAGGTAAGAGGGATCACGTGGAGGAAATGACGAAGGGAAGAGGAAGAACCAGGAGGGAACGAAAATAATGGGAATTAGGATTCACCACGTGATGCATACAATACAGACTCGTCCATACATGTTTCGTCACGTGCACACCTCACAACCACCGACAAGTTCGACATATGGGCCCGAATGGAGGCGGACTGCAGGATTACCGCCCCCCTGCCCTTCTGGACTCGTCACGTGACACCACGACACCATTGGTACTGGCATTGATACCCCATGTAAAGCCCCTTCACATGCTGCAAACCACGGATCGGGTGATCCTTTCACACTGTCGCGCCACGGCGGGCAGAGTGGGAATTTTCCCTCACGATCGGCTACAGAGGGTTTTTCGCCCACTCCTGATCCATGTTCGAGAAGGCCAGTATGTCTCTGATATGTAATACGTAATGTAGGGGGTCAGTAATGTGGAAATAAGTGGAGTAATGTGGAAATAAGTGGAAAGATGTGGAAAAAACAAGATTAAGTAATGTGGAAATATTTTGATTAAGTAATGTGGAAATATGCCATTTGATTTTATTGATTTTTATTTTTATTTGCTATTTGGATTGGATTTCATCGTATGGAAATATGCCATTTGATTTTATTGGACATGCTTTATTGGCGGAAATATAACCTTCTTAGTAATGTTACTGTTTAACGTTTAATTTTAACTTCTTGACAGCTCGTGTAGTTTTAGGGCCAGGGCTTAGTAGCCGTGGCCTGTTGATTTACTTTAACTACAGAGCATATGTTAGACATGCAAGATGTATTTACTATCTTTTGCTATCAGTAACATGTTTGCTATTATTTTTCATTTATCCGGGGTCTGTAAAGATGCATGCAAGCGCCAACATGAAAAGAGTAGATTGTGTGAAACTTTTCAGTTTCAGAGGGGGAAGTAATGTGGAATTTTTTGATAGGCATCAATACAACCAAGTCTATATTTAGAAAAATTATCAGTTAAGTTGTTTCAGTATCATTTAATAGACTAAGGGAGAAGTAGGGGAATAGGAAGGAGAAGCACCTTGACGAAGATCAGGCGAACTAGGCCCTGAGTCAGGCCCAGAATCAGGTGCACTGTCAGTGTCAGAAGAGAGGGGAGCCCCAGAAGGAGGACTGACAGGCAGAATCAACACAGGGTCAGTCTGAGTGCCCACATCAACGGAAGAAGGAGAGGTGTGGGCAGTAGGGGAAGAAGTAGGACGATCAGAACCATCACAAGGGTCGACCAAATAGTTGTCCAAGTCATCAAGCAAACGGGAGATCTGAAAATGGCGATAGGGAGAAATGGGAGAAGTGCAAACCCTAGAGTAAGGGAGAGACCTCTTGCGTCTAGTGGTCTTGTAACGAGCTAGAAAAACACACAGAAAGAAGAGAACAAGACCAAGGTCAATGAATAGCATGGTGGCAACTAAATAGGAAGAACCAGTCTAGTACACTAGGTACTGAACTAGTGCACAGCCAAGCTTAAGAAAAATATCTAACACACAGCCATATAATCAACTATAACCATAGCATTAGCAGGAAAAGGTACATAAGAGCATTAAAATGAAGGTCTAAGGAGAAATATATAATCATAGAATAAGGTAAAATAAGAGAAGAAACTTACGCATAATCAAGAAGAAGAAAATAAGAAAATATCCAAAGGAACTGAAGGCTAGTCCAAAATAGTGTTGCTGAAACAAGCGTTAAGACAAGAATGAGGAAGATAGGACAAGTTTTAAAAAATAAAACCCCAAGAAGGCCCGAAAATAAGGGGATATAGGTAAGAGGGATCACGTGGAGGAAATGACGAAGGGAAGAGGAAGAACCAGGAGGGAACGAAAATAATGGGAATTAGGATTCACCACGTGATGCATACAATACAGACTCGTCCATACATGTTTCGTCACGTGCACACCTCACAACCACCGACAAGTTCGACATATGGGCCCGAATGGAGGCGGACTGCAGGATTACCGCCCCCCTGCCCTTCTGGACTCGTCACGTGACACCACGACACCATTGGTACTGGCATTGATACCCCATGTAAAGCCCCTTCACATGCTGCAAACCACGGATCGGGTGATCCTTTCACACTGTCGCGCCACGGCGGGCAGAGTGGGAATTTTCCCTCACGATCGGCTACAGAGGGTTTTTCGCCCACTCCTGATCCATGTTCGAGAAGGCCAGTATGTCTCTGATATGTAATACGTAATGTAGGGGGTCAGTAATGTGGAAATAAGTGGAGTAATGTGGAAATAAGTGGAAAGATGTGGAAAAAACAAGATTAAGTAATGTGGAAATATTTTGATTAAGTAATGTGGAAATATGCCATTTGATTTTATTGATTTTTATTTTTATTTGCTATTTGGATTGGATTTCATCGTATGGAAATATGCCATTTGATTTTATTGGACATGCTTTATTGGCGGAAATATAACCTTCTTAGTAATGTTACTGTTTAACGTTTAATTTTAACTTCTTGACAGCTCGTGTAGTTTTAGGGCCAGGGCTTAGTAGCCGTGGCCTGTTGATTTACTTTAACTACAGAGCATATGTTAGACATGCAAGATGTATTTACTATCTTTTGCTATCAGTAACATGTTTGCTATTATTTTTTCATTTATCCGGGGTCTGTAAAGATGCATGCAAGCGCCAACATGAAAAGAGTAGATTGTGTGAAACTTTTCAGTTTCAGAGGGGGAAGTAATGTGGAATTTTTTGATAGGCATCAATACAACCAAGTCTATATTTAGAAAAATTATCAGTTAAGTTGTTTTAGTATCATTTAATAGACTAAGTATACTATTTGCTTTAATAAACCTGCCTAACAGGTTGACCTTAGACCAATGTAACCGAAGCCTATTGCTTGCTTATAAAGAAACCACAACAGAGACCATTTAGAAAAAGACCACCATGTTTATTAAGGACGACACTCCCAGTGGGAACACTTAGGGAAAAGAGGCTTCCCAAAGCCAGGCTCAGGCTCAGACTCAACCATGATGACACTGTCAGGAGATGCCCAAGGAGTAGGAGGAGAAGAGGGCCCATGAGGAGGATTGCAGGGAGAAGTAGGGGAATAGGAAGGAGAAGCACCTTGACGAAGATCAGGCGAACTAGGCCCTGAGTCAGGCCCAGAATCAGGTGCACTGTCAGTGTCAGAAGAGAGGGGAGCCCCAGAAGGAGGACTGACAGGCAGAATCAACACAGGGTCAGTCTGAGTGCCCACATCAACGGAAGAAGGAGAGGTGTGGGCAGTAGGGGAAGAAGTAGGACGATCAGAACCATCACAAGGGTCGACCAAATAGTTGTCCAAGTCATCAAGCAAACGGGAGATCTGAAAATGGCGATAGGGAGAAATGGGAGAAGTGCAAACCCTAGAGTAAGGGAGAGACCTCTTGCGTCTAGTGGTCTTGTAACGAGCTAGAAAAACACACAGAAAGAAGAGAACAAGACCAAGGTCAATGAATAGCATGGTGGCAACTAAATAGGAAGAACCAGTCTAGTACACTAGGTACTGAACTAGTGCACAGCCAAGCTTAAGAAAAATATCTAACACACAGCCATATAATCAACTATAACCATAGCATTAGCAGGAAAAGGTACATAAGAGCATTAAAATGAAGGTCTAAGGAGAAATATATAATCATAGAATAAGGTAAAATAAGAGAAGAAACTTACGCATAATCAAGAAGAAGAAAATAAGAAAATATCCAAAGGAACTGAAGGCTAGTCCAAAATAGTGTTGCTGAAACAAGCGTTAAGACAAGAATGAGGAAGATAGGACAAGTTTTAAAAAATAAAACCCCAAGAAGGCCCGAAAATAAGGGGATATAGGTAAGAGGGATCACGTGGAGGAAATGACGAAGGGAAGAGGAAGAACCAGGAGGGAACAAAAATAATGGGAATTAGGATTCACCACGTGATGCATAATAATGAGTAGGAAGGGCCCAAAAATTGGGTAGGTCAGAAATAATGGGATTTCGAGTAGAACCATGTAAATTAAGGTAGGAGGCGCCTAGAGGCGCCTGCACATAAATAAGAGACGCTCTCAGTAGTCGAGTAGTCGAGTTTTAGTCTCTTCTAAGAGCAGTCTCTTTTTGAGCAGTAGGATCAAGACCGGTCTGAAGACTTTCTTTCGGGATTTTATTTGGTACTTTCATCTTTTGGCGAGCTCTGATTTTGGAAACTACCTAAAAGTTCAGGGTGGAAATCACCTTAGGTGATTCTCCCATTAGGGTTTTGGGAACTTTCCTTTTGAAGCGCTTGCAAGCATCTATTATTCTGAAAAGGAGTTTTTCTACTGGATTATATCTGTTTTGGTGATTGATCTTCTCTGCAGAGAAAATAAATAAACTTGTATTTTGCTGTCCTTCTCATCCAAGTCTCTGGGCCTTTTATTGGGAGTTCTGACCGAGTTAGTGTTAATTAAGAACCAAAGAGGTAAACTTGGAAACCCGGGAGCTTCTCCAAGGGATCGAACCAGGTAGCCTGAAAGCCTGATCCAGGGACCACTTACCCAGCAGTCTACAGAAGCCGGCCTAAAAACAGATCAAGGTAAGCAGACACCTTTTTGAAATATAAAGTCTGTGTAATTTGATATATCTGTGGCCTGCTGTGGTGGGGTGGCCCCGGAGAAGGGTGAACGGCACCTGACCCAAAGCCAAGAACCAAGGCAAAAAGAGAGGCTTGGATTGTGGAAAACAGCGAAAATTAGCTAAGTAAGTGAAGAGATAAAGATTGCTGGCGGTGAATCAGCCAGGGCTGACGGAATAGTCAGGCACTGTGGTATAGCAGTGGGATAAAAGATACTAGCGGTGAAACAGCTAGGGCTGACGGTATAGTCAGGTGGTTTGAATTACTGGCGGTGAAACAGCCAGGGGCTGCACGGAAGCAGTGGTTGGGGGGCCCCTGGTGTTCAATGCAAATGTGTGTATGAATGATATGTGATTAAGCTCAAATGTGTTATTGATATTACTGTGATATTGAAATGCAAATGTGTTGTTGATGAGTTGATGAATAACTAAATGCTGTGTGTTTGATACAAATGATAGTTGAATAAATTGAAGAAGAGTGTAGTAGTAGGATAAGGGATTAGGGTGTTGGGCCACCAAGAGTAAGTTGCAGAATATAACAGAGAGTGGATGAGTGTGCTAGAGATAGAAACGAAAGGAATCAGGACACATTTCTTCGACGAGCGAACGTACCTAGATATAAACAGAGTAGAGAAGTGGCAGACTGAAAAGGAAATAGCAGACAAATTGTGGGAACTGACAACATTCGATAAATTACAGGCGCTAAAAAGAATATTCCCAGAAGACAATTGGGAGAGGGTGATTAGAGAACTTTGGCGACCCCGAGTATTGAGTCCCGTAATACGCACGTTGTTAGAAACACCTAAACCAGGACAGGCAGTAATACCGTTAGCAGAATTAGTACAAGACCCGTGGGACGAAGATAGCGAACCAATTGTAGAAGTATTTGCGGCAAGGCCAGAACAATATAATTATTGCTCAGGACTGACGGCAACCGTAACCGTTGAACCGCGAGTGGTGCAGTGGGAAAGAGGAGTGGCAACCTCAATTCTAGTAGACAAAATAAATTCATTGGGGGGATTAACTAGGAAAAACCCATACAGAAGCGGGGTAACAGTAAAAAGAATATACGCAAAACTAAATTGGGTAGAATCAAATAGAAACCCAGGACCCAGATTAGACGCAACAAGGGCAAGGCAAGGGTGCATGATGGAAAAGAAACAATGCACACCACTGGTAACCCCAGTGTGGATTATAATAAATCAGCACAAGGATGCCGGGAAAGAGATAGAAAAGTACATGAAAAAGTGGCACGAGCAAACAAAAGGGAGCGTGCAGTGGCCTGAGGAAGGGTCGTTTAATGAAGAAAAATGCAAAAAACTGAAGGATTGGATAGAATACAGGGGAGAAGGAAAAAAGGAAAAATTGGATAAGATGAAGAGAAAGTGGGAGATAGTTAACTGGTTTCAGGAAGAAGGAATGAGAAGAAGAATGAAAAATGCAGCAAAAGGAAAAGAAAAGAAAATACCACGCTGCAACTGCCGAAATGATTGCTGTTGTGAAAACGGCGAGGCATCGGGAGAAAGAAAGAAGGAAAGGGAGAGTGAAGGGACCATGGGAGAAATGTGAGGAGCAGCTGAAGCCACCCCCTTACAACGAGAAACCGCCTGGATATACAACAGGGCTGTATCCACTGCTGCCGCAGGAACTTGGAGACCCGAAACGAGTCACCATAGAACTAACAGGTGGCATGGTGGAAGGACTTGTCAGAACAAGGTACAACGTTGACAACAAGCCAGAGATGGCTGAAGATGAGAGGGTCCATTCAAGAGGGAGAGAGAGCAATAACCGGAGTGAAAAAGACCTAGAGGAACAAGAGGACATGCTGGAGAGAGAACGACCCCGAAACAAGGAGGACGAGCTGACGGAAGGGCATGTTTCGGACCCTGGAACGTGCCAAAGTGATACAGGAAAAGTGGCCGGATGGCAAAACTACGGTCTCGGATGCAGGGATAAACAAATCAAGTACAGCACCCCATATTCAGGCAGACAAAGAGAGCAGGAACAGGGGGACACACAGGAAGAACAGGAAGAAAGCTGGAGAAGTGTGACACCAAAAGAACTAGCAGATGCCTGTAAGGAAGAACGAGGAAAGAGAAGAAGGTCATCAGAATCAGTGAACCTAGGAACCCCCATGCACTTTGGTAGCGAGGGATCCCTGATGAGCAAAAGGCCAGCAAAAGAGAAAGACCCAAGAGAAGATCAACAGAGCTGGGAAGAAGGAAAAATGGAATATGATGACCTGGACTGGGACCCCGTGGGGGTACAGTTAAAGCGGCCGGAAGACAAGAAAAGAAAGCAAGAACTGGGAGAAATAGTACATCTGGAAGGGGAAATGCGACTAGTCCCAGCAAAAACTGTGGAGAAAGGAAAAGTGGGAACACAACAACTCCTGGAACTAAGCCATAGCATGCTAAAAAATCTGGATGAAATGAACCAAAGTATGTCCAAACTAAGAATGGAGCAGAAGGCCGCGGTGAACAGAGAACACCAAACAAGAGAAGCACAGGCAGAAGCTATGTACCACTTAAACAGACGAATGGAACAAGTAAAGACAGAGCAAGGAGCAGCAAAGGGTCATGAGAACCATACCAAATCCAAGACAACCACAAGATTGCATAAACCCTTCATAATATCAACATCCCGAATAAGCACCCGCTCCATGACCAAGCAGAAGCAAAGAGGAAAAAAGAAGGAAGAATATTCCAGAAACCAAGGTCACGTCAACGAAGATACGAGCAGCAGTGGGGAAGAAACACCAAGATCCGAGGACGAGGAAATGGATGGAGAAGAGGAAGCCAGCGAACTACCTCACACAAAAATGCTCCCCCTGCTGGTCAAAGACAAGAAAGTTACGTACATACCATGGACATTTATGGATTTGACGGGCCTGATAGGCCGCCTTCCAAACATATGGGAATTAGCCCAAAAGTGGATCACCAAGCTGGAAGAACAAACAATGGACCAATGCTTGGCTGTGGGAGATATAAAAGCTATCCTGTCCCAAATACTAGGAAAAGCAAAAATGACAGAGATCCTGGTCCAAGCCTATATCCCCAAGACAGCAGATGATCCAAGCTATGACCATGTACAACTGGGAAAAGTGAGACAACAGCTAGAGGAATGGGAAGAAACCCCCAAGGACCAAACAACTGGGGAGGACAATGGATGGGACCGGCCCATAACCAAGGCCCTGTCCCACCTGGAGGCAGCCCTATGGGGCCAGCCCCAGGAAACCAATGAAGATGCCCAGAGAAGCCAACAGGGGAGTTGGTGCAGTGTGCCATCTCACTGCATCCAGTTCAAGAGCCAACAATGATGGTGGTAATTGGAGACAACTTAAAAGCGCCATTTCTGGTAGACACTGGGGCAACATATTCATCGATAGGAAAAGAAGGCTCGAAACTCCCCCTTACCCGTAAGGCAATAAAAACAGTAGGCATCTCGGGAAAAACACAGACCTTACGTTTCACCGAACCCCAGTGGATAACAATCGCCGGAATAAGCATCCAAACACCTCTGCTCTTCTCACCAGCTACACCAGTAAACTTATTAGGCAGAGACGCATTATGTAAATTAGGAGCCAAAATACATTGTGGGCCCACCGGTGTATGGGTCACACTACCAGATGCAATCACATCCCAGTATCCAGTATTATGGAGAGAACGAGAAGAAGACTGTCCAAACTTAGACAAAGTCTATTGGCTAGAGATCTGGGAGAAAGAAAGATCAAATCTCTGGAAAATATTCAGTGAATGGAAACCATGGCTCCAACTCATGAGACCAGATTGTCGCGATGCTAGAGACCCATTACATTGCACAATGAAGTATGATGAAGGGGAACAAGATGAAGAATACAACAAACTGTGGGATCAAACTCAAGAAGGAAGAAGGTGTGGACTAAAAACCAAGTCCATCATTATAGGGCCAGAAGGAATAGCCGCTGAAGTAGAACTAGCGGAAGAAGTAAAAGAATGGTACCAAGTAGATCAGGCAGCACCTCACATCACTCTGATGATCGGGCAGAATTTTGAATCCAAAGATTTAGGGCCAATGGTTAGACAAGCACAAGAAGTACAGGAATGGTGTCAGACACATAACACAAATGTAACAATAACTAAAGATAGGAAGTATTTGAGGATCAAAGGGGAAGGGACAGAACAAGTAGTGGCAACTCAAGTACTGGTTAACCCTAAAAATAAAAGTGAGGGAAAAGAAAAAGCGGAAACGCAAATGACCCTAGTGTCGGCAGAACAGGAACTAACAGAACAAGAGAAAGAAGATGCCTTAAAAATAATCCCAGAACAGCTGTGGACAAAGCACGCCACAGATGTAGGTCTAGTCAAATCATCAGGACAAGTCAAAATTCAGGTTAAACCCGAAGCTACCTTACCTTACCAAAGACAGTATCCTATATCACAGCAGGCTGTAGAAGGGATAGGACCAACCATAAAAGGCTTAGTGGAAGCAGGGGTATTGATCCCAACTCAAAGTCACTGCAACACTCCCATCTTTCCAGTAAGAAAACCAAACTCAGACAAATGGAGGTTAGTGCATGATCTGAGACCAGTAAACCAAATTGTAATCGCAGAAACTCCAGTGGTCCCAGATCCTCACACATTGTTGTCAAACATTCCAGAGAGTACCCAATGGTACACAGTGATAGACTTATGCTCTGCATTCTTTAGTATCCCTCTGCACCCAGACTCGCGCCATTTGTTTGCGTTCACATATGGGGGCCAACAGTACACGTATACACGGTTACCACAAGGGTACTGTGAAAGTCCATCAATCTTTAACCAGGTGTTAGCGCGTGACCTCCAAAACTTGCGAATTTCAAGCCGTCTCCTGCAATATGTAGACGATCTACTCATCTGTTCGGAAACAAAAGAACAGTGTTTAGAAGACTCACTGACAGTGCTAAAAGCCTTAGCAAAAAATGGACACAAAGTCAGTAAAGAGAAGTTGCAATTCTGCAGAAAAAAGGTAGAATACCTGGGAAGGGTACTAGAGGGTACGACACGAAAAATTTCGCAACAACATCTAGAGGCGATAAGAAATGCACCACGACCGGAAAACGTGCGCCAAATGCTGTCATTCCTGGGTATGGCAGGGTTTAGCAGACCGTGGATATGTGACTTTGCACTCAAAGCACAGCCACTAAGAGACATGATAAAGGCAGCAGGCCAGAATAAACCCAGTGCAAAACTAGAATGGACATCAGACGGTGAGGCAGCGTTTGAATTAATAAAGAGCATAATGGCTTCGGCTCCAGCCTTAGCATGTCCAAATTACAGCAAGCCATTTCACCTGTATGTTTCTGAACGACAGGGATTTGCGTCGGCTGTACTAATGCAGCACCAGGAAGGAATGGGGAACCAACCCATCGCCTATTTCAGCACCGCGCTAGACACAGTAGAAAAAGGCATGCCCCTATGCTACAGGGCTATAAGCGCAGCAGCGTTCGCCTACCAAAAAGCCTCATCCATCACAATGGGGCATCCAGTAACCCTGTACACATCACACGCACTGTTTTCGCTCCTAACAAGTCAGAAGTTCGTAATAACTAATGCTAGGAGAACAGGGTATGATGTGATTTTGTCATCACCAGAACTGACAATAGAACGCTGCAATACAGTAAACCCAGCAGAGAGGATGGTGCTGCCCAACGATGGCACACCGCACTGCTGTAGAGAAGAGTCAGAGAAATTTCTAAAAGCACGAGCAGATTTAGAACCAGAACCGCTGGAAGAATCACAGCGGATATTTTTTGTAGACGGCTCCTGTTACCGGACAGTGGAAGGAAACAAAGCAGGGTATGCAATGATAGAGTATGACCCCAAGACACAGGACCACAGAACAATAGCACAAGCCCAGGTCCCACAGCCATGTTCAGCACAACTGGCAGAAATCAAGGCACTAACTGCAGCTTGCAAACTAGCTGCCGGGAAAACATGTACAGTGTACACAGACTCTGCATATGCCTATGGGGTATGTCACGTGTTCAGACCAATTTGGGCACAGAGAGGGCAGATGGGTCTACAATTACTCATGGGCCGGCCATAACAGATTTGTTGCATGCTATACAATTGCCACAGAAACTAGCAATAGTTAAGTGTAGAGCCCACAAAACAGATGGAACAATGGTGACCAAGGGTAACACAGCGGCAGATGAAGCAGCGAAGAGAGCAGCAGTAGGCGAACAGAGTGTAATGGCAGTATTGATACCTGGAGAACCAGAAGAGAGATCAGAAAATCTAACACTTGAAGAGATAGTTCAAGGACAGGAGGCAGCAAGCCCAGAGGAGAAAGAGTGTTGGAAAAAGAGAGGGGCATGGCAGGCAGAAGACGAAAAGATATGGAGAAGTGCAGATGGCATATGGGTGGCACCAAGAGCGCTACTACCCATGCTGATCAGGGAGGTACACGGGCCAGACCACTGTAACAGAAAAGTGATCATTGACACAATCAGGCAAGAATGGTGGTCGCCCTATTTGGCAAGCATGGTAGACCATGCATTAAGACAGTGTGAAGTATGTGCTAAAAACAACGTTAGAAAGAACTTCACAGCCCCCATAAGTCACATTCCAGTCCCGATGGGACCATTTCGACACTTGGTGATGGACTTTGTGGATATGCAGGATAGGGTATCAGGGAAAAGATACATTCTGGTGGTAGTGGACAGATTCAGTCGATGGGTGGAAGCGATAGCTGACAATACTGCAAAAACAGTCGCTAAATTTCTGTGTAGGGAAGTGATCCCTAGATTTGGAATCCCTGATCAGATTCAGTCAGACAATGGACCACATTTTACCAATCAGATAATGAAGGAGGTACTGAGAGCATTGTGTGTACAACAAAAACTAGGATGCGTGTACCATCCCCAATCCCAGGGAATGGTGGAAAGGGCAAATGGCACTATCAAGGCAAAAGTGGCAAAGATATGTGCAAGCACCAAGTTAAATTGGGTACAGGCATTACCATTGGCATTGATGAAAATGAGGGCGCAGACAAACCGGACCTTACACCTGTCACCTCATGAGATAGTGACAGGACGGCCAATGCCAATGTCGTTCACAAGAGGACCCTATAAAGGTCCAGGATTGGAGCAATTGGAAAAAGAGATGTCTAGCTATGTGAAGCACCTAACTGAAATCCATAGAACTGTATACCCACAGGTGTGCGCGGCAAGTGAGGGTCCAACAGACAAAGAGGCAAAGAAGCTCGCGAAAGTTGAGCCTGGGGACTTTGTCTACATTAAGGTGTTTAAAAAGAAACATTGGAAGACACCAAGGCGGGAAGGCCCGATCAAAGTGGTGTTGGCAACCCCTACCGCAGTAAAAGTTGAAGGTAAGCAACACTGGTATCATTTGAATCATTGTTGCAGGGCTCACGTGGAAGGACAGAAATCCACAACCAGTGAACAAGACAAGCCCTCGGACGACGACGACTCGGACGACGAAGACGGCCCGAGCACCTCGCAAGGACCAGCAAAACGTACCCGCGCACAAGAGAAGAAGAAAGCAGAGAGATTAGCCAAAAGGCGGACAACACCAGAACCACAGGCTGAAGACTCCCCGGCTGCCCCACAGCCGACTCTTCAGTCATCTCCAGCTCCGCAACTCACACCAGAAGACGCACAGGACGACAGTGCAGCTATCACAGACGTCCCTGCGGACATCCAACCAGAAGCACCAGACGTATACCTCCCACTCCGACTTTTTACCGTTAGACCTCCCAGATCCATCACAGTACACAGAAGAACTTTCAAACGACCCAGTCACGCCCACGCTCTCCCCCTTTGCTATAGTTGACCCACCACCGCTGTACGACACCCTCAACCCCGCCGACATAGCCTGGGAACACCAGTATGACTAAGATACAGGCCGGAATGTTAGATCCCAAACACAGACAATACCTTAGACGATATAGACCTAAAGAATCAAAACATGTAATTGTCCTCATGGCAATTGTGACACTGTTCTTGTATAGCATCACATGCGCAACATTAGCAGCAGTACAAAGTACCTCGCAAAACGGTACCGTAATCTCCAATGAAACCCACCCCAACATGACCAACCCTACGCAGGCGCCGCAAACGAATCATTCCAGAAAACGTAGGGAGGCAGGGCAGGGATTTGCCTACATAGCAGGGGTCGAGGTGTATCGATCAAACTTCACCCCAGTACTCCCTGACTTGTGGCCACCAGCAAACGGCTCAATAGGTAATCATATGTGGTGTGCTCTAAATCTAATGGTAGCAGCTAACCATTCTCAAATTGCCCAAACTGCGGCCCTTTTTAGAAACAAACACTGGTATCATATTAGCTACTCGGTTAGTTACACCGGCCCCGCCATTCCGCACAATGTAGACATACAAAGTTGGGCCGACAATGCATCCAATTCGCACTTTTTACTCACAGTAGAGGTAGGCGTACGACGACCACACGTGCTAAACGACTTAAGTGATCCAACAATAGCCATTGTAATTACAGGAAGACCCAAGCATGGTGCCTGTAAGCGGCTTCATGGCATTTGGCTACATTATTACTATACGAAACATTCATCGTCTCGATCCGTATCAGTACAAACAAGCAGCATGGATACTGACACGGGAGCACGAGTCTATGCTCCTGGAGGCCAACCAGGCCTCCAACCCCGCCAGGCTGCTATAGATTTCGCAATCAGATGCGACGGGTCAGACAGCAGTGCCCCATCCATGTTCCCCGGGCTTAAAGGCCAGAACTTCACTTCATACTATGTTCCATGTCACAGTGGCCAAAAGCTGAGCCATTTCTTTCTTCATATGGCCCTAAACGACTCCTGCCCAGACACTTGCCAGTCGCCGGAAGGTAGAGTTTGGGGAATTGACGGTCACTATAATGAAAGCGGTGCTCCCGTCTTTCCCCCAAATGTTTCGTCAACCGTCACCCTCCTCAGCGTCACCATACACAACGATACGGACCATCATGCCACTCCGCCAAATTTGTACTACGCCTGGCTTCAAGACACGGCTCGTCAAACGCACCCCAACAGCACATGCGTTGTATGTCATAAACGATCAAGGCACATACCTCATGCAATGCCCACTAGAGGAGTTCGCGAATGCGCGAGGACCCCCTATAATAGCACCCACTTATGTCCCGCGGCATGCTTACTAGGAGCAGCCGCTCACACACATGGAGCAGAGTGGATGAAGAACTATAGCAGCTCGTGCTCATACACACCGGATACAACTGAGTGTACAACACAGATATACGAGTGCGTGTCCATCCAGACCAGAAATTCCCCCTCTGTATTAAAGGAAGAGGACCCATAGCCGTAGGTAGTGTTTCTAAAACAGCATGTCTAGATACACTGGAGGCTAACTATCCCATCATTAACATGATGTCCAGTTGTAACACCTCACAGTACGGGTGTGAGCCCAACACCACCGTCCAAGTAATCATCCCTCACCTTAAACTAGGTACTTTACCGCTGGCTGACGTATTCTGGTATTGTGGAGAACCACGAGTATTACAGGTCCTCCCGAAGTTTTGGGGTGGACTTTGCACGCCAGTCCTGCTGGAGGGACATCTCACTGTATTCGAGCTAAATGAGACCAGACTGGAGCAACTCCTCAAGCACCCCACGCATGCGCGCACTCGCCGTGATGTCTCCACGGCCTTGAATGAAATAACCCTGAATAAGTACTTTACATTAGGTAACTCCACACACCTACCGCAGTGGGATACTGACGCTCTCATATATGTAGACTGGTCCGGAGAACCAGCCGGCGTACCAGAACAATATCGCGCCCTACAAGAAGCATCCTCCACGGCCTGGACTATATTCCTCCCCCACGTACAAGCACATAGAAACATGAAGTGGATTAATTACATATGGTACAATCAGCAACGATTTATCAATCACACCATATCGGCCCTAGGCCTTATGGCAGAGCAACTCCATGCCACCACAATGATGACTGTACAAAACCGCTTTGCCTTAGACACCATGCGCGGTCCAGACCAAGGAGTTTGCACTCTTTTCGGCTCAGACTGCTGTGCACTAATACCCTTACATACCGGCCCAGCAGGACCCTTAAATACTGTCTTCAACAAAATGAAAGCAATGCGTAAGGAAATGACTCAAAATAATGCATCCCCCGACCCCGCCTGGTACAAATGGTTAATGTCAGGTGACTGGTTGGCGGGTCTGATAAGAATTCTTACAATAGCAGGATTCGTCCTACTAGCGGTCTTAGCAGTAGTATGCTGTGGCATCCCACTTATTCGCTCTCTTATTGACAAGACTGTACATTCCCTTTTCGGCCAATATCTCATGATGAACGCCAGATTGTCAGACGACGACGAGGACAATCAGGCACTTTTGAACCACTCCGACACCCTCTACCCTCTGCTCCTGGCAGAGGATGACAAGGCTTACTGTTACTATCTATCACTGTATAGATACATGTACCCTGCCCTTTGCTTAACCCCCTTCTAGTTAGTCGCTTTGTGTGTCTCTTTCCCTCAGATCATGGCACTCCAACAGCGAGGTCCTTTACGAACGCAGGCCAAACACTTACCACAAAGTATTCAACGTCCCTTTGGCACCTGTTACCTCACATGCACCTCATCCTGCGTTTGTCCCACAGCCATGCAACCTCACCGACATTTCCACTTCTTCACACGACACAACCTAGGCTGCGGTGCCTGCCAACGACTGTTGATGTATCTCCGACCCCTGCCAGATCCCAGTCTTCAGCTAGTTATGTTAGAAGTTATCTCACTTGCCAACGCAGTTACTGCGCACCCCTACCCCCCGTTGGCTGAGGTTACAGAACTGAACCATGCAACCTGGTCTCCCCTGACCACTGACAGATATGTCTCCTTCCTTATTCATAACTGCACCCGAAGAGACTATCGACCGCTTCCTTACATTATGGCACACGCTGAAATCACCTTGCGATATACACAGTGGATCCATGATGGACCCACTGACATGTCCTTCCCTCTCACATCCAGGCTCACCCTCACCGTACACACTTACACATGTCGTCGCATTATCACAGTGGCACACGCCTATGGAAGCCACTCCCATCACGCGTTCCTTATTACCCCGAATATCCCATTACAGACTCTGATCCAATACCACACCGTCTCCTTCTGTGGCTACCAGCTATGGACGTCACTAACTCCGCACTGCAAACGCCTTTTGCAGCAGTTCCCGAGGAAACCACCATACCGCGTCCTGGCCGGTGTGGACTCCATTGTGTGTGTGTCACCCACACTCCGGCACCAACCCCTTACGAAACGAGATGTATGGCAGAACCTTCGGGCGCGACACAAACTGAACATTCCTCTACCCCTCAGCATGATACATTTGGCACCACACCACGAGTGGTGGTGGTAATCGGACCGGCATTCCAGCCATTCCGATATTTTCTGTGTTGTTTTTCTGTATATGTATGTTTCTGAACAGGTCCAGACAATGGCTGTCGCCCGCTTACCTCCTGGACTGCCCTTGCTCCCATCACGCCCAAGGCGAGTGTCCTGCCGTCAGCGCCTTGACTTCTTGACCTGTACTGTTCGCTGCATCTACGATCCAGGCCACTCTTCGCAGTCGCCAGCCAACGCCCGCTATGCTTATATCTTTCTTTCCAGCAACTGCCACTGTGGCGCCTGCCACACCATCGCACGCTATGCTCAGGCACCTTCGGCCTGGCTCACCCCACAAGCCCTACAGCAGCTCCCAACCCACATCCTCCGACGCAGCATGGCTCAACCGCACCCACCAGACCCACACATCCACGGCCTGAACCAACAGCTCCAGTGGACCACGCTCGCTGAAGATGGCCCTCGAACTCTGTCCCTCATTTTAAAACACGCTGATTTCACTCTATCCAATCAACACTGGATCCACGAACACAATAGTTGCACGGACTATTCGATTCACGACACACGCCCACTCATACTCACTACTCACACATACACCTTACGCCGTCTCATATCTGTGGCCTCGGCGTACGGTGGTATTACCACACACGCGTTTTTGCTCACACGAGACATCCTGCAAGAAGCCTGCGTGGAATATCACTCTGTTTCCTTGGCAGGATACAAACTGTGGACCAGCCTGTCCAAGGACGAAGTGCGGATATGGAACACCATACCCAGACAGCCACCTATTCACCCACTGTTTTACAATACAGACTCGTCCATACATGTTTCGTCACGTGCACACCTCACAACCACCGACAAGTTCGACATATGGGCCCGAATGGAGGCGGACTGCAGGATTACCGCCCCCCTGCCCTTCTGGACTCGTCACGTGACACCACGACACCATTGGTACTGGCATTGATACCCCATGTAAAGCCCCTTCACATGCTGCAAACCACGGATCGGGTGATCCTTTCACACTGTCGCGCCACGGCGGGCAGAGTGGGAATTTTCCCTCACGATCGGCTACAGAGGGTTTTTCGCCCACTCCTGATCCATGTTCGAGAAGGCCAGTATGTCTCTGATATGTAATACGTAATGTAGGGGGTCAGTAATGTGGAAATAAGTGGAGTAATGTGGAAATAAGTGGAAAGATGTGGAAAAAACAAGATTAAGTAATGTGGAAATATTTTGATTAAGTAATGTGGAAATATGCCATTTGATTTTATTGATTTTTATTTTTATTTGCTATTTGGATTGGATTTCATCGTATGGAAATATGCCATTTGATTTTATTGGACATGCTTTATTGGCGGAAATATAACCTTCTTAGTAATGTTACTGTTTAACGTTTAATTTTAACTTCTTGACAGCTCGTGTAGTTTTAGGGCCAGGGCTTAGTAGCCGTGGCCTGTTGATTTACTTTAACTACAGAGCATATGTTAGACATGCAAGATGTATTTACTATCTTTTGCTATCAGTAACATGTTTGCTATTATTTTTTCATTTATCCGGGGTCTGTAAAGATGCATGCAAGCGCCAACATGAAAAGAGTAGATTGTGTGAAACTTTTCAGTTTCAGAGGGGGAAGTAATGTGGAATTTTTTGATAGGCATCAATACAACCAAGTCTATATTTAGAAAAATTATCAGTTAAGTTGTTTTAGTATCATTTAATAGACTAAGGGAGAAGTAGGGGAATAGGAAGGAGAAGCACCTTGACGAAGATCAGGCGAACTAGGCCCTGAGTCAGGCCCAGAATCAGGTGCACTGTCAGTGTCAGAAGAGAGCGGAGCCCCAGAAGGAGGACTGACAGGCAGAATCAACACAGGGTCAGTCTGAGTGCCCACATCAACGGAAGAAGGAGAGGTGTGGGCAGTAGGGGAAGAAGTAGGACGATCAGAACCATCACAAGGGTCGACCAAATAGTTGTCCAAGTCATCAAGCAAACGGGAGATCTGAAAATGGCGATAGGGAGAAATGGGAGAAGTGCAAACCCTAGAGTAAGGGAGAGACCTCTTGCGTCTAGTGGTCTTGTAACGAGCTAGAAAAACACACAGAAAGAAGAGAACAAGACCAAGGTCAATGAATAGCATGGTGGCAACTAAATAGGAAGAACCAGTCTAGTACACTAGGTACTGAACTAGTGCACAGCCAAGCTTAAGAAAAATATCTAACACACAGCCATATAATCAACTATAACCATAGCATTAGCAGGAAAAGGTACATAAGAGCATTAAAATGAAGGTCTAAGGAGAAATATATAATCATAGAATAAGGTAAAATAAGAGAAGAAACTTACGCATAATCAAGAAGAAGAAAATAAGAAAATATCCAAAGGAACTGAAGGCTAGTCCAAAATAGTGTTGCTGAAACAAGCGTTAAGACAAGAATGAGGAAGATAGGACAAGTTTTAAAAAATAAAACCCCAAGAAGGCCCGAAAATAAGGGGATATAGGTAAGAGGGATCACGTGGAGGAAATGACGAAGGGAAGAGGAAGAACCAGGAGGGAACGAAAATAATGGGAATTAGGATTCACCACGTGATGCATACAATACAGACTCGTCCATACATGTTTCGTCACGTGCACACCTCACAACCACCGACAAGTTCGACATATGGGCCCGAATGGAGGCGGACTGCAGGATTACCGCCCCCCTGCCCTTCTGGACTCGTCACGTGACACCACGACACCATTGGTACTGGCATTGATACCCCATGTAAAGCCCCTTCACATGCTGCAAACCACGGATCGGGTGATCCTTTCACACTGTCGCGCCACGGCGGGCAGAGTGGGAATTTTCCCTCACGATCGGCTACAGAGGGTTTTTCGCCCACTCCTGATCCATGTTCGAGAAGGCCAGTATGTCTCTGATATGTAATACGTAATGTAGGGGGTCAGTAATGTGGAAATAAGTGGAGTAATGTGGAAATAAGTGGAAAGATGTGGAAAAAACAAGATTAAGTAATGTGGAAATATTTTGATTAAGTAATGTGGAAATATGCCATTTGATTTTATTGATTTTTATTTTTATTTGCTATTTGGATTGGATTTCATCGTATGGAAATATGCCATTTGATTTTATTGGACATGCTTTATTGGCGGAAATATAACCTTCTTAGTAATGTTACTGTTTAACGTTTAATTTTAACTTCTTGACAGCTCGTGTAGTTTTAGGGCCAGGGCTTAGTAGCCGTGGCCTGTTGATTTACTTTAACTACAGAGCATATGTTAGACATGCAAGATGTATTTACTATCTTTTGCTATCAGTAACATGTTTGCTATTATTTTTTCATTTATCCGGGGTCTGTAAAGATGCATGCAAGCGCCAACATGAAAAGAGTAGATTGTGTGAAACTTTTCAGTTTCAGAGGGGGAAGTAATGTGGAATTTTTTGATAGGCATCAATACAACCAAGTCTATATTTAGAAAAATTATCAGTTAAGTTGTTTTAGTATCATTTAATAGACTAAGGGAGAAGTAGGGGAATAGGAAGGAGAAGCACCTTGACGAAGATCAGGCGAACTAGGCCCTGAGTCAGGCCCAGAATCAGGTGCACTGTCAGTGTCAGAAGAGAGGGGAGCCCCAGAAGGAGGACTGACAGGCAGAATCAACACAGGGTCAGTCTGAGTGCCCACATCAACGGAAGAAGGAGAGGTGTGGGCAGTAGGGGAAGAAGTAGGACGATCAGAACCATCACAAGGGTCGACCAAATAGTTGTCCAAGTCATCAAGCAAACGGGAGATCTAAAAATGGCGATAGGGAGAAATGGGAGAAGTGCAAACCCTAGAGTAAGGGAGAGACCTCTTGCGTCTAGTGGTCTTGTAACGAGCTAGAAAAACACACAGAAAGAAGAGAACAAGACCAAGGTCAATGAATAGCATGGTGGCAACTAAATAGGAAGAACCAGTCTAGTACACTAGGTACTGAACTAGTGCACAGCCAAGCTTAAGAAAAATATCTAACACACAGCCATATAATCAACTATAACCATAGCATTAGCAGGAAAAGGTACATAAGAGCATTAAAATGAAGGTCTAAGGAGAAATATATAATCATAGAATAAGGTAAAATAAGAGAAGAAACTTACGCATAATCAAGAAGAAGAAAATAAGAAAATATCCAAAGGAACTGAAGGCTAGTCCAAAATAGTGTTGCTGAAACAAGCGTTAAGACAAGAATGAGGAAGATAGGACAAGTTTTAAAAAATAAAACCCCAAGAAGGCCCGAAAATAAGGGGATATAGGTAAGAGGGATCACGTGGAGGAAATGACGAAGGGAAGAGGAAGAACCAGGAGGGAACGAAAATAATGGGAATTAGGATTCACCACGTGATGCATACAATACAGACTCGTCCATACATGTTTCGTCACGTGCACACCTCACAACCACCGACAAGTTCGACATATGGGCCCGAATGGAGGCGGACTGCAGGATTACCGCCCCCCTGCCCTTCTGGACTCGTCACGTGACACCACGACACCATTGGTACTGGCATTGATACCCCATGTAAAGCCCCTTCACATGCTGCAAACCACGGATCGGGTGATCCTTTCACACTGTCGCGCCACGGCGGGCAGAGTGGGAATTTTCCCTCACGATCGGCTACAGAGGGTTTTTCGCCCACTCCTGATCCATGTTCGAGAAGGCCAGTATGTCTCTGATATGTAATACGTAATGTAGGGGGTCAGTAATGTGGAAATAAGTGGAGTAATGTGGAAATAAGTGGAAAGATGTGGAAAAAACAAGATTAAGTAATGTGGAAATATTTTGATTAAGTAATGTGGAAATATGCCATTTGATTTTATTGATTTTTATTTTTATTTGCTATTTGGATTGGATTTCATCGTATGGAAATATGCCATTTGATTTTATTGGACATGCTTTATTGGCGGAAATATAACCTTCTTAGTAATGTTACTGTTTAACGTTTAATTTTAACTTCTTGACAGCTCGTGTAGTTTTAGGGCCAGGGCTTAGTAGCCGTGGCCTGTTGATTTACTTTAACTACAGAGCATATGTTAGACATGCAAGATGTATTTACTATCTTTTGCTATCAGTAACATGTTTGCTATTATTTTTCATTTATCCGGGGTCTGTAAAGATGCATGCAAGCGCCAACATGAAAAGAGTAGATTGTGTGAAACTTTTCAGTTTCAGAGGGGGAAGTAATGTGGAATTTTTTGATAGGCATCAATACAACCAAGTCTATATTTAGAAAAATTATCAGTTAAGTTGTTTTAGTATCATTTAATAGACTAAGTATACTATTTGCTTTAATAAACCTGCCTAACAGGTTGACCTTAGACCAATGTAACCGAAGCCTATTGCTTGCTTATAAAGAAACCACAACAGAGACCATTTAGAAAAAGACCACCATGTTTATTAAGGACGACACTCCCAGTGGGAACACTTAGGGAAAAGAGGCTTCCCAAAGCCAGGCTCAGGCTCAGACTCAACCATGATGACACTGTCAGGAGATGCCCAAGGAGTAGGAGGAGAAGAGGGCCCATGAGGAGGATTGCAGGGAGAAGTAGGGGAATAGGAAGGAGAAGCACCTTGACGAAGATCAGGCGAACTAGGCCCTGAGTCAGGCCCAGAATCAGGTGCACTGTCAGTGTCAGAAGAGAGGGGAGCCCCAGAAGGAGGACTGACAGGCAGAATCAACACAGGGTCAGTCTGAGTGCCCACATCAACGGAAGAAGGAGAGGTGTGGGCAGTAGGGGAAGAAGTAGGACGATCAGAACCATCACAAGGGTCGACCAAATAGTTGTCCAAGTCATCAAGCAAACGGGAGATCTAAAAATGGCGATAGGGAGAAATGGGAGAAGTGCAAACCCTAGAGTAAGGGAGAGACCTCTTGCGTCTAGTGGTCTTGTAACGAGCTAGAAAAACACACAGAAAGAAGAGAACAAGACCAAGGTCAATGAATAGCATGGTGGCAACTAAATAGGAAGAACCAGTCTAGTACACTAGGTACTGAACTAGTGCACAGCCAAGCTTAAGAAAAATATCTAACACACAGCCATATAATCAACTATAACCATAGCATTAGCAGGAAAAGGTACATAAGAGCATTAAAATGAAGGTCTAAGGAGAAATATATAATCATAGAATAAGGTAAAATAAGAGAAGAAACTTACGCATAATCAAGAAGAAGAAAATAAGAAAATATCCAAAGGAACTGAAGGCTAGTCCAAAATAGTGTTGCTGAAACAAGCGTTAAGACAAGAATGAGGAAGATAGGACAAGTTTTAAAAAATAAAACCCCAAGAAGGCCCGAAAATAAGGGGATATAGGTAAGAGGGATCACGTGGAGGAAATGACGAAGGGAAGAGGAAGAACCAGGAGGGAACGAAAATAATGGGAATTAGGATTCACCACGTGATGCATACAATACAGACTCGTCCATACATGTTTCGTCACGTGCACACCTCACAACCACCGACAAGTTCGACATATGGGCCCGAATGGAGGCGGACTGCAGGATTACCGCCCCCCTGCCCTTCTGGACTCGTCACGTGACACCACGACACCATTGGTACTGGCATTGATACCCCATGTAAAGCCCCTTCACATGCTGCAAACCACGGATCGGGTGATCCTTTCACACTGTCGCGCCACGGCGGGCAGAGTGGGAATTTTCCCTCACGATCGGCTACAGAGGGTTTTTCGCCCACTCCTGATCCATGTTCGAGAAGGCCAGTATGTCTCTGATATGTAATACGTAATGTAGGGGGTCAGTAATGTGGAAATAAGTGGAGTAATGTGGAAATAAGTGGAAAGATGTGGAAAAAACAAGATTAAGTAATGTGGAAATATTTTGATTAAGTAATGTGGAAATATGCCATTTGATTTTATTGATTTTTATTTTTATTTGCTATTTGGATTGGATTTCATCGTATGGAAATATGCCATTTGATTTTATTGGACATGCTTTATTGGCGGAAATATAACCTTCTTAGTAATGTTACTGTTTAACGTTTAATTTTAACTTCTTGACAGCTCGTGTAGTTTTAGGGCCAGGGCTTAGTAGCCGTGGCCTGTTGATTTACTTTAACTACAGAGCATATGTTAGACATGCAAGATGTATTTACTATCTTTTGCTATCAGTAACATGTTTGCTATTATTTTTTCATTTATCCGGGGTCTGTAAAGATGCATGCAAGCGCCAACATGAAAAGAGTAGATTGTGTGAAACTTTTCAGTTTCAGAGGGGGAAGTAATGTGGAATTTTTTGATAGGCATCAATACAACCAAGTCTATATTTAGAAAAATTATCAGTTAAGTTGTTTTAGTATCATTTAATAGACTAAGGGAGAAGTAGGGGAATAGGAAGGAGAAGCACCTTGACGAAGATCAGGCGAACTAGGCCCTGAGTCAGGCCCAGAATCAGGTGCACTGTCAGTGTCAGAAGAGAGGGGAGCCCCAGAAGGAGGACTGACAGGCAGAATCAACACAGGGTCAGTCTGAGTGCCCACATCAACGGAAGAAGGAGAGGTGTGGGCAGTAGGGGAAGAAGTAGGACGATCAGAACCATCACAAGGGTCGACCAAATAGTTGTCCAAGTCATCAAGCAAACGGGAGATCTGAAAATGGCGATAGGGAGAAATGGGAGAAGTGCAAACCCTAGAGTAAGGGAGAGACCTCTTGCGTCTAGTGGTCTTGTAACGAGCTAGAAAAACACACAGAAAGAAGAGAACAAGACCAAGGTCAATGAATAGCATGGTGGCAACTAAATAGGAAGAACCAGTCTAGTACACTAGGTACTGAACTAGTGCACAGCCAAGCTTAAGAAAAATATCTAACACACAGCCATATAATCAACTATAACCATAGCATTAGCAGGAAAAGGTACATAAGAGCATTAAAATGAAGGTCTAAGGAGAAATATATAATCATAGAATAAGGTAAAATAAGAGAAGAAACTTACGCATAATCAAGAAGAAGAAAATAAGAAAATATCCAAAGGAACTGAAGGCTAGTCCAAAATAGTGTTGCTGAAACAAGCGTTAAGACAAGAATGAGGAAGATAGGACAAGTTTTAAAAAATAAAACCCCAAGAAGGCCCGAAAATAAGGGGATATAGGTAAGAGGGATCACGTGGAGGAAATGACGAAGGGAAGAGGAAGAACCAGGAGGGAACGAAAATAATGGGAATTAGGATTCACCACGTGATGCATACAATACAGACTCGTCCATACATGTTTCGTCACGTGCACACCTCACAACCACCGACAAGTTCGACATATGGGCCCGAATGGAGGCGGACTGCAGGATTACCGCCCCCCTGCCCTTCTGGACTCGTCACGTGACACCACGACACCATTGGTACTGGCATTGATACCCCATGTAAAGCCCCTTCACATGCTGCAAACCACGGATCGGGTGATCCTTTCACACTGTCGCGCCACGGCGGGCAGAGTGGGAATTTTCCCTCACGATCGGCTACAGAGGGTTTTTCGCCCACTCCTGATCCATGTTCGAGAAGGCCAGTATGTCTCTGATATGTAATACGTAATGTAGGGGGTCAGTAATGTGGAAATAAGTGGAGTAATGTGGAAATAAGTGGAAAGATGTGGAAAAAACAAGATTAAGTAATGTGGAAATATTTTGATTAAGTAATGTGGAAATATGCCATTTGATTTTATTGATTTTTATTTTTATTTGCTATTTGGATTGGATTTCATCGTATGGAAATATGCCATTTGATTTTATTGGACATGCTTTATTGGCGGAAATATAACCTTCTTAGTAATGTTACTGTTTAACGTTTAATTTTAACTTCTTGACAGCTCGTGTAGTTTTAGGGCCAGGGCTTAGTAGCCGTGGCCTGTTGATTTACTTTAACTACAGAGCATATGTTAGACATGCAAGATGTATTTACTATCTTTTGCTATCAGTAACATGTTTGCTATTATTTTTTCATTTATCCGGGGTCTGTAAAGATGCATGCAAGCGCCAACATGAAAAGAGTAGATTGTGTGAAACTTTTCAGTTTCAGAGGGGGAAGTAATGTGGAATTTTTTGATAGGCATCAATACAACCAAGTCTATATTTAGAAAAATTATCAGTTAAGTTGTTTTAGTATCATTTAATAGACTAAGGGAGAAGTAGGGGAATAGGAAGGAGAAGCACCTTGACGAAGATCAGGCGAACTAGGCCCTGAGTCAGGCCCAGAATCAGGTGCACTGTCAGTGTCAGAAGAGAGGGGAGCCCCAGAAGGAGGACTGACAGGCAGAATCAACACAGGGTCAGTCTGAGTGCCCACATCAACGGAAGAAGGAGAGGTGTGGGCAGTAGGGGAAGAAGTAGGACGATCAGAACCATCACAAGGGTCGACCAAATAGTTGTCCAAGTCATCAAGCAAACGGGAGATCTGAAAATGGCGATAGGGAGAAATGGGAGAAGTGCAAACCCTAGAGTAAGGGAGAGACCTCTTGCGTCTAGTGGTCTTGTAACGAGCTAGAAAAACACACAGAAAGAAGAGAACAAGACCAAGGTCAATGAATAGCATGGTGGCAACTAAATAGGAAGAACCAGTCTAGTACACTAGGTACTGAACTAGTGCACAGCCAAGCTTAAGAAAAATATCTAACACACAGCCATATAATCAACTATAACCATAGCATTAGCAGGAAAAGGTACATAAGAGCATTAAAATGAAGGTCTAAGGAGAAATATATAATCATAGAATAAGGTAAAATAAGAGAAGAAACTTACGCATAATCAAGAAGAAGAAAATAAGAAAATATCCAAAGGAACTGAAGGCTAGTCCAAAATAGTGTTGCTGAAACAAGCGTTAAGACAAGAATGAGGAAGATAGGACAAGTTTTAAAAAATAAAACCCCAAGAAGGCCCGAAAATAAGGGGATATAGGTAAGAGGGATCACGTGGAGGAAATGACGAAGGGAAGAGGAAGAACCAGGAGGGAACGAAAATAATGGGAATTAGGATTCACCACGTGATGCATACAATACAGACTCGTCCATACATGTTTCGTCACGTGCACACCTCACAACCACCGACAAGTTCGACATATGGGCCCGAATGGAGGCGGACTGCAGGATTACCGCCCCCCTGCCCTTCTGGACTCGTCACGTGACACCACGACACCATTGGTACTGGCATTGATACCCCATGTAAAGCCCCTTCACATGCTGCAAACCACGGATCGGGTGATCCTTTCACACTGTCGCGCCACGGCGGGCAGAGTGGGAATTTTCCCTCACGATCGGCAACAGAGGGTTTTTCGCCCACTCCTGATCCATGTTCGAGAAGGCCAGTATGTCTCTGATATGTAATACGTAATGTAGGGGGTCAGTAATGTGGAAATAAGTGGAGTAATGTGGAAATAAGTGGAAAGATGTGGAAAAAACAAGATTAAGTAATGTGGAAATATTTTGATTAAGTAATGTGGAAATATGCCATTTGATTTTATTGATTTTTATTTTTATTTGCTATTTGGATTGGATTTCATCGTATGGAAATATGCCATTTGATTTTATTGGACATGCTTTATTGGCGGAAATATAACCTTCTTAGTAATGTTACTGTTTAACGTTTAATTTTAACTTCTTGACAGCTCGTGTAGTTTTAGGGCCAGGGCTTAGTAGCCGTGGCCTGTTGATTTACTTTAACTACAGAGCATATGTTAGACATGCAAGATGTATTTACTATCTTTTGCTATCAGTAACATGTTTGCTATTATTTTTTCATTTATCCGGGGTCTGTAAAGATGCATGCAAGCGCCAACATGAAAAGAGTAGATTGTGTGAAACTTTTCAGTTTCAGAGGGGGAAGTAATGTGGAATTTTTTGATAGGCATCAATACAACCAAGTCTATATTTAGAAAAATTATCAGTTAAGTTGTTTTAGTATCATTTAATAGACTAAGGGAGAAGTAGGGGAATAGGAAGGAGAAGCACCTTGACGAAGATCAGGCGAACTAGGCCCTGAGTCAGGCCCAGAATCAGGTGCACTGTCAGTGTCAGAAGAGAGGGGAGCCCCAGAAGGAGGACTGACAGGCAGAATCAACACAGGGTCAGTCTGAGTGCCCACATCAACGGAAGAAGGAGAGGTGTGGGCAGTAGGGGAAGAAGTAGGACGATCAGAACCATCACAAGGGTCGACCAAATAGTTGTCCAAGTCATCAAGCAAACGGGAGATCTGAAAATGGCGATAGGGAGAAATGGGAGAAGTGCAAACCCTAGAGTAAGGGAGAGACCTCTTGCGTCTAGTGGTCTTGTAACGAGCTAGAAAAACACACAGAAAGAAGAGAACAAGACCAAGGTCAATGAATAGCATGGTGGCAACTAAATAGGAAGAACCAGTCTAGTACACTAGGTACTGAACTAGTGCACAGCCAAGCTTAAGAAAAATATCTAACACACAGCCATATAATCAACTATAACCATAGCATTAGCAGGAAAAGGTACATAAGAGCATTAAAATGAAGGTCTAAGGAGAAATATATAATCATAGAATAAGGTAAAATAAGAGAAGAAACTTACGCATAATCAAGAAGAAGAAAATAAGAAAATATCCAAAGGAACTGAAGGCTAGTCCAAAATAGTGTTGCTGAAACAAGCGTTAAGACAAGAATGAGGAAGATAGGACAAGTTTTAAAAAATAAAACCCCAAGAAGGCCCGAAAATAAGGGGATATAGGTAAGAGGGATCACGTGGAGGAAATGATGAAGGGAAGAGGAAGAACCAGGAGGGAACGAAAATAATGGGAATTAGGATTCACCACGTGATGCATACAATACAGACTCGTCCATACATGTTTCGTCACGTGCACACCTCACAACCACCGACAAGTTCGACATATGGGCCCGAATGGAGGCGGACTGCAGGATTACCGCCCCCCTGCCCTTCTGGACTCGTCACGTGACACCACGACACCATTGGTACTGGCATTGATACCCCATGTAAAGCCCCTTCACATGCTGCAAACCACGGATCGGGTGATCCTTTCACACTGTCGCGCCACGGCGGGCAGAGTGGGAATTTTCCCTCACGATCGGCTACAGAGGGTTTTTCGCCCACTCCTGATCCATGTTCGAGAAGGCCAGTATGTCTCTGATATGTAATACGTAATGTAGGGGGTCAGTAATGTGGAAATAAGTGGAGTAATGTGGAAATAAGTGGAAAGATGTGGAAAAAACAAGATTAAGTAATGTGGAAATATTTTGATTAAGTAATGTGGAAATATGCTGGTAAAGTAATGTTGGTACTATGACGGGTAAAGGGAGAGAGATAGCTGATATGATGGAGAGGAGAAAGGTAGATGTGTTGTGTGTTCAGGAGACCAAGTGGAAAGGGAGTAAGGCCAGGAACATTGGAGGTGGGTTTAAACTGTTTTATCATGGTGTGGATGGGAAGAGAAATGGTGTAGGGGTGATTCTGAAGGAAGCGTACAGTAAGAGTGTAGTGGAGGTGAAGAGAGTTTCTGATAGGGTGATGATCGTGAAGGTGGAAGTTGAAGGGATGATGATAAATGTCATCAGTGCCTATGCTCCACAAGTTGGCTGTGAGATGGAGGAGAAAGAAAGATTCTGGAGTGAATTAGATGAAGTGGTAGATGGTGTACCTAGGAAAGAACGATTGGTGATTGGGGCAGACTTTAATGGGCATGTAGGTGAAGGGAACAGAGGTGATGAGGAGGTGATGGGTAGGTATGGTTTTAAGGAGAGGAATGTGGAAGGGCAGATGGTGGTAGATTTTGCTAAAAGGATGGAAATGGCAGTGGTGAACACGTATTTTAAGAAGAAGGAGGATCATAGGGTGACGTATAAGAGTGGAGGAAGGTGCACACAGGTGGATTATCTTCTGTGTAGGAGATGCAACCTGAAGGAGATTGGAGACTGTAAGGTGTTGGCGGGGGACAGTGTAGCTAGACAGCATCGGATGGTGGTCTGTAGGATGGTTTTGGAGGCGAAGAAGAAGAGGAGGAAAGTAAGGTTTGAAAGAAGAATAAGATGGTGGAAACTGAAGGAGGAAGAGTGTAGTGTGAGGTTCAGGGAAGAGGTCAGACAGGGGCTCGGTGGTGGTGAAGAGGTGCCGGATGATTGGGCAACTACTGCAGGAGTGATGAGGGAGGCAGCTAGAAAAGTACTTGGTGTGACATCTGGAAATAGAAAGCAAGACAAGGAGACGTGGTGGTGGAATGAGGAAGTGCAGGAGAGCATTAGGGGGAAGAGGTTGGCAAAACAGAAGTGGGATCGACAGAGTGATGAGAAAAGTAGGCAGGAGTACAAGGAGATGCGGCAGCAGGTTAAAAGGGATGTGGCGAAAGCCAAGGAAAAGGCATATGAGGAACTGTATAAGAGGTTGGACACTAAGGAAGGAGAAAAGGATTTATACCGATTGGCCAAGCAGAGGGACCGAGCTGGGAAGGATGTACTGCAAGTTAGAGCAATAAAGGATGGAGAGGGAAATGTGTTGACTAGTGAGGAGAGTGTGTTGAGAAGATGGAGGGAGTATTTTGAGCAGCTGATGAATGAGGAAAATCAGAGAGAGAGAAGGTTGGAGGATGTGGAGTTAGTGAAGCAGGATGTAGATAGGATTAGTAAGGAGGAAGTGAGAGCAGCGATTAAGAGGATGAAGAATGGAAAGTCGGTTGGACCAGATGACATACCGGTAGAAGCGTGGAGATGTTTAGGAGAGATGGCAGTGGAGTTTTTAACCAGATTGTTTAACAGGATTCTGGAAGGGGAGAGGATGCCTGAGGAATGGAGAAGGAGTGTGCTGGTACCGATCTTTAAGCATAAGGGAGATGTGCAGACCTGCAGTAACTACAGGGGAATTAAGTTGATCAGTCACACCATGAAGTTATGGGAAAGAGTAGTGGAAGCCAGGCTGAGAGAAGAGGTGACCATCTGTGAGCAACAGTATGGTTTCATGCCGAGGAAGAGCACCACAGATGCCTTATTTGCTTTAAGGATGTTGATGGAGAAGTATAGAGAAGGACAGAAGGAGCTGCATTGTGTATTTGTGGATTTAGAGAAAGCGTACGACAGGGTGCCGAGAGAGGAGTTGTGGTATTGTATGAGGAAGTCTGGTGTGTCAGAGAAGTATGTGAGGGTGGTGCAGGACATGTATGAGGACAGTGTGACGGCAGTAAAGTGTGCAGTAGGTACGACAGACTGGTTCAGGGTGAAGGTTGGACTGCATCAAGGATCGGCCCTGAGCCCTTTCCTGTTTGCAGTGGTGATGGACAGGTTGACGGACGAGGTCAGACAGGAGTCTCCCTGGACTATGATGTTTGCAGATGATATTGTGATTTGTGGTGAGAGTAGAGAGCAGGTTGAGAAGAGCCTGGAGAGGTGGAGATATGCGCTGGAGAGAAGGGGAATGAAAGTCAGTAGGAGTAAAACAGAGTACATGTGTGTAAATAAGAGGGAGGGCAGTGGAGTGATGCGGTTGCAGGGAGAAGAGGTGGAGAAGGTGGAGGAGTTCAGGTACCTGGGGTCAACAGTGCAAAGTAATGGAGAGTGTGTTAGGGAAGTAAAGAAAAGAGTGCAGGCAGGGTGGAGTGGGTGGAGAAGAGTGACAGGAGTGATTTGTGATAGAAGAGTATCTGCAAGAATGAAAGGGAAAGTTTATAGGACTGTGGTGAGACCTGCGATGTTGTATGGATTAGAGACAGTGGCATTGAGTAAAAGACAGGAGGTGGAGCTGGAGGTAGCAGAGCTGAAGATGTTGAGGTTTTCGTTGGGAGTGACGAGGATGGACAAGATTAGAAATGAGTTTATTAGAGGGACAGCACATGTAGGATGTTTTGGTGACAAGGTGAGGGAGGCGAGATTGAGATGGTTTGGACATGTGCAGAGAAGGGACATGAATTATATTGGTAGAAAAATGCTGAAGATGGAGCCACCAGGTAGGAGGAAAAGAGGAAGGCCAAGGAGGAGGTTCATGGATGTGGTGAGGGAAGACATGCAGGTAGTTGGTGTAAAAGAGGCAGATATAGAGGACAGGGTGGTATGGAGACGGATGATCCGCTGTGGCGACCCCTAATGGGAGCAGCCGAAAGAAGAAGAAGAATGTGGAAATATGCCATTTGATTTTATTGATTTTTATTTTTATTTGCTATTTGGATTGGATTTCATCGTATGGAAATATGCCATTTGATTTTATTGGACATGCTTTATTGGCGGAAATATAACCTTCTTAGTAATGTTACTGTTTAACGTTTAATTTTAACTTCTTGACAGCTCGTGTAGTTTTAGGGCCAGGGCTTAGTAGCCGTGGCCTGTTGATTTACTTTAACTACAGAGCATATGTTAGACATGCAAGATGTATTTACTATCTTTTGCTATCAGTAACATGTTTGCTATTATTTTTTCATTTATCCGGGGTCTGTAAAGATGCATGCAAGCGCCAACATGAAAAGAGTAGATTGTGTGAAACTTTTCAGTTTCAGAGGGGGAAGTAATGTGGAATTTTTTGATAGGCATCAATACAACCAAGTCTATATTTAGAAAAATTATCAGTTAAGTTGTTTTAGTATCATTTAATAGACTAAGGGAGAAGTAGGGGAATAGGAAGGAGAAGCACCTTGACGAAGATCAGGCGAACTAGGCCCTGAGTCAGGCCCAGAATCAGGTGCACTGTCAGTGTCAGAAGAGAGGGGAGCCCCAGAAGGAGGACTGACAGGCAGAATCAACACAGGGTCAGTCTGAGTGCCCACATCAACGGAAGAAGGAGAGGTGTGGGCAGTAGGGGAAGAAGTAGGACGATCAGAACCATCACAAGGGTCGACCAAATAGTTGTCCAAGTCATCAAGCAAACGGGAGATCTGAAAATGGCGATAGGGAGAAATGGGAGAAGTGCAAACCCTAGAGTAAGGGAGAGACCTCTTGCGTCTAGTGGTCTTGTAACGAGCTAGAAAAACACACAGAAAGAAGAGAACAAGACCAAGGTCAATGAATAGCATGGTGGCAACTAAATAGGAAGAACCAGTCTAGTACACTAGGTACTGAACTAGTGCACAGCCAAGCTTAAGAAAAATATCTAACACACAGCCATATAATCAACTATAACCATAGCATTAGCAGGAAAAGGTACATAAGAGCATTAAAATGAAGGTCTAAGGAGAAATATATAATCATAGAATAAGGTAAAATAAGAGAAGAAACTTACGCATAATCAAGAAGAAGAAAATAAGAAAATATCCAAAGGAACTGAAGGCTAGTCCAAAATAGTGTTGCTGAAACAAGCGTTAAGACAAGAATGAGGAAGATAGGACAAGTTTTAAAAAATAAAACCCCAAGAAGGCCCGAAAATAAGGGGATATAGGTAAGAGGGATCACGTGGAGGAAATGATGAAGGGAAGAGGAAGAACCAGGAGGGAACGAAAATAATGGGAATTAGGATTCACCACGTGATGCATACAATACAGACTCGTCCATACATGTTTCGTCACGTGCACACCTCACAACCACCGACAAGTTCGACATATGGGCCCGAATGGAGGCGGACTGCAGGATTACCGCCCCCCTGCCCTTCTGGACTCGTCACGTGACACCACGACACCATTGATACTGGCATTGATACCCCATGTAAAGCCCCTTCACATGCTGCAAACCACGGATCGGGTGATCCTTTCACACTGTCGCGCCACGGCGGGCAGAGTGGGAATTTTCCCTCACGATCGGCTACAGAGGGTTTTTCGCCCACTCCTGATCCATGTTCGAGAAGGCCAGTATGTCTCTGATATGTAATACGTAATGTAGGGGGTCAGTAATGTGGAAATAAGTGGAGTAATGTGGAAATAAGTGGAAAGATGTGGAAAAAACAAGATTAAGTAATGTGGAAATATTTTGATTAAGTAATGTGGAAATATGCCATTTGATTTTATTGATTTTTATTTTTATTTGCTATTTGAATTGGATTTCATCGTATGGAAATATGCCATTTGATTTTATTGGACATGCTTTATTGGCGGAAATATAACCTTCTTAGTAATGTTACTGTTTAACGTTTAATTTTAACTTCTTGACAGCTCGTGTAGTTTTAGGGCCAGGGCTTAGTAGCCGTGGCCTGTTGATTTACTTTAACTACAGAGCATATGTTAGACATGCAAGATGTATTTACTATCTTTTGCTATCAGTAACATGTTTGCTATTATTTTTTCATTTATCCGGGGTCTGTAAAGATGCATGCAAGCGCCAACATGAAAAGAGTAGATTGTGTGAAACTTTTCAGTTTCAGAGGGGGAAGTAATGTGGAATTTTTTGATAGGCATCAATACAACCAAGTCTATATTTAGAAAAATTATCAGTTAAGTTGTTTTAGTATCATTTAATAGACTAAGGGAGAAGTAGGGGAATAGGAAGGAGAAGCACCTTGACGAAGATCAGGCGAACTAGGCCCTGAGTCAGGCCCAGAATCAGGTGCACTGTCAGTGTCAGAAGAGAGGGGAGCCCCAGAAGGAGGACTGACAGGCAGAATCAACACAGGGTCAGTCTGAGTGCCCACATCAACGGAAGAAGGAGAGGTGTGGGCAGTAGGGGAAGAAGTAGGACGATCAGAACCATCACAAGGGTCGACCAAATAGTTGTCCAAGTCATCAAGCAAACGGGAGATCTGAAAATGGCGATAGGGAGAAATGGGAGAAGTGCAAACCCTAGAGTAAGGGAGAGACCTCTTGCGTCTAGTGGTCTTGTAACGAGCTAGAAAAACACACAGAAAGAAGAGAACAAGACCAAGGTCAATGAATAGCATGGTGGCAACTAAATAGGAAGAACCAGTCTAGTACACTAGGTACTGAACTAGTGCACAGCCAAGCTTAAGAAAAATATCTAACACACAGCCATATAATCAACTATAACCATAGCATTAGCAGGAAAAGGTACATAAGAGCATTAAAATGAAGGTCTAAGGAGAAATATATAATCATAGAATAAGGTAAAATAAGAGAAGAAACTTACGCATAATCAAGAAGAAGAAAATAAGAAAATATCCAAAGGAACTGAAGGCTAGTCCAAAATAGTGTTGCTGAAACAAGCGTTAAGACAAGAATGAGGAAGATAGGACAAGTTTTAAAAAATAAAACCCCAAGAAGGCCCGAAAATAAGGGGATATAGGTAAGAGGGATCACGTGGAGGAAATGACGAAGGGAAGAGGAAGAACCAGGAGGGAACGAAAATAATGGGAATTAGGATTCACCACGTGATGCATACAATACAGACTCGTCCATACATGTTTCGTCACGTGCACACCTCACAACCACCGACAAGTTCGACATATGGGCCCGAATGGAGGCGGACTGCAGGATTACCGCCCCCCTGCCCTTCTGGACTCGTCACGTGACACCACGACACCATTGATACTGGCATTGATACCCCATGTAAAGCCCCTTCACATGCTGCAAACCACGGATCGGGTGATCCTTTCACACTGTCGCGCCACGGCGGGCAGAGTGGGAATTTTCCCTCACGATCGGCTACAGAGGGTTTTTCGCCCACTCCTGATCCATGTTCGAGAAGGCCAGTATGTCTCTGATATGTAATACGTAATGTAGGGGGTCAGTAATGTGGAAATAAGTGGAGTAATGTGGAAATAAGTGGAAAGATGTGGAAAAAACAAGATTAAGTAATGTGGAAATATTTTGATTAAGTAATGTGGAAATATGCCATTTGATTTTATTGATTTTTATTTTTATTTGCTATTTGGATTGGATTTCATCGTATGGAAATATGCCATTTGATTTTATTGGACATGCTTTATTGGCGGAAATATAACCTTCTTAGTAATGTTACTGTTTAACGTTTAATTTTAACTTCTTGACAGCTCGTGTAGTTTTAGGGCCAGGGCTTAGTAGCCGTGGCCTGTTGATTTACTTTAACTACAGAGCATATGTTAGACATGCAAGATGTATTTACTATCTTTTGCTATCAGTAACATGTTTGCTATTATTTTTTCATTTATCCGGGGTCTGTAAAGATGCATGCAAGCGCCAACATGAAAAGAGTAGATTGTGTGAAACTTTTCAGTTTCAGAGGGGGAAGTAATGTGGAATTTTTTGATAGGCATCAATACAACCAAGTCTATATTTAGAAAAATTATCAGTTAAGTTGTTTTAGTATCATTTAATAGACTAAGGGAGAAGTAGGGGAATAGGAAGGAGAAGCACCTTGACGAAGATCAGGCGAACTAGGCCCTGAGTCAGGCCCAGAATCAGGTGCACTGTCAGTGTCAGAAGAGAGGGGAGCCCCAGAAGGAGGACTGACAGGCAGAATCAACACAGGGTCAGTCTGAGTGCCCACATCAACGGAAGAAGGAGAGGTGTGGGCAGTAGGGGAAGAAGTAGGACGATCAGAACCATCACAAGGGTCGACCAAATAGTTGTCCAAGTCATCAAGCAAACGGGAGATCTGAAAATGGCGATAGGGAGAAATGGGAGAAGTGCAAACCCTAGAGTAAGGGAGAGACCTCTTGCGTCTAGTGGTCTTGTAACGAGCTAGAAAAACACACAGAAAGAAGAGAACAAGACCAAGGTCAATGAATAGCATGGTGGCAACTAAATAGGAAGAACCAGTCTAGTACACTAGGTACTGAACTAGTGCACAGCCAAGCTTAAGAAAAATATCTAACACACAGCCATATAATCAACTATAACCATAGCATTAGCAGGAAAAGGTACATAAGAGCATTAAAATGAAGGTCTAAGGAGAAATATATAATCATAGAATAAGGTAAAATAAGAGAAGAAACTTACGCATAATCAAGAAGAAGAAAATAAGAAAATATCCAAAGGAACTGAAGGCTAGTCCAAAATAGTGTTGCTGAAACAAGCGTTAAGACAAGAATGAGGAAGATAGGACAAGTTTTAAAAAATAAAACCCCAAGAAGGCCCGAAAATAAGGGGATATAGGTAAGAGGGATCACGTGGAGGAAATGACGAAGGGAAGAGGAAGAACCAGGAGGGAACGAAAATAATGGGAATTAGGATTCACCACGTGATGCATACAATACAGACTCGTCCATACATGTTTCGTCACGTGCACACCTCACAACCACCGACAAGTTCGACATATGGGCCCGAATGGAGGCGGACTGCAGGATTACCGCCCCTCTGCCCTTCTGGACTCGTCACGTGACACCACGACACCATTGGTACTGGCATTGATGATACCCCATGTAAAGCCCCTTCACATGCTGCAAACCACGGATCGGGTGATCCTTTCACACTGTCGCGCCACGGCGGGCAGAGTGGGAATTTTCCCTCACGATCGGCTACAGAGGGTTTTTCGCCCACTCCTGATCCATGTTCGAGAAGGCCAGTATGTCTCTGATATGTAATACGTAATGTAGGGGGTCAGTAATGTGGAAATAAGTGGAGTAATGTGGAAATAAGTGGAAAGATGTGGAAAAAACAAGATTAAGTAATGTGGAAATATTTTGATTAAGTAATGTGGAAATATGCCATTTGATTTTATTGATTTTTATTTTTATTTGCTATTTGGATTGGATTTCATCGTATGGAAATATGCCATTTGATTTTATTGGACATGCTTTATTGGCGGAAATATAACCTTCTTAGTAATGTTACTGTTTAACGTTTAATTTTAACTTCTTGACAGCTCGTGTAGTTTTAGGGCCAGGGCTTAGTAGCCATGGCCTGTTGATTTACTTTAACTACAGAGCATATGTTAGACATGCAAGATGTATTTACTATCTTTTGCTATCAGTAACATGTTTGCTATTATTTTTCATTTATCCGGGGTCTGTAAAGATGCATGCAAGCGCCAACATGAAAAGAGTAGATTGTGTGAAACTTTTCAGTTTCAGAGGGGGAAGTAATGTGGAATTTTTTGATAGGCATCAATACAACCAAGTCTATATTTAGAAAAATTATCAGTTAAGTTGTTTTAGTATCATTTAATAGACTAAGTATACTATTTGCTTTAATAAACCTGCCTAACAGGTTGACCTTAGACCAATGTAACCGAAGCCTATTGCTTGCTTATAAAGAAACCACAACAGAGACCATTTAGAAAAAGACCACCATGTTTATTAAGGACGACACTCCCAGTGGGAACACTTAGGGAAAAGAGGCTTCCCAAAGCCAGGCTCAGGCTCAGACTCAACCATGATGACACTGTCAGGAGATGCCCAAGGAGTAGGAGGAGAAGAGGGCCCATGAGGAGGATTGCAGGGAGAAGTAGGGGAATAGGAAGGAGAAGCACCTTGACGAAGATCAGGCGAACTAGGCCCTGAGTCAGGCCCAGAATCAGGTGCACTGTCAGTGTCAGAAGAGAGGGGAGCCCCAGAAGGAGGACTGACAGGCAGAATCAACACAGGGTCAGTCTGAGTGCCCACATCAACGGAAGAAGGAGAGGTGTGGGCAGTAGGGGAAGAAGTAGGACGATCAGAACCATCACAAGGGTCGACCAAATAGTTGTCCAAGTCATCAAGCAAACGGGAGATCTGAAAATGGCGATAGGGAGAAATGGGAGAAGTGCAAACCCTAGAGTAAGGGAGAGACCTCTTGCGTCTAGTGGTCTTGTAACGAGCTAGAAAAACACACAGAAAGAAGAGAACAAGACCAAGGTCAATGAATAGCATGGTGGCAACTAAATAGGAAGAACCAGTCTAGTACACTAGGTACTGAACTAGTGCACAGCCAAGCTTAAGAAAAATATCTAACACACAGCCATATAATCAACTATAACCATAGCATTAGCAGGAAAAGGTACATAAGAGCATTAAAATGAAGGTCTAAGGAGAAATATATAATCATAGAATAAGGTAAAATAAGAGAAGAAACTTACGCATAATCAAGAAGAAGAAAATAAGAAAATATCCAAAGGAACTGAAGGCTAGTCCAAAATAGTGTTGCTGAAACAAGCGTTAAGACAAGAATGAGGAAGATAGGACAAGTTTTAAAAAATAAAACCCCAAGAAGGCCCGAAAATAAGGGGATATAGGTAAGAGGGATCACGTGGAGGAAATGACGAAGGGAAGAGGAAGAACCAGGAGGGAACGAAAATAATGGGAATTAGGATTCACCACGTGATGCATACAATACAGACTCGTCCATACATGTTTCGTCACGTGCACACCTCACAACCACCGACAAGTTCGACATATGGGCCCGAATGGAGGCGGACTGCAGGATTACCGCCCCCCTGCCCTTCTGGACTCGTCACGTGACACCACGACACCATTGGTACTGGCATTGATACCCCATGTAAAGCCCCTTCACATGCTGCAAACCACGGATCGGGTGATCCTTTCACACTGTCGCGCCACGGCGGGCAGAGTGGGAATTTTCCCTCACGATCGGCTACAGAGGGTTTTTCGCCCACTCCTGATCCATGTTCGAGAAGGCCAGTATGTCTCTGATATGTAATACGTAATGTAGGGGGTCAGTAATGTGGAAATAAGTGGAGTAATGTGGAAATAAGTGGAAAGATGTGGAAAAAACAAGATTAAGTAATGTGGAAATATTTTGATTAAGTAATGTGGAAATATGCCATTTGATTTTATTGATTTTTATTTTTATTTGCTATTTGGATTGGATTTCATCGTATGGAAATATGCCATTTGATTTTATTGGACATGCTTTATTGGCGGAAATATAACCTTCTTAGTAATGTTACTGTTTAACGTTTAATTTTAACTTCTTGACAGCTCGTGTAGTTTTAGGGCCAGGGCTTAGTAGCCGTGGCCTGTTGATTTACTTTAACTACAGAGCATATGTTAGACATGCAAGATGTATTTACTATCTTTTGCTATCAGTAACATGTTTGCTATTATTTTTTCATTTATCCGGGGTCTGTAAAGATGCATGCAAGCGCCAACATGAAAAGAGTAGATTGTGTGAAACTTTTCAGTTTCAGAGGGGGAAGTAATGTGGAATTTTTTGATAGGCATCAATACAACCAAGTCTATATTTAGAAAAATTATCAGTTAAGTTGTTTTAGTATCATTTAATAGACTAAGGGAGAAGTAGGGGAATAGGAAGGAGAAGCACCTTGACGAAGATCAGGCGAACTAGGCCCTGAGTCAGGCCCAGAATCAGGTGCACTGTCAGTGTCAGAAGAGAGGGGAGCCCCAGAAGGAGGACTGACAGGCAGAATCAACACAGGGTCAGTCTGAGTGCCCACATCAACGGAAGAAGGAGAGGTGTGGGCAGTAGGGGAAGAAGTAGGACGATCAGAACCATCACAAGGGTCGACCAAATAGTTGTCCAAGTCATCAAGCAAACGGGAGATCTGAAAATGGCGATAGGGAGAAATGGGAGAAGTGCAAACCCTAGAGTAAGGGAGAGACCTCTTGCGTCTAGTGGTCTTGTAACGAGCTAGAAAAACACACAGAAAGAAGAGAACAAGACCAAGGTCAATGAATAGCATGGTGGCAACTAAATAGGAAGAACCAGTCTAGTACACTAGGTACTGAACTAGTGCACAGCCAAGCTTAAGAAAAATATCTAACACACAGCCATATAATCAACTATAACCATAGCATTAGCAGGAAAAGGTACATAAGAGCATTAAAATGAAGGTCTAAGGAGAAATATATAATCATAGAATAAGGTAAAATAAGAGAAGAAACTTACGCATAATCAAGAAGAAGAAAATAAGAAAATATCCAAAGGAACTGAAGGCTAGTCCAAAATAGTGTTGCTGAAACAAGCGTTAAGACAAGAATGAGGAAGATAGGACAAGTTTTAAAAAATAAAACCCCAAGAAGGCCCGAAAATAAGGGGATATAGGTAAGAGGGATCACGTGGAGGAAATGACGAAGGGAAGAGGAAGAACCAGGAGGGAACGAAAATAATGGGAATTAGGATTCACCACGTGATGCATACAATACAGACTCGTCCATACATGTTTCGTCACGTGCACACCTCACAACCACCGACAAGTTCGACATATGGGCCCGAATGGAGGCGGACTGCAGGATTACCGCCCCTCTGCCCTTCTGGACTCGTCACGTGACACCACGACACCATTGGTACTGGCATTGATGATACCCCATGTAAAGCCCCTTCACATGCTGCAAACCACGGATCGGGTGATCCTTTCACACTGTCGCGCCACGGCGGGCAGAGTGGGAATTTTCCCTCACGATCGGCTACAGAGGGTTTTTCGCCCACTCCTGATCCATGTTCGAGAAGGCCAGTATGTCTCTGATATGTAATACGTAATGTAGGGGGTCAGTAATGTGGAAATAAGTGGAGTAATGTGGAAATAAGTGGAAAGATGTGGAAAAAACAAGATTAAGTAATGTGGAAATATTTTGATTAAGTAATGTGGAAATATGCCATTTGATTTTATTGATTTTTATTTTTATTTGCTATTTGGATTGGATTTCATCGTATGGAAATATGCCATTTGATTTTATTGGACATGCTTTATTGGCGGAAATATAACCTTCTTAGTAATGTTACTGTTTAACGTTTAATTTTAACTTCTTGACAGCTCGTGTAGTTTTAGGGCCAGGGCTTAGTAGCCGTGGCCTGTTGATTTACTTTAACTACAGAGCATATGTTAGACATGCAAGATGTATTTACTATCTTTTGCTATCAGTAACATGTTTGCTATTATTTTTCATTTATCCGGGGTCTGTAAAGATGCATGCAAGCGCCAACATGAAAAGAGTAGATTGTGTGAAACTTTTCAGTTTCAGAGGGGGAAGTAATGTGGAATTTTTTGATAGGCATCAATACAACCAAGTCTATATTTAGAAAAATTATCAGTTAAGTTGTTTTAGTATCATTTAATAGACTAAGGGAGAAGTAGGGGAATAGGAAGGAGAAGCACCTTGACGAAGATCAGGCGAACTAGGCCCTGAGTCAGGCCCAGAATCAGGTGCACTGTCAGTGTCAGAAGAGAGGGGAGCCCCAGAAGGAGGACTGACAGGCAGAATCAACACAGGGTCAGTCTGAGTGCCCACATCAACGGAAGAAGGAGAGGTGTGGGCAGTAGGGGAAGAAGTAGGACGATCAGAACCATCACAAGGGTTGACCAAATAGTTGTCCAAGTCATCAAGCAAACGGGAGATCTGAAAATGGCGATAGGGAGAAATGGGAGAAGTGCAAACCCTAGAGTAAGGGAGAGACCTCTTGCGTCTAGTGGTCTTGTAACGAGCTAGAAAAACACACAGAAAGAAGAGAACAAGACCAAGGTCAATGAATAGCATGGTGGCAACTAAATAGGAAGAACCAGTCTAGTACACTAGGTACTGAACTAGTGCACAGCCAAGCTTAAGAAAAATATCTAACACACAGCCATATAATCAACTATAACCATAGCATTAGCAGGAAAAGGTACATAAGAGCATTAAAATGAAGGTCTAAGGAGAAATATATAATCATAGAATAAGGTAAAATAAGAGAAGAAACTTACGCATAATCAAGAAGAAGAAAATAAGAAAATATCCAAAGGAACTGAAGGCTAGTCCAAAATAGTGTTGCTGAAACAAGCGTTAAGACAAGAATGAGGAAGATAGGACAAGTTTTAAAAAATAAAACCCCAAGAAGGCCCGAAAATAAGGGGATATAGGTAAGAGGGATCACGTGGAGGAAATGACGAAGGGAAGAGGAAGAACCAGGAGGGAACGAAAATAATGGGAATTAGGATTCACCACGTGATGCATACAATACAGACTCGTCCATACATGTTTCGTCACGTGCACACCTCACAACCACCGACAAGTTCGACATATGGGCCCGAATGGAGGCGGACTGCAGGATTACCGCCCCCCTGCCCTTCTGGACTCGTCACGTGACACCACGACACCATTGGTACTGGCATTGATACCCCATGTAAAGCCCCTTCACATGCTGCAAACCACGGATCGGGTGATCCTTTCACACTGTCGCGCCACGGCGGGCAGAGTGGGAATTTTCCCTCACGATCGGCTACAGAGGGTTTTTCGCCCACTCCTGATCCATGTTCGAGAAGGCCAGTATGTCTCTGATATGTAATACGTAATGTAGGGGGTCAGTAATGTGGAAATAAGTGGAGTAATGTGGAAATAAGTGGAAAGATGTGGAAAAAACAAGATTAAGTAATGTGGAAATATTTTGATTAAGTAATGTGGAAATATGCCATTTGATTTTATTGATTTTTATTTTTATTTGCTATTTGGATTGGATTTCATCGTATGGAAATATGCCATTTGATTTTATTGGACATGCTTTATTGGCGGAAATATAACCTTCTTAGTAATGTTACTGTTTAACGTTTAATTTTAACTTCTTGACAGCTCGTGTAGTTTTAGGGCCAGGGCTTAGTAGCCGTGGCCTGTTGATTTACTTTAACTACAGAGCATATGTTAGACATGCAAGATGTATTTACTATCTTTTGCTATCAGTAACATGTTTGCTATTATTTTTTCATTTATCCGGGGTCTGTAAAGATGCATGCAAGCGCCAACATGAAAAGAGTAGATTGTGTGAAACTTTTCAGTTTCAGAGGGGGAAGTAATGTGGAATTTTTTGATAGGCATCAATACAACCAAGTCTATATTTAGAAAAATTATCAGTTAAGTTGTTTTAGTATCATTTAATAGACTAAGGGAGAAGTAGGGGAATAGGAAGGAGAAGCACCTTGACGAAGATCAGGCGAACTAGGCCCTGAGTCAGGCCCAGAATCAGGTGCACTGTCAGTGTCAGAAGAGAGGGGAGCCCCAGAAGGAGGACTGACAGGCAGAATCAACACAGGGTCAGTCTGAGTGCCCACATCAACGGAAGAAGGAGAGGTGTGGGCAGTAGGGGAAGAAGTAGGACGATCAGAACCATCACAAGGGTCGACCAAATAGTTGTCCAAGTCATCAAGCAAACGGGAGATCTGAAAATGGCGATAGGGAGAAATGGGAGAAGTGCAAACCCTAGAGTAAGGGAGAGACCTCTTGCGTCTAGTGGTCTTGTAACGAGCTAGAAAAACACACAGAAAGAAGAGAACAAGACCAAGGTCAATGAATAGCATGGTGGCAACTAAATAGGAAGAACCAGTCTAGTACACTAGGTACTGAACTAGTGCACAGCCAAGCTTAAGAAAAATATCTAACACACAGCCATATAATCAACTATAACCATAGCATTAGCAGGAAAAGGTACATAAGAGCATTAAAATGAAGGTCTAAGGAGAAATATATAATCATAGAATAAGGTAAAATAAGAGAAGAAACTTACGCATAATCAAGAAGAAGAAAATAAGAAAATATCCAAAGGAACTGAAGGCTAGTCCAAAATAGTGTTGCTGAAACAAGCGTTAAGACAAGAATGAGGAAGATAGGACAAGTTTTAAAAAATAAAACCCCAAGAAGGCCCGAAAATAAGGGGATATAGGTAAGAGGGATCACGTGGAGGAAATGACGAAGGGAAGAGGAAGAACCAGGAGGGAACGAAAATAATGGGAATTAGGATTCACCACGTGATGCATACAATACAGACTCGTCCATACATGTTTCGTCACGTGCACACCTCACAACCACCGACAAGTTCGACATATGGGCCCGAATGGAGGCGGACTGCAGGATTACCGCCCCCCTGCCCTTCTGGACTCGTCACGTGACACCACGACACCATTGGTACTGGCATTGATACCCCATGTAAAGCCCCTTCACATGCTGCAAACCACGGATCGGGTGATCCTTTCACACTGTCGCGCCACGGCGGGCAGAGTGGGAATTTTCCCTCACGATCGGCTACAGAGGGTTTTTCGCCCACTCCTGATCCATGTTCGAGAAGGCCAGTATGTCTCTGATATGTAATACGTAATGTAGGGGGTCAGTAATGTGGAAATAAGTGGAGTAATGTGGAAATAAGTGGAAAGATGTGGAAAAAACAAGATTAAGTAATGTGGAAATATTTTGATTAAGTAATGTGGAAATATGCCATTTGATTTTATTGATTTTTATTTTTATTTGCTATTTGGATTGGATTTCATCGTATGGAAATATGCCATTTGATTTTATTGGACATGCTTTATTGGCGGAAATATAACCTTCTTAGTAATGTTACTGTTTAACGTTTAATTTTAACTTCTTGACAGCTCGTGTAGTTTTAGGGCCAGGGCTTAGTAGCCGTGGCCTGTTGATTTACTTTAACTACAGAGCATATGTTAGACATGCAAGATGTATTTACTATCTTTTGCTATCAGTAACATGTTTGCTATTATTTTTTCATTTATCCGGGGTCTGTAAAGATGCATGCAAGCGCCAACATGAAAAGAGTAGATTGTGTGAAACTTTTCAGTTTCAGAGGGGGAAGTAATGTGGAATTTTTTGATAGGCATCAATACAACCAAGTCTATATTTAGAAAAATTATCAGTTAAGTTGTTTTAGTATCATTTAATAGACTAAGGGAGAAGTAGGGGAATAGGAAGGAGAAGCACCTTGACGAAGATCAGGCGAACTAGGCCCTGAGTCAGGCCCAGAATCAGGTGCACTGTCAGTGTCAGAAGAGAGGGGAGCCCCAGAAGGAGGACTGACAGGCAGAATCAACACAGGGTCAGTCTGAGTGCCCACATCAACGGAAGAAGGAGAGGTGTGGGCAGTAGGGGAAGAAGTAGGACGATCAGAACCATCACAAGGGTCGACCAAATAGTTGTCCAAGTCATCAAGCAAACGGGAGATCTGAAAATGGCGATAGGGAGAAATGGGAGAAGTGCAAACCCTAGAGTAAGGGAGAGACCTCTTGCGTCTAGTGGTCTTGTAACGAGCTAGAAAAACACACAGAAAGAAGAGAACAAGACCAAGGTCAATGAATAGCATGGTGGCAACTAAATAGGAAGAACCAGTCTAGTACACTAGGTACTGAACTAGTGCACAGCCAAGCTTAAGAAAAATATCTAACACACAGCCATATAATCAACTATAACCATAGCATTAGCAGGAAAAGGTACATAAGAGCATTAAAATGAAGGTCTAAGGAGAAATATATAATCATAGAATAAGGTAAAATAAGAGAAGAAACTTACGCATAATCAAGAAGAAGAAAATAAGAAAATATCCAAAGGAACTGAAGGCTAGTCCAAAATAGTGTTGCTGAAACAAGCGTTAAGACAAGAATGAGGAAGATAGGACAAGTTTTAAAAAATAAAACCCCAAGAAGGCCCGAAAATAAGGGGATATAGGTAAGAGGGATCACGTGGAGGAAATGACGAAGGGAAGAGGAAGAACCAGGAGGGAACGAAAATAATGGGAATTAGGATTCACCACGTGATGCATACAATACAGACTCGTCCATACATGTTTCGTCACGTGCACACCTCACAACCACCGACAAGTTCGACATATGGGCCCGAATGGAGGCGGACTGCAGGATTACCGCCCCCCTGCCCTTCTGGACTCGTCACGTGACACCACGACACCATTGGTACTGGCATTGATACCCCATGTAAAGCCCCTTCACATGCTGCAAACCACGGATCGGGTGATCCTTTCACACTGTCGCGCCACGGCGGGCAGAGTGGGAATTTTCCCTCACGATCGGCTACAGAGGGTTTTTCGCCCACTCCTGATCCATGTTCGAGAAGGCCAGTATGTCTCTGATATGTAATACGTAATGTAGGGGGTCAGTAATGTGGAAATAAGTGGAGTAATGTGGAAATAAGTGGAAAGATGTGGAAAAAACAAGATTAAGTAATGTGGAAATATTTTGATTAAGTAATGTGGAAATATGCCATTTGATTTTATTGATTTTTATTTTTATTTGCTATTTGGATTGGATTTCATCGTATGGAAATATGCCATTTGATTTTATTGGACATGCTTTATTGGCGGAAATATAACCTTCTTAGTAATGTTACTGTTTAACGTTTAATTTTAACTTCTTGACAGCTCGTGTAGTTTTAGGGCCAGGGCTTAGTAGCCGTGGCCTGTTGATTTACTTTAACTACAGAGCATATGTTAGACATGCAAGATGTATTTACTATCTTTTGCTATCAGTAACATGTTTGCTATTATTTTTTCATTTATCCGGGGTCTGTAAAGATGCATGCAAGCGCCAACATGAAAAGAGTAGATTGTGTGAAACTTTTCAGTTTCAGAGGGGGAAGTAATGTGGAATTTTTTGATAGGCATCAATACAACCAAGTCTATATTTAGAAAAATTATCAGTTAAGTTGTTTTAGTATCATTTAATAGACTAAGGGAGAAGTAGGGGAATAGGAAGGAGAAGCACCTTGACGAAGATCAGGCGAACTAGGCCCTGAGTCAGGCCCAGAATCAGGTGCACTGTCAGTGTCAGAAGAGAGGGGAGCCCCAGAAGGAGGACTGACAGGCAGAATCAACACAGGGTCAGTCTGAGTGCCCACATCAACGGAAGAAGGAGAGGTGTGGGCAGTAGGGGAAGAAGTAGGACGATCAGAACCATCACAAGGGTCGACCAAATAGTTGTCCAAGTCATCAAGCAAACGGGAGATCTGAAAATGGCGATAGGGAGAAATGGGAGAAGTGCAAACCCTAGAGTAAGGGAGAGACCTCTTGCGTCTAGTGGTCTTGTAACGAGCTAGAAAAACACACAGAAAGAAGAGAACAAGACCAAGGTCAATGAATAGCATGGTGGCAACTAAATAGGAAGAACCAGTCTAGTACACTAGGTACTGAACTAGTGCACAGCCAAGCTTAAGAAAAATATCTAACACACAGCCATATAATCAACTATAACCATAGCATTAGCAGGAAAAGGTACATAAGAGCATTAAAATGAAGGTCTAAGGAGAAATATATAATCATAGAATAAGGTAAAATAAGAGAAGAAACTTACGCATAATCAAGAAGAAGAAAATAAGAAAATATCCAAAGGAACTGAAGGCTAGTCCAAAATAGTGTTGCTGAAACAAGCGTTAAGACAAGAATGAGGAAGATAGGACAAGTTTTAAAAAATAAAACCCCAAGAAGGCCCGAAAATAAGGGGATATAGGTAAGAGGGATCACGTGGAGGAAATGACGAAGGGAAGAGGAAGAACCAGGAGGGAACGAAAATAATGGGAATTAGGATTCACCACGTGATGCATACAATACAGACTCGTCCATACATGTTTCGTCACGTGCACACCTCACAACCACCGACAAGTTCGACATATGGGCCCGAATGGAGGCGGACTGCAGGATTACCGCCCCCCTGCCCTTCTGGACTCGTCACGTGACACCACGACACCATTGGTACTGGCATTGATACCCCATGTAAAGCCCCTTCACATGCTGCAAACCACGGATCGGGTGATCCTTTCACACTGTCGCGCCACGGCGGGCAGAGTGGGAATTTTCCCTCACGATCGGCTACAGAGGGTTTTTCGCCCACTCCTGATCCATGTTCGAGAAGGCCAGTATGTCTCTGATATGTAATACGTAATGTAGGGGGTCAGTAATGTGGAAATAAGTGGAGTAATGTGGAAATAAGTGGAAAGATGTGGAAAAAACAAGATTAAGTAATGTGGAAATATTTTGATTAAGTAATGTGGAAATATGCCATTTGATTTTATTGATTTTTATTTTTATTTGCTATTTGGATTGGATTTCATCGTATGGAAATATGCCATTTGATTTTATTGGACATGCTTTATTGGCGGAAATATAACCTTCTTAGTAATGTTACTGTTTAACGTTTAATTTTAACTTCTTGACAGCTCGTGTAGTTTTAGGGCCAGGGCTTAGTAGCCGTGGCCTGTTGATTTACTTTAACTACAGAGCATATGTTAGACATGCAAGATGTATTTACTATCTTTTGCTATCAGTAACATGTTTGCTATTATTTTTTCATTTATCCGGGGTCTGTAAAGATGCATGCAAGCGCCAACATGAAAAGAGTAGATTGTGTGAAACTTTTCAGTTTCAGAGGGGGAAGTAATGTGGAATTTTTTGATAGGCATCAATACAACCAAGTCTATATTTAGAAAAATTATCAGTTAAGTTGTTTTAGTATCATTTAATAGACTAAGGGAGAAGTAGGGGAATAGGAAGGAGAAGCACCTTGACGAAGATCAGGCGAACTAGGCCCTGAGTCAGGCCCAGAATCAGGTGCACTGTCAGTGTCAGAAGAGAGGGGAGCCCCAGAAGGAGGACTGACAGGCAGAATCAACACAGGGTCAGTCTGAGTGCCCACATCAACGGAAGAAGGAGAGGTGTGGGCAGTAGGGGAAGAAGTAGGACGATCAGAACCATCACAAGGGTCGACCAAATAGTTGTCCAAGTCATCAAGCAAACGGGAGATCTGAAAATGGCGATAGGGAGAAATGGGAGAAGTGCAAACCCTAGAGTAAGGGAGAGACCTCTTGCGTCTAGTGGTCTTGTAACGAGCTAGAAAAACACACAGAAAGAAGAGAACAAGACCAAGGTCAATGAATAGCATGGTGGCAACTAAATAGGAAGAACCAGTCTAGTACACTAGGTACTGAACTAGTGCACAGCCAAGCTTAAGAAAAATATCTAACACACAGCCATATAATCAACTATAACCATAGCATTAGCAGGAAAAGGTACATAAGAGCATTAAAATGAAGGTCTAAGGAGAAATATATAATCATAGAATAAGGTAAAATAAGAGAAGAAACTTACGCATAATCAAGAAGAAGAAAATAAGAAAATATCCAAAGGAACTGAAGGCTAGTCCAAAATAGTGTTGCTGAAACAAGCGTTAAGACAAGAATGAGGAAGATAGGACAAGTTTTAAAAAATAAAACCCCAAGAAGGCCCGAAAATAAGGGGATATAGGTAAGAGGGATCACGTGGAGGAAATGACGAAGGGAAGAGGAAGAACCAGGAGGGAACGAAAATAATGGGAATTAGGATTCACCACGTGATGCATACAATACAGACTCGTCCATACATGTTTCGTCACGTGCACACCTCACAACCACCGACAAGTTCGACATATGGGCCCGAATGGAGGCGGACTGCAGGATTACCGCCCCCCTGCCCTTCTGGACTCGTCACGTGACACCACGACACCATTGGTACTGGCATTGATACCCCATGTAAAGCCCCTTCACATGCTGCAAACCACGGATCGGGTGATCCTTTCACACTGTCGCGCCACGGCGGGCAGAGTGGGAATTTTCCCTCACGATCGGCTACAGAGGGTTTTTCGCCCACTCCTGATCCATGTTCGAGAAGGCCAGTATGTCTCTGATATGTAATACGTAATGTAGGGGGTCAGTAATGTGGAAATAAGTGGAGTAATGTGGAAATAAGTGGAAAGATGTGGAAAAAACAAGATTAAGTAATGTGGAAATATTTTGATTAAGTAATGTGGAAATATGCCATTTGATTTTATTGATTTTTATTTTTATTTGCTATTTGGATTGGATTTCATCGTATGGAAATATGCCATTTGATTTTATTGGACATGCTTTATTGGCGGAAATATAACCTTCTTAGTAATGTTACTGTTTAACGTTTAATTTTAACTTCTTGACAGCTCGTGTAGTTTTAGGGCCAGGGCTTAGTAGCCGTGGCCTGTTGATTTACTTTAACTACAGAGCATATGTTAGACATGCAAGATGTATTTACTATCTTTTGCTATCAGTAACATGTTTGCTATTATTTTTTCATTTATCCGGGGTCTGTAAAGATGCATGCAAGCGCCAACATGAAAAGAGTAGATTGTGTGAAACTTTTCAGTTTCAGAGGGGGAAGTAATGTGGAATTTTTTGATAGGCATCAATACAACCAAGTCTATATTTAGAAAAATTATCAGTTAAGTTGTTTTAGTATCATTTAATAGACTAAGGGAGAAGTAGGGGAATAGGAAGGAGAAGCACCTTGACGAAGATCAGGCGAACTAGGCCCTGAGTCAGGCCCAGAATCAGGTGCACTGTCAGTGTCAGAAGAGAGGGGAGCCCCAGAAGGAGGACTGACAGGCAGAATCAACACAGGGTCAGTCTGAGTGCCCACATCAACGGAAGAAGGAGAGGTGTGGGCAGTAGGGGAAGAAGTAGGACGATCAGAACCATCACAAGGGTCGACCAAATAGTTGTCCAAGTCATCAAGCAAACGGGAGATCTGAAAATGGCGATAGGGAGAAATGGGAGAAGTGCAAACCCTAGAGTAAGGGAGAGACCTCTTGCGTCTAGTGGTCTTGTAACGAGCTAGAAAAACACACAGAAAGAAGAGAACAAGACCAAGGTCAATGAATAGCATGGTGGCAACTAAATAGGAAGAACCAGTCTAGTACACTAGGTACTGAACTAGTGCACAGCCAAGCTTAAGAAAAATATCTAACACACAGCCATATAATCAACTATAACCATAGCATTAGCAGGAAAAGGTACATAAGAGCATTAAAATGAAGGTCTAAGGAGAAATATATAATCATAGAATAAGGTAAAATAAGAGAAGAAACTTACGCATAATCAAGAAGAAGAAAATAAGAAAATATCCAAAGGAACTGAAGGCTAGTCCAAAATAGTGTTGCTGAAACAAGCGTTAAGACAAGAATGAGGAAGATAGGACAAGTTTTAAAAAATAAAACCCCAAGAAGGCCCGAAAATAAGGGGATATAGGTAAGAGGGATCACGTGGAGGAAATGACGAAGGGAAGAGGAAGAACCAGGAGGGAACGAAAATAATGGGAATTAGGATTCACCACGTGATGCATACAATACAGACTCGTCCATACATGTTTCGTCACGTGCACACCTCACAACCACCGACAAGTTCGACATATGGGCCCGAATGGAGGCGGACTGCAGGATTACCGCCCCCCTGCCCTTCTGGACTCGTCACGTGACACCACGACACCATTGGTACTGGCATTGATACCCCATGTAAAGCCCCTTCACATGCTGCAAACCACGGATCGGGTGATCCTTTCACACTGTCGCGCCACGGCGGGCAGAGTGGGAATTTTCCCTCACGATCGGCTACAGAGGGTTTTTCGCCCACTCCTGATCCATGTTCGAGAAGGCCAGTATGTCTCTGATATGTAATACGTAATGTAGGGGGTCAGTAATGTGGAAATAAGTGGAGTAATGTGGAAATAAGTGGAAAGATGTGGAAAAAACAAGATTAAGTAATGTGGAAATATTTTGATTAAGTAATGTGGAAATATGCCATTTGATTTTATTGATTTTTATTTTTATTTGCTATTTGGATTGGATTTCATCGTATGGAAATATGCCATTTGATTTTATTGGACATGCTTTATTGGCGGAAATATAACCTTCTTAGTAATGTTACTGTTTAACGTTTAATTTTAACTTCTTGACAGCTCGTGTAGTTTTAGGGCCAGGGCTTAGTAGCCGTGGCCTGTTGATTTACTTTAACTACAGAGCATATGTTAGACATGCAAGATGTATTTACTATCTTTTGCTATCAGTAACATGTTTGCTATTATTTTTTCATTTATCCGGGGTCTGTAAAGATGCATGCAAGCGCCAACATGAAAAGAGTAGATTGTGTGAAACTTTTCAGTTTCAGAGGGGGAAGTAATGTGGAATTTTTTGATAGGCATCAATACAACCAAGTCTATATTTAGAAAAATTATCAGTTAAGTAGTTTTAGTATCATTTAATAGACTAAGGGAGAAGTAGGGGAATAGGAAGGAGAAGCACCTTGACGAAGATCAGGCGAACTAGGCCCTGAGTCAGGCCCAGAATCAGGTGCACTGTCAGTGTCAGAAGAGAGGGGAGCCCCAGAAGGAGGACTGACAGGCAGAATCAACACAGGGTCAGTCTGAGTGCCCACATCAACGGAAGAAGGAGAGGTGTGGGCAGTAGGGGAAGAAGTAGGACGATCAGAACCATCACAAGGGTCGACCAAATAGTTGTCCAAGTCATCAAGCAAACGGGAGATCTGAAAATGGCGATAGGGAGAAATGGGAGAAGTGCAAACCCTAGAGTAAGGGAGAGACCTCTTGCGTCTAGTGGTCTTGTAACGAGCTAGAAAAACACACAGAAAGAAGAGAACAAGACCAAGGTCAATGAATAGCATGGTGGCAACTAAATAGGAAGAACCAGTCTAGTACACTAGGTACTGAACTAGTGCACAGCCAAGCTTAAGAAAAATATCTAACACACAGCCATATAATCAACTATAACCATAGCATTAGCAGGAAAAGGTACATAAGAGCATTAAAATGAAGGTCTAAGGAGAAATATATAATCATAGAATAAGGTAAAATAAGAGAAGAAACGTACGCATAATCAAGAAGAAGAAAATAAGAAAATATCCAAAGGAACTGAAGGCTAGTCCAAAATAGTGTTGCTGAAACAAGCGTTAAGACAAGAATGAGGAAGATAGGACAAGTTTTAAAAAATAAAACCCCAAGAAGGCCCGAAAATAAGGGGATATAGGTAAGAGGGATCACGTGGAGGAAATGACGAAGGGAAGAGGAAGAACCAGGAGGGAACGAAAATAATGGGAATTAGGATTCACCACGTGATGCATACAATACAGACTCGTCCATACATGTTTCGTCACGTGCACACCTCACAACCACCGACAAGTTCGACATATGGGCCCGAATGGAGGCGGACTGCAGGATTACCGCCCCCCTGCCCTTCTGGACTCGTCACGTGACACCACGACACCGTTGGTACTGGCATTGATACCCCATGTAAAGCCCCTTCACATGCTGCAAACCACGGATCGGGTGATCCTTTCACACTGTCGCGCCACGGCGGGCAGAGTGGGAATTTTCCCTCACGATCGGCTACAGAGGGTTTTTCGCCCACTCCTGATCCATGTTCGAGAAGGCCAGTATGTCTCTGATATGTAATACGTAATGTAGGGGGTCAGTAATGTGGAAATAAGTGGAGTAATGTGGAAATAAGTGGAAAGATGTGGAAAAAACAAGATTAAGTAATGTGGAAATATTTTGATTAAGTAATGTGGAAATATGCCATTTGATTTTATTGATTTTTATTTTTATTTGCTATTTGGATTGGATTTCATCGTATGGAAATATGCCATTTGATTTTATTGGACATGCTTTATTGGCGGAAATATAACCTTCTTAGTAATGTTACTGTTTAACGTTTAATTTTAACTTCTTGACAGCTCGTGTAGTTTTAGGGCCAGGGCTTAGTAGCCGTGGCCTGTTGATTTACTTTAACTACAGAGCATATGTTAGACATGCAAGATGTATTTACTATCTTTTGCTATCAGTAACATGTTTGCTATTATTTTTTCATTTATCCGGGGTCTGTAAAGATGCATGCAAGCGCCAACATGAAAAGAGTAGATTGTGTGAAACTTTTCAGTTTCAGAGGGGGAAGTAATGTGGAATTTTTTGATAGGCATCAATACAACCAAGTCTATATTTAGAAAAATTATCAGTTAAGTTGTTTTAGTATCATTTAATAGACTAAGGGAGAAGTAGGGGAATAGGAAGGAGAAGCACCTTGACGAAGATCAGGCGAACTAGGCCCTGAGTCAGGCCCAGAATCAGGTGCACTGTCAGTGTCAGAAGAGAGGGGAGCCCCAGAAGGAGGACTGACAGGCAGAATCAACACAGGGTCAGTCTGAGTGCCCACATCAACGGAAGAAGGAGAGGTGTGGGCAGTAGGGGAAGAAGTAGGACGATCAGAACCATCACAAGGGTCGACCAAATAGTTGTCCAAGTCATCAAGCAAACGGGAGATCTGAAAATGGCGATAGGGAGAAATGGGAGAAGTGCAAACCCTAGAGTAAGGGAGAGACCTCTTGCGTCTAGTGGTCTTGTAACGAGCTAGAAAAACACACAGAAAGAAGAGAACAAGACCAAGGTCAATGAATAGCATGGTGGCAACTAAATAGGAAGAACCAGTCTAGTACACTAGGTACTGAACTAGTGCACAGCCAAGCTTAAGAAAAATATCTAACACACAGCCATATAATCAACTATAACCATAGCATTAGCAGGAAAAGGTACATAAGAGCATTAAAATGAAGGTCTAAGGAGAAATATATAATCATAGAATAAGGTAAAATAAGAGAAGAAACTTACGCATAATCAAGAAGAAGAAAATAAGAAAATATCCAAAGGAACTGAAGGCTAGTCCAAAATAGTGTTGCTGAAACAAGCGTTAAGACAAGAATGAGGAAGATAGGACAAGTTTTAAAAAATAAAACCCCAAGAAGGCCCGAAAATAAGGGGATATAGGTAAGAGGGATCACGTGGAGGAAATGACGAAGGGAAGAGGAAGAACCAGGAGGGAACGAAAATAATGGGAATTAGGATTCACCACGTGATGCATACAATACAGACTCGTCCATACATGTTTCGTCACGTGCACACCTCACAACCACCGACAAGTTCGACATATGGGCCCGAATGGAGGCGGACTGCAGGATTACCGCCCCCCTGCCCTTCTGGACTCGTCACGTGACACCACGACACCGTTGGTACTGGCATTGATACCCCATGTAAAGCCCCTTCACATGCTGCAAACCACGGATCGGGTGATCCTTTCACACTGTCGCGCCACGGCGGGCAGAGTGGGAATTTTCCCTCACGATCGGCTACAGAGGGTTTTTCGCCCACTCCTGATCCATGTTCGAGAAGGCCAGTATGTCTCTGATATGTAATACGTAATGTAGGGGGTCAGTAATGTGGAAATAAGTGGAGTAATGTGGAAATAAGTGGAAAGATGTGGAAAAAACAAGATTAAGTAATGTGGAAATATTTTGATTAAGTAATGTGGAAATATGCCATTTGATTTTATTGATTTTTATTTTTATTTGCTATTTGGATTGGATTTCATCGTATGGAAATATGCCATTTGATTTTATTGGACATGCTTTATTGGCGGAAATATAACCTTCTTAGTAATGTTACTGTTTAACGTTTAATTTTAACTTCTTGACAGCTCGTGTAGTTTTAGGGCCAGGGCTTAGTAGCCGTGGCCTGTTGATTTACTTTAACTACAGAGCATATGTTAGACATGCAAGATGTATTTACTATCTTTTGCTATCAGTAACATGTTTGCTATTATTTTTTCATTTATCCGGGGTCTGTAAAGATGCATGCAAGCGCCAACATGAAAAGAGTAGATTGTGTGAAACTTTTCAGTTTCAGAGGGGGAAGTAATGTGGAATTTTTTGATAGGCATCAATACAACCAAGTCTATATTTAGAAAAATTATCAGTTAAGTTGTTTTAGTATCATTTAATAGACTAAGGGAGAAGTAGGGGAATAGGAAGGAGAAGCACCTTGACGAAGATCAGGCGAACTAGGCCCTGAGTCAGGCCCAGAATCAGGTGCACTGTCAGTGTCAGAAGAGAGGGGAGCCCCAGAAGGAGGACTGACAGGCAGAATCAACACAGGGTCAGTCTGAGTGCCCACATCAACGGAAGAAGGAGAGGTGTGGGCAGTAGGGGAAGAAGTAGGACGATCAGAACCATCACAAGGGTCGACCAAATAGTTGTCCAAGTCATCAAGCAAACGGGAGATCTGAAAATGGCGATAGGGAGAAATGGGAGAAGTGCAAACCCTAGAGTAAGGGAGAGACCTCTTGCGTCTAGTGGTCTTGTAACGAGCTAGAAAAACACACAGAAAGAAGAGAACAAGACCAAGGTCAATGAATAGCATGGTGGCAACTAAATAGGAAGAACCAGTCTAGTACACTAGGTACTGAACTAGTGCACAGCCAAGCTTAAGAAAAATATCTAACACACAGCCATATAATCAACTATAACCATAGCATTAGCAGGAAAAGGTACATAAGAGCATTAAAATGAAGGTCTAAGGAGAAATATATAATCATAGAATAAGGTAAAATAAGAGAAGAAACTTACGCATAATCAAGAAGAAGAAAATAAGAAAATATCCAAAGGAACTGAAGGCTAGTCCAAAATAGTGTTGCTGAAACAAGCGTTAAGACAAGAATGAGGAAGATAGGACAAGTTTTAAAAAATAAAACCCCAAGAAGGCCCGAAAATAAGGGGATATAGGTAAGAGGGATCACGTGGAGGAAATGACGAAGGGAAGAGGAAGAACCAGGAGGGAACGAAAATAATGGGAATTAGGATTCACCACGTGATGCATACAATACAGACTCGTCCATACATGTTTCGTCACGTGCACACCTCACAACCACCGACAAGTTCGACATATGGGCCCGAATGGAGGCGGACTGCAGGATTACCGCCCCCCTGCCCTTCTGGACTCGTCACGTGACACCACGACACCGTTGGTACTGGCATTGATACCCCATGTAAAGCCCCTTCACATGCTGCAAACCACGGATCGGGTGATCCTTTCACACTGTCGCGCCACGGCGGGCAGAGTGGGAATTTTCCCTCACGATCGGCTACAGAGGGTTTTTCGCCCACTCCTGATCCATGTTCGAGAAGGCCAGTATGTCTCTGATATGTAATACGTAATGTAGGGGGTCAGTAATGTGGAAATAAGTGGAGTAATGTGGAAATAAGTGGAAAGATGTGGAAAAAACAAGATTAAGTAATGTGGAAATATTTTGATTAAGTAATGTGGAAATATGCCATTTGATTTTATTGATTTTTATTTTTATTTGCTATTTGGATTGGATTTCATCGTATGGAAATATGCCATTTGATTTTATTGGACATGCTTTATTGGCGGAAATATAACCTTCTTAGTAATGTTACTGTTTAACGTTTAATTTTAACTTCTTGACAGCTCGTGTAGTTTTAGGGCCAGGGCTTAGTAGCCGTGGCCTGTTGATTTACTTTAACTACAGAGCATATGTTAGACATGCAAGATGTATTTACTATCTTTTGCTATCAGTAACATGTTTGCTATTATTTTTTCATTTATCCGGGGTCTGTAAAGATGCATGCAAGCGCCAACATGAAAAGAGTAGATTGTGTGAAACTTTTCAGTTTCAGAGGGGGAAGTAATGTGGAATTTTTTGATAGGCATCAATACAACCAAGTCTATATTTAGAAAAATTATCAGTTAAGTTGTTTTAGTATCATTTAATAGACTAAGGGAGAAGTAGGGGAATAGGAAGGAGAAGCACCTTGACGAAGATCAGGCGAACTAGGCCCTGAGTCAGGCCCAGAATCAGGTGCACTGTCAGTGTCAGAAGAGAGGGGAGCCCCAGAAGGAGGACTGACAGGCAGAATCAACACAGGGTCAGTCTGAGTGCCCACATCAACGGAAGAAGGAGAGGTGTGGGCAGTAGGGGAAGAAGTAGGACGATCAGAACCATCACAAGGGTCGACCAAATAGTTGTCCAAGTCATCAAGCAAACGGGAGATCTGAAAATGGCGATAGGGAGAAATGGGAGAAGTGCAAACCCTAGAGTAAGGGAGAGACCTCTTGCGTCTAGTGGTCTTGTAACGAGCTAGAAAAACACACAGAAAGAAGAGAACAAGACCAAGGTCAATGAATAGCATGGTGGCAACTAAATAGGAAGAACCAGTCTAGTACACTAGGTACTGAACTAGTGCACAGCCAAGCTTAAGAAAAATATCTAACACACAGCCATATAATCAACTATAACCATAGCATTAGCAGGAAAAGGTACATAAGAGCATTAAAATGAAGGTCTAAGGAGAAATATATAATCATAGAATAAGGTAAAATAAGAGAAGAAACTTACGCATAATCAAGAAGAAGAAAATAAGAAAATATCCAAAGGAACTGAAGGCTAGTCCAAAATAGTGTTGCTGAAACAAGCGTTAAGACAAGAATGAGGAAGATAGGACAAGTTTTAAAAAATAAAACCCCAAGAAGGCCCGAAAATAAGGGGATATAGGTAAGAGGGATCACGTGGAGGAAATGACGAAGGGAAGAGGAAGAACCAGGAGGGAACGAAAATAATGGGAATTAGGATTCACCACGTGATGCATACAATACAGACTCGTCCATACATGTTTCGTCACGTGCACACCTCACAACCACCGACAAGTTCGACATATGGGCCCGAATGGAGGCGGACTGCAGGATTACCGCCCCCCTGCCCTTCTGGACTCGTCACGTGACACCACGACACCGTTGGTACTGGCATTGATACCCCATGTAAAGCCCCTTCACATGCTGCAAACCACGGATCGGGTGATCCTTTCACACTGTCGCGCCACGGCGGGCAGAGTGGGAATTTTCCCTCACGATCGGCTACAGAGGGTTTTTCGCCCACTCCTGATCCATGTTCGAGAAGGCCAGTATGTCTCTGATATGTAATACGTAATGTAGGGGGTCAGTAATGTGGAAATAAGTGGAGTAATGTGGAAATAAGTGGAAAGATGTGGAAAAAACAAGATTAAGTAATGTGGAAATATTTTGATTAAGTAATGTGGAAATATGCCATTTGATTTTATTGATTTTTATTTTTATTTGCTATTTGGATTGGATTTCATCGTATGGAAATATGCCATTTGATTTTATTGGACATGCTTTATTGGCGGAAATATAACCTTCTTAGTAATGTTACTGTTTAACGTTTAATTTTAACTTCTTGACAGCTCGTGTAGTTTTAGGGCCAGGGCTTAGTAGCCGTGGCCTGTTGATTTACTTTAACTACAGAGCATATGTTAGACATGCAAGATGTATTTACTATCTTTTGCTATCAGTAACATGTTTGCTATTATTTTTTCATTTATCCGGGGTCTGTAAAGATGCATGCAAGCGCCAACATGAAAAGAGTAGATTGTGTGAAACTTTTCAGTTTCAGAGGGGGAAGTAATGTGGAATTTTTTGATAGGCATCAATACAACCAAGTCTATATTTAGAAAAATTATCAGTTAAGTTGTTTTAGTATCATTTAATAGACTAAGGGAGAAGTAGGGGAATAGGAAGGAGAAGCACCTTGACGAAGATCAGGCGAACTAGGCCCTGAGTCAGGCCCAGAATCAGGTGCACTGTCAGTGTCAGAAGAGAGGGGAGCCCCAGAAGGAGGACTGACAGGCAGAATCAACACAGGGTCAGTCTGAGTGCCCACATCAACGGAAGAAGGAGAGGTGTGGGCAGTAGGGGAAGAAGTAGGACGATCAGAACCATCACAAGGGTCGACCAAATAGTTGTCCAAGTCATCAAGCAAACGGGAGATCTGAAAATGGCGATAGGGAGAAATGGGAGAAGTGCAAACCCTAGAGTAAGGGAGAGACCTCTTGCGTCTAGTGGTCTTGTAACGAGCTAGAAAAACACACAGAAAGAAGAGAACAAGACCAAGGTCAATGAATAGCATGGTGGCAACTAAATAGGAAGAACCAGTCTAGTACACTAGGTACTGAACTAGTGCACAGCCAAGCTTAAGAAAAATATCTAACACACAGCCATATAATCAACTATAACCATAGCATTAGCAGGAAAAGGTACATAAGAGCATTAAAATGAAGGTCTAAGGAGAAATATATAATCATAGAATAAGGTAAAATAAGAGAAGAAACTTACGCATAATCAAGAAGAAGAAAATAAGAAAATATCCAAAGGAACTGAAGGCTAGTCCAAAATAGTGTTGCTGAAACAAGCGTTAAGACAAGAATGAGGAAGATAGGACAAGTTTTAAAAAATAAAACCCCAAGAAGGCCCGAAAATAAGGGGATATAGGTAAGAGGGATCACGTGGAGGAAATGACGAAGGGAAGAGGAAGAACCAGGAGGGAACGAAAATAATGGGAATTAGGATTCACCACGTGATGCATACAATACAGACTCGTCCATACATGTTTCGTCACGTGCACACCTCACAACCACCGACAAGTTCGACATATGGGCCCGAATGGAGGCGGACTGCAGGATTACCGCCCCTCTGCCCTTCTGGACTCGTCACGTGACACCACGACACCATTGGTACTGGCATTGATGATACCCCATGTAAAGCCCCTTCACATGCTGCAAACCACGGATCGGGTGATCCTTTCACACTGTCGCGCCACGGCGGGCAGAGTGGGAATTTTCCCTCACGATCGGCTACAGAGGGTTTTTCGCCCACTCCTGATCCATGTTCGAGAAGGCCAGTATGTCTCTGATATGTAATACGTAATGTAGGGGGTCAGTAATGTGGAAATAAGTGGAGTAATGTGGAAATAAGTGGAAAGATGTGGAAAAAACAAGATTAAGTAATGTGGAAATATTTTGATTAAGTAATGTGGAAATATGCCATTTGATTTTATTGATTTTTATTTTTATTTGCTATTTGGATTGGATTTCATCGTATGGAAATATGCCATTTGATTTTATTGGACATGCTTTATTGGCGGAAATATAACCTTCTTAGTAATGTTACTGTTTAACGTTTAATTTTAACTTCTTGACAGCTCGTGTAGTTTTAGGGCCAGGGCTTAGTAGCCGTGGCCTGTTGATTTACTTTAACTACAGAGCATATGTTAGACATGCAAGATGTATTTACTATCTTTTGCTATCAGTAACATGTTTGCTATTATTTTTCATTTATCCGGGGTCTGTAAAGATGCATGCAACCGCCAACATGAAAAGAGTAGATTGTGTGAAACTTTTCAGTTTCAGAGGGGGAAGTAATGTGGAATTTTTTGATAGGCATCAATACAACCAAGTCTATATTTAGAAAAATTATCAGTTAAGTTGTTTTAGTATCATTTAATAGACTAAGGGAGAAGTAGGGGAATAGGAAGGAGAAGCACCTTGACGAAGATCAGGCGAACTAGGCCCTGAGTCAGGCCCAGAATCAGGTGCACTGTCAGTGTCAGAAGAGAGGGGAGCCCCAGAAGGAGGACTGACAGGCAGAATCAACACAGGGTCAGTCTGAGTGCCCACATCAACGGAAGAAGGAGAGGTGTGGGCAGTAGGGGAAGAAGTAGGACGATCAGAACCATCACAAGGGTCGACCAAATAGTTGTCCAAGTCATCAAGCAAACGGGAGATCTGAAAATGGCGATAGGGAGAAATGGGAGAAGTGCAAACCCTAGAGTAAGGGAGAGACCTCTTGCGTCTAGTGGTCTTGTAACGAGCTAGAAAAACACACAGAAAGAAGAGAACAAGACCAAGGTCAATGAATAGCATGGTGGCAACTAAATAGGAAGAACCAGTCTAGTACACTAGGTACTGAACTAGTGCACAGCCAAGCTTAAGAAAAATATCTAACACACAGCCATATAATCAACTATAACCATAGCATTAGCAGGAAAAGGTACATAAGAGCATTAAAATGAAGGTCTAAGGAGAAATATATAATCATAGAATAAGGTAAAATAAGAGAAGAAACTTACGCATAATCAAGAAGAAGAAAATAAGAAAATATCCAAAGGAACTGAAGGCTAGTCCAAAATAGTGTTGCTGAAACAAGCGTTAAGACAAGAATGAGGAAGATAGGACAAGTTTTAAAAAATAAAACCCCAAGAAGGCCCGAAAATAAGGGGATATAGGTAAGAGGGATCACGTGGAGGAAATGACGAAGGGAAGAGGAAGAACCAGGAGGGAACGAAAATAATGGGAATTAGGATTCACCACGTGATGCATACAATACAGACTCGTCCATACATGTTTCGTCACGTGCACACCTCACAACCACCGACAAGTTCGACATATGGGCCCGAATGGAGGCGGACTGCAGGATTACCGCCCCTCTGCCCTTCTGGACTCGTCACGTGACACCACGACACCATTGGTACTGGCATTGATGATACCCCATGTAAAGCCCCTTCACATGCTGCAAACCACGGATCGGGTGATCCTTTCACACTGTCGCGCCACGGCGGGCAGAGTGGGAATTTTCCCTCACGATCGGCTACAGAGGGTTTTTCGCCCACTCCTGATCCATGTTCGAGAAGGCCAGTATGTCTCTGATATGTAATACGTAATGTAGGGGGTCAGTAATGTGGAAATAAGTGGAGTAATGTGGAAATAAGTGGAAAGATGTGGAAAAAACAAGATTAAGTAATGTGGAAATATTTTGATTAAGTAATGTGGAAATATGCCATTTGATTTTATTGATTTTTATTTTTATTTGCTATTTGGATTGGATTTCATCGTATGGAAATATGCCATTTGATTTTATTGGACATGCTTTATTGGCGGAAATATAACCTTCTTAGTAATGTTACTGTTTAACGTTTAATTTTAACTTCTTGACAGCTCGTGTAGTTTTAGGGCCAGGGCTTAGTAGCCGTGGCCTGTTGATTTACTTTAACTACAGAGCATATGTTAGACATGCAAGATGTATTTACTATCTTTTGCTATCAGTAACATGTTTGCTATTATTTTTCATTTATCCGGGGTCTGTAAAGATGCATGCAAGCGCCAACATGAAAAGAGTAGATTGTGTGAAACTTTTCAGTTTCAGAGGGGGAAGTAATGTGGAATTTTTTGATAGGCATCAATACAACCAAGTCTATATTTAGAAAAATTATCAGTTAAGTTGTTTTAGTATCATTTAATAGACTAAGGGAGAAGTAGGGGAATAGGAAGGAGAAGCACCTTGACGAAGATCAGGCGAACTAGGCCCTGAGTCAGGCCCAGAATCAGGTGCACTGTCAGTGTCAGAAGAGAGGGGAGCCCCAGAAGGAGGACTGACAGGCAGAATCAACACAGGGTCAGTCTGAGTGCCCACATCAACGGAAGAAGGAGAGGTGTGGGCAGTAGGGGAAGAAGTAGGACGATCAGAACCATCACAAGGGTTGACCAAATAGTTGTCCAAGTCATCAAGCAAACGGGAGATCTGAAAATGGCGATAGGGAGAAATGGGAGAAGTGCAAACCCTAGAGTAAGGGAGAGACCTCTTGCGTCTAGTGGTCTTGTAACGAGCTAGAAAAACACACAGAAAGAAGAGAACAAGACCAAGGTCAATGAATAGCATGGTGGCAACTAAATAGGAAGAACCAGTCTAGTACACTAGGTACTGAACTAGTGCACAGCCAAGCTTAAGAAAAATATCTAACACACAGCCATATAATCAACTATAACCATAGCATTAGCAGGAAAAGGTACATAAGAGCATTAAAATGAAGGTCTAAGGAGAAATATATAATCATAGAATAAGGTAAAATAAGAGAAGAAACTTACGCATAATCAAGAAGAAGAAAATAAGAAAATATCCAAAGGAACTGAAGGCTAGTCCAAAATAGTGTTGCTGAAACAAGCGTTAAGACAAGAATGAGGAAGATAGGACAAGTTTTAAAAAATAAAACCCCAAGAAGGCCCGAAAATAAGGGGATATAGGTAAGAGGGATCACGTGGAGGAAATGACGAAGGGAAGAGGAAGAACCAGGAGGGAACGAAAATAATGGGAATTAGGATTCACCACGTGATGCATACAATACAGACTCGTCCATACATGTTTCGTCACGTGCACACCTCACAACCACCGACAAGTTCGACATATGGGCCCGAATGGAGGCGGACTGCAGGATTACCGCCCCTCTGCCCTTCTGGACTCGTCACGTGACACCACGACACCATTGGTACTGGCATTGATGATACCCCATGTAAAGCCCCTTCACATGCTGCAAACCACGGATCGGGTGATCCTTTCACACTGTCGCGCCACGGCGGGCAGAGTGGGAATTTTCCCTCACGATCGGCTACAGAGGGTTTTTCGCCCACTCCTGATCCATGTTCGAGAAGGCCAGTATGTCTCTGATATGTAATACGTAATGTAGGGGGTCAGTAATGTGGAAATAAGTGGAGTAATGTGGAAATAAGTGGAAAGATGTGGAAAAAACAAGATTAAGTAATGTGGAAATATTTTGATTAAGTAATGTGGAAATATGCCATTTGATTTTATTGATTTTTATTTTTATTTGCTATTTGGATTGGATTTCATCGTATGGAAATATGCCATTTGATTTTATTGGACATGCTTTATTGGCGGAAATATAACCTTCTTAGTAATGTTACTGTTTAACGTTTAATTTTAACTTCTTGACAGCTCGTGTAGTTTTAGGGCCAGGGCTTAGTAGCCGTGGCCTGTTGATTTACTTTAACTACAGAGCATATGTTAGACATGCAAGATGTATTTACTATCTTTTGCTATCAGTAACATGTTTGCTATTATTTTTCATTTATCCGGGGTCTGTAAAGATGCATGCAAGCGCCAACATGAAAAGAGTAGATTGTGTGAAACTTTTCAGTTTCAGAGGGGGAAGTAATGTGGAATTTTTTGATAGGCATCAATACAACCAAGTCTATATTTAGAAAAATTATCAGTTAAGTTGTTTTAGTATCATTTAATAGACTAAGGGAGAAGTAGGGGAATAGGAAGGAGAAGCACCTTGACGAAGATCAGGCGAACTAGGCCCTGAGTCAGGCCCAGAATCAGGTGCACTGTCAGTGTCAGAAGAGAGGGGAGCCCCAGAAGGAGGACTGACAGGCAGAATCAACACAGGGTCAGTCTGAGTGCCCACATCAACGGAAGAAGGAGAGGTGTGGGCAGTAGGGGAAGAAGTAGGACGATCAGAACCATCACAAGGGTTGACCAAATAGTTGTCCAAGTCATCAAGCAAACGGGAGATCTGAAAATGGCGATAGGGAGAAATGGGAGAAGTGCAAACCCTAGAGTAAGGGAGAGACCTCTTGCGTCTAGTGGTCTTGTAACGAGCTAGAAAAACACACAGAAAGAAGAGAACAAGACCAAGGTCAATGAATAGCATGGTGGCAACTAAATAGGAAGAACCAGTCTAGTACACTAGGTACTGAACTAGTGCACAGCCAAGCTTAAGAAAAATATCTAACACACAGCCATATAATCAACTATAACCATAGCATTAGCAGGAAAAGGTACATAAGAGCATTAAAATGAAGGTCTAAGGAGAAATATATAATCATAGAATAAGGTAAAATAAGAGAAGAAACTTACGCATAATCAAGAAGAAGAAAATAAGAAAATATCCAAAGGAACTGAAGGCTAGTCCAAAATAGTGTTGCTGAAACAAGCGTTAAGACAAGAATGAGGAAGATAGGACAAGTTTTAAAAAATAAAACCCCAAGAAGGCCCGAAAATAAGGGGATATAGGTAAGAGGGATCACGTGGAGGAAATGACGAAGGGAAGAGGAAGAACCAGGAGGGAACGAAAATAATGGGAATTAGGATTCACCACGTGATGCATACAATACAGACTCGTCCATACATGTTTCGTCACGTGCACACCTCACAACCACCGACAAGTTCGACATATGGGCCCGAATGGAGGCGGACTGCAGGATTACCGCCCCCCTGCCCTTCTGGACTCGTCACGTGACACCACGACACCATTGGTACTGGCATTGATACCCCATGTAAAGCCCCTTCACATGCTGCAAACCACGGATCGGGTGATCCTTTCACACTGTCGCGCCACGGCGGGCAGAGTGGGAATTTTCCCTCACGATCGGCTACAGAGGGTTTTTCGCCCACTCCTGATCCATGTTCGAGAAGGCCAGTATGTCTCTGATATGTAATACGTAATGTAGGGGGTCAGTAATGTGGAAATAAGTGGAGTAATGTGGAAATAAGTGGAAAGATGTGGAAAAAACAAGATTAAGTAATGTGGAAATATTTTGATTAAGTAATGTGGAAATATGCCATTTGATTTTATTGATTTTTATTTTTATTTGCTATTTGGATTGGATTTCATCGTATGGAAATATGCCATTTGATTTTATTGGACATGCTTTATTGGCGGAAATATAACCTTCTTAGTAATGTTACTGTTTAACGTTTAATTTTAACTTCTTGACAGCTCGTGTAGTTTTAGGGCCAGGGCTTAGTAGCCGTGGCCTGTTGATTTACTTTAACTACAGAGCATATGTTAGACATGCAAGATGTATTTACTATCTTTTGCTATCAGTAACATGTTTGCTATTATTTTTTCATTTATCCGGGGTCTGTAAAGATGCATGCAAGCGCCAACATGAAAAGAGTAGATTGTGTGAAACTTTTCAGTTTCAGAGGGGGAAGTAATGTGGAATTTTTTGATAGGCATCAATACAACCAAGTCTATATTTAGAAAAATTATCAGTTAAGTTGTTTTAGTATCATTTAATAGACTAAGGGAGAAGTAGGGGAATAGGAAGGAGAAGCACCTTGACGAAGATCAGGCGAACTAGGCCCTGAGTCAGGCCCAGAATCAGGTGCACTGTCAGTGTCAGAAGAGAGGGGAGCCCCAGAAGGAGGACTGACAGGCAGAATCAACACAGGGTCAGTCTGAGTGCCCACATCAACGGAAGAAGGAGAGGTGTGGGCAGTAGGGGAAGAAGTAGGACGATCAGAACCATCACAAGGGTCGACCAAATAGTTGTCCAAGTCATCAAGCAAACGGGAGATCTGAAAATGGCGATAGGGAGAAATGGGAGAAGTGCAAACCCTAGAGTAAGGGAGAGACCTCTTGCGTCTAGTGGTCTTGTAACGAGCTAGAAAAACACACAGAAAGAAGAGAACAAGACCAAGGTCAATGAATAGCATGGTGGCAACTAAATAGGAAGAACCAGTCTAGTACACTAGGTACTGAACTAGTGCACAGCCAAGCTTAAGAAAAATATCTAACACACAGCCATATAATCAACTATAACCATAGCATTAGCAGGAAAAGGTACATAAGAGCATTAAAATGAAGGTCTAAGGAGAAATATATAATCATAGAATAAGGTAAAATAAGAGAAGAAACTTACGCATAATCAAGAAGAAGAAAATAAGAAAATATCCAAAGGAACTGAAGGCTAGTCCAAAATAGTGTTGCTGAAACAAGCGTTAAGACAAGAATGAGGAAGATAGGACAAGTTTTAAAAAATAAAACCCCAAGAAGGCCCGAAAATAAGGGGATATAGGTAAGAGGGATCACGTGGAGGAAATGACGAAGGGAAGAGGAAGAACCAGGAGGGAACGAAAATAATGGGAATTAGGATTCACCACGTGATGCATACAATACAGACTCGTCCATACATGTTTCGTCACGTGCACACCTCACAACCACCGACAAGTTCGACATATGGGCCCGAATGGAGGCGGACTGCAGGATTACCGCCCCCCTGCCCTTCTGGACTCGTCACGTGACACCACGACACCATTGGTACTGGCATTGATACCCCATGTAAAGCCCCTTCACATGCTGCAAACCACGGATCGGGTGATCCTTTCACACTGTCGCGCCACGGCGGGCAGAGTGGGAATTTTCCCTCACGATCGGCTACAGAGGGTTTTTCGCCCACTCCTGATCCATGTTCGAAAAAGGCCAGTATGTCTCTGATATGTAATACGTAATGTAGGGGGTCAGTAATGTGGAAATAAGTGGAGTAATGTGGAAATAAGTGGAAAGATGTGGAAAAAACAAGATTAAGTAATGTGGAAATATTTTGATTAAGTAATGTGGAAATATGCCATTTGATTTTATTGATTTTTATTTTTATTTGCTATTTGGATTGGATTTCATCGTATGGAAATATGCCATTTGATTTTATTGGACATGCTTTATTGGCGGAAATATAACCTTCTTAGTAATGTTACTGTTTAACGTTTAATTTTAACTTCTTGACAGCTCGTGTAGTTTTAGGGCCAGGGCTTAGTAGCCGTGGCCTGTTGATTTACTTTAACTACAGAGCATATGTTAGACATGCAAGATGTATTTACTATCTTTTGCTATCAGTAACATGTTTGCTATTATTTTTTCATTTATCCGGGGTCTGTAAAGATGCATGCAAGCGCCAACATGAAAAGAGTAGATTGTGTGAAACTTTTCAGTTTCAGAGGGGGAAGTAATGTGGAATTTTTTGATAGGCATCAATACAACCAAGTCTATATTTAGAAAAATTATCAGTTAAGTTGTTTTAGTATCATTTAATAGACTAAGGGAGAAGTAGGGGAATAGGAAGGAGAAGCACCTTGACGAAGATCAGGCGAACTAGGCCCTGAGTCAGGCCCAGAATCAGGTGCACTGTCAGTGTCAGAAGAGAGGGGAGCCCCAGAAGGAGGACTGACAGGCAGAATCAACACAGGGTCAGTCTGAGTGCCCACATCAACGGAAGAAGGAGAGGTGTGGGCAGTAGGGGAAGAAGTAGGACGATCAGAACCATCACAAGGGTCGACCAAATAGTTGTCCAAGTCATCAAGCAAACGGGAGATCTGAAAATGGCGATAGGGAGAAATGGGAGAAGTGCAAACCCTAGAGTAAGGGAGAGACCTCTTGCGTCTAGTGGTCTTGTAACGAGCTAGAAAAACACACAGAAAGAAGAGAACAAGACCAAGGTCAATGAATAGCATGGTGGCAACTAAATAGGAAGAACCAGTCTAGTACACTAGGTACTGAACTAGTGCACAGCCAAGCTTAAGAAAAATATCTAACACACAGCCATATAATCAACTATAACCATAGCATTAGCAGGAAAAGGTACATAAGAGCATTAAAATGAAGGTCTAAGGAGAAATATATAATCATAGAATAAGGTAAAATAAGAGAAGAAACTTACGCATAATCAAGAAGAAGAAAATAAGAAAATATCCAAAGGAACTGAAGGCTAGTCCAAAATAGTGTTGCTGAAACAAGCGTTAAGACAAGAATGAGGAAGATAGGACAAGTTTTAAAAAATAAAACCCCAAGAAGGCCCGAAAATAAGGGGATATAGGTAAGAGGGATCACGTGGAGGAAATGACGAAGGGAAGAGGAAGAACCAGGAGGGAACGAAAATAATGGGAATTAGGATTCACCACGTGATGCATACAATACAGACTCGTCCATACATGTTTCGTCACGTGCACACCTCACAACCACCGACAAGTTCGACATATGGGCCCGAATGGAGGCGGACTGCAGGATTACCGCCCCCCTGCCCTTCTGGACTCGTCACGTGACACCACGACACCATTGGTACTGGCATTGATACCCCATGTAAAGCCCCTTCACATGCTGCAAACCACGGATCGGGTGATCCTTTCACACTGTCGCGCCACGGCGGGCAGAGTGGGAATTTTCCCTCACGATCGGCTACAGAGGGTTTTTCGCCCACTCCTGATCCATGTTCGAAAAAGGCCAGTATGTCTCTGATATGTAATACGTAATGTAGGGGGTCAGTAATGTGGAAATAAGTGGAGTAATGTGGAAATAAGTGGAAAGATGTGGAAAAAACAAGATTAAGTAATGTGGAAATATTTTGATTAAGTAATGTGGAAATATGCCATTTGATTTTATTGATTTTTATTTTTATTTGCTATTTGGATTGGATTTCATCGTATGGAAATATGCCATTTGATTTTATTGGACATGCTTTATTGGCGGAAATATAACCTTCTTAGTAATGTTACTGTTTAACGTTTAATTTTAACTTCTTGACAGCTCGTGTAGTTTTAGGGCCAGGGCTTAGTAGCCGTGGCCTGTTGATTTACTTTAACTACAGAGCATATGTTAGACATGCAAGATGTATTTACTATCTTTTGCTATCAGTAACATGTTTGCTATTATTTTTTCATTTATCCGGGGTCTGTAAAGATGCATGCAAGCGCCAACATGAAAAGAGTAGATTGTGTGAAACTTTTCAGTTTCAGAGGGGGAAGTAATGTGGAATTTTTTGATAGGCATCAATACAACCAAGTCTATATTTAGAAAAATTATCAGTTAAGTTGTTTTAGTATCATTTAATAGACTAAGGGAGAAGTAGGGGAATAGGAAGGAGAAGCACCTTGACGAAGATCAGGCGAACTAGGCCCTGAGTCAGGCCCAGAATCAGGTGCACTGTCAGTGTCAGAAGAGAGGGGAGCCCCAGAAGGAGGACTGACAGGCAGAATCAACACAGGGTCAGTCTGAGTGCCCACATCAACGGAAGAAGGAGAGGTGTGGGCAGTAGGGGAAGAAGTAGGACGATCAGAACCATCACAAGGGTCGACCAAATAGTTGTCCAAGTCATCAAGCAAACGGGAGATCTGAAAATGGCGATAGGGAGAAATGGGAGAAGTGCAAACCCTAGAGTAAGGGAGAGACCTCTTGCGTCTAGTGGTCTTGTAACGAGCTAGAAAAACACACAGAAAGAAGAGAACAAGACCAAGGTCAATGAATAGCATGGTGGCAACTAAATAGGAAGAACCAGTCTAGTACACTAGGTACTGAACTAGTGCACAGCCAAGCTTAAGAAAAATATCTAACACACAGCCATATAATCAACTATAACCATAGCATTAGCAGGAAAAGGTACATAAGAGCATTAAAATGAAGGTCTAAGGAGAAATATATAATCATAGAATAAGGTAAAATAAGAGAAGAAACTTACGCATAATCAAGAAGAAGAAAATAAGAAAATATCCAAAGGAACTGAAGGCTAGTCCAAAATAGTGTTGCTGAAACAAGCGTTAAGACAAGAATGAGGAAGATAGGACAAGTTTTAAAAAATAAAACCCCAAGAAGGCCCGAAAATAAGGGGATATAGGTAAGAGGGATCACGTGGAGGAAATGACGAAGGGAAGAGGAAGAACCAGGAGGGAACGAAAATAATGGGAATTAGGATTCACCACGTGATGCATACAATACAGACTCGTCCATACATGTTTCGTCACGTGCACACCTCACAACCACCGACAAGTTCGACATATGGGCCCGAATGGAGGCGGACTGCAGGATTACCGCCCCCCTGCCCTTCTGGACTCGTCACGTGACACCACGACACCATTGGTACTGGCATTGATACCCCATGTAAAGCCCCTTCACATGCTGCAAACCACGGATCGGGTGATCCTTTCACACTGTCGCGCCACGGCGGGCAGAGTGGGAATTTTCCCTCACGATCGGCTACAGAGGGTTTTTCGCCCACTCCTGATCCATGTTCGAAAAAGGCCAGTATGTCTCTGATATGTAATACGTAATGTAGGGGGTCAGTAATGTGGAAATAAGTGGAGTAATGTGGAAATAAGTGGAAAGATGTGGAAAAAACAAGATTAAGTAATGTGGAAATATTTTGATTAAGTAATGTGGAAATATGCCATTTGATTTTATTGATTTTTATTTTTATTTGCTATTTGGATTGGATTTCATCGTATGGAAATATGCCATTTGATTTTATTGGACATGCTTTATTGGCGGAAATATAACCTTCTTAGTAATGTTACTGTTTAACGTTTAATTTTAACTTCTTGACAGCTCGTGTAGTTTTAGGGCCAGGGCTTAGTAGCCGTGGCCTGTTGATTTACTTTAACTACAGAGCATATGTTAGACATGCAAGATGTATTTACTATCTTTTGCTATCAGTAACATGTTTGCTATTATTTTTTCATTTATCCGGGGTCTGTAAAGATGCATGCAAGCGCCAACATGAAAAGAGTAGATTGTGTGAAACTTTTCAGTTTCAGAGGGGGAAGTAATGTGGAATTTTTTGATAGGCATCAATACAACCAAGTCTATATTTAGAAAAATTATCAGTTAAGTTGTTTTAGTATCATTTAATAGACTAAGGGAGAAGTAGGGGAATAGGAAGGAGAAGCACCTTGACGAAGATCAGGCGAACTAGGCCCTGAGTCAGGCCCAGAATCAGGTGCACTGTCAGTGTCAGAAGAGAGGGGAGCCCCAGAAGGAGGACTGACAGGCAGAATCAACACAGGGTCAGTCTGAGTGCCCACATCAACGGAAGAAGGAGAGGTGTGGGCAGTAGGGGAAGAAGAAGGACGATCAGAACCATCACAAGGGTCGACCAAATAGTTGTCCAAGTCATCAAGCAAACGGGAGATCTGAAAATGGCGATAGGGAGAAATGGGAGAAGTGCAAACCCTAGAGTAAGGGAGAGACCTCTTGCGTCTAGTGGTCTTGTAACGAGCTAGAAAAACACACAGAAAGAAGAGAACAAGACCAAGGTCAATGAATAGCATGGTGGCAACTAAATAGGAAGAACCAGTCTAGTACACTAGGTACTGAACTAGTGCACAGCCAAGCTTAAGAAAAATATCTAACACACAGCCATATAATCAACTATAACCATAGCATTAGCAGGAAAAGGTACATAAGAGCATTAAAATGAAGGTCTAAGGAGAAATATATAATCATAGAATAAGGTAAAATAAGAGAAGAAACTTACGCATAATCAAGAAGAAGAAAATAAGAAAATATCCAAAGGAACTGAAGGCTAGTCCAAAATAGTGTTGCTGAAACAAGCGTTAAGACAAGAATGAGGAAGATAGGACAAGTTTTAAAAAATAAAACCCCAAGAAGGCCCGAAAATAAGGGGATATAGGTAAGAGGGATCACGTGGAGGAAATGACGAAGGGAAGAGGAAGAACCAGGAGGGAACGAAAATAATGGGAATTAGGATTCACCACGTGATGCATACAATACAGACTCGTCCATACATGTTTCGTCACGTGCACACCTCACAACCACCGACAAGTTCGACATATGGGCCCGAATGGAGGCGGACTGCAGGATTACCGCCCCCCTGCCCTTCTGGACTCGTCACGTGACACCACGACACCATTGGTACTGGCATTGATACCCCATGTAAAGCCCCTTCACATGCTGCAAACCACGGATCGGGTGATCCTTTCACACTGTCGCGCCACGGCGGGCAGAGTGGGAATTTTCCCTCACGATCGGCTACAGAGGGTTTTTCGCCCACTCCTGATCCATGTTCGAAAAAGGCCAGTATGTCTCTGATATGTAATACGTAATGTAGGGGGTCAGTAATGTGGAAATAAGTGGAGTAATGTGGAAATAAGTGGAAAGATGTGGAAAAAACAAGATTAAGTAATGTGGAAATATTTTGATTAAGTAATGTGGAAATATGCCATTTGATTTTATTGATTTTTATTTTTATTTGCTATTTGGATTGGATTTCATCGTATGGAAATATGCCATTTGATTTTATTGGACATGCTTTATTGGCGGAAATATAACCTTCTTAGTAATGTTACTGTTTAACGTTTAATTTTAACTTCTTGACAGCTCGTGTAGTTTTAGGGCCAGGGCTTAGTAGCCGTGGCCTGTTGATTTACTTTAACTACAGAGCATATGTTAGACATGCAAGATGTATTTACTATCTTTTGCTATCAGTAACATGTTTGCTATTATTTTTTCATTTATCCGGGGTCTGTAAAGATGCATGCAAGCGCCAACATGAAAAGAGTAGATTGTGTGAAACTTTTCAGTTTCAGAGGGGGAAGTAATGTGGAATTTTTTGATAGGCATCAATACAACCAAGTCTATATTTAGAAAAATTATCAGTTAAGTTGTTTTAGTATCATTTAATAGACTAAGGGAGAAGTAGGGGAATAGGAAGGAGAAGCACCTTGACGAAGATCAGGCGAACTAGGCCCTGAGTCAGGCCCAGAATCAGGTGCACTGTCAGTGTCAGAAGAGAGGGGAGCCCCAGAAGGAGGACTGACAGGCAGAATCAACACAGGGTCAGTCTGAGTGCCCACATCAACGGAAGAAGGAGAGGTGTGGGCAGTAGGGGAAGAAGTAGGACGATCAGAACCATCACAAGGGTCGACCAAATAGTTGTCCAAGTCATCAAGCAAACGGGAGATCTGAAAATGGCGATAGGGAGAAATGGGAGAAGTGCAAACCCTAGAGTAAGGGAGAGACCTCTTGCGTCTAGTGGTCTTGTAACGAGCTAGAAAAACACACAGAAAGAAGAGAACAAGACCAAGGTCAATGAATAGCATGGTGGCAACTAAATAGGAAGAACCAGTCTAGTACACTAGGTACTGAACTAGTGCACAGCCAAGCTTAAGAAAAATATCTAACACACAGCCATATAATCAACTATAACCATAGCATTAGCAGGAAAAGGTACATAAGAGCATTAAAATGAAGGTCTAAGGAGAAATATATAATCATAGAATAAGGTAAAATAAGAGAAGAAACTTACGCATAATCAAGAAGAAGAAAATAAGAAAATATCCAAAGGAACTGAAGGCTAGTCCAAAATAGTGTTGCTGAAACAAGCGTTAAGACAAGAATGAGGAAGATAGGACAAGTTTTAAAAAATAAAACCCCAAGAAGGCCCGAAAATAAGGGGATATAGGTAAGAGGGATCACGTGGAGGAAATGACGAAGGGAAGAGGAAGAACCAGGAGGGAACGAAAATAATGGGAATTAGGATTCACCACGTGATGCATACAATACAGACTCGTCCATACATGTTTCGTCACGTGCACACCTCACAACCACCGACAAGTTCGACATATGGGCCCGAATGGAGGTGGACTGCAGGATTACCGCCCCCCTGCCCTTCTGGACTCGTCACGTGACACCACGACACCATTGGTACTGGCATTGATACCCCATGTAAAGCCCCTTCACATGCTGCAAACCACGGATCGGGTGATCCTTTCACACTGTCGCGCCACGGCGGGCAGAGTGGGAATTTTCCCTCACGATCGGCTACAGAGGGTTTTTCGCCCACTCCTGATCCATGTTCGAGAAGGCCAGTATGTCTCTGATATGTAATACGTAATGTAGGGGGTCAGTAATGTGGAAATAAGTGGAGTAATGTGGAAATAAGTGGAAAGATGTGGAAAAAACAAGATTAAGTAATGTGGAAATATTTTGATTAAGTAATGTGGAAATATGCCATTTGATTTTATTGATTTTTATTTTTATTTGCTATTTGGATTGGATTTCATCGTATGGAAATATGCCATTTGATTTTATTGGACATGCTTTATTGGCGGAAATATAACCTTCTTAGTAATGTTACTGTTTAACGTTTAATTTTAACTTCTTGACAGCTCGTGTAGTTTTAGGGCCAGGGCTTAGTAGCCGTGGCCTGTTGATTTACTTTAACTACAGAGCATATGTTAGACATGCAAGATGTATTTACTATCTTTTGCTATCAGTAACATGTTTGCTATTATTTTTTCATTTATCCGGGGTCTGTAAAGATGCATGCAAGCGCCAACATGAAAAGAGTAGATTGTGTGAAACTTTTCAGTTTCAGAGGGGGAAGTAATGTGGAATTTTTTGATAGGCATCAATACAACCAAGTCTATATTTAGAAAAATTATCAGTTAAGTTGTTTTAGTATCATTTAATAGACTAAGGGAGAAGTAGGGGAATAGGAAGGAGAAGCACCTTGACGAAGATCAGGCGAACTAGGCCCTGAGTCAGGCCCAGAATCAGGTGCACTGTCAGTGTCAGAAGAGAGGGGAGCCCCAGAAGGAGGACTGACAGGCAGAATCAACACAGGGTCAGTCTGAGTGCCCACATCAACGGAAGAAGGAGAGGTGTGGGCAGTAGGGGAAGAAGTAGGACGATCAGAACCATCACAAGGGTCGACCAAATAGTTGTCCAAGTCATCAAGCAAACGGGAGATCTGAAAATGGCGATAGGGAGAAATGGGAGAAGTGCAAACCCTAGAGTAAGGGAGAGACCTCTTGCGTCTAGTGGTCTTGTAACGAGCTAGAAAAACACACAGAAAGAAGAGAACAAGACCAAGGTCAATGAATAGCATGGTGGCAACTAAATAGGAAGAACCAGTCTAGTACACTAGGTACTGAACTAGTGCACAGCCAAGCTTAAGAAAAATATCTAACACACAGCCATATAATCAACTATAACCATAGCATTAGCAGGAAAAGGTACATAAGAGCATTAAAATGAAGGTCTAAGGAGAAATATATAATCATAGAATAAGGTAAAATAAGAGAAGAAACTTACGCATAATCAAGAAGAAGAAAATAAGAAAATATCCAAAGGAACTGAAGGCTAGTCCAAAATAGTGTTGCTGAAACAAGCGTTAAGACAAGAATGAGGAAGATAGGACAAGTTTTAAAAAATAAAACCCCAAGAAGGCCCGAAAATAAGGGGATATAGGTAAGAGGGATCACGTGGAGGAAATGACGAAGGGAAGAGGAAGAACCAGGAGGGAACGAAAATAATGGGAATTAGGATTCACCACGTGATGCATACAATACAGACTCGTCCATACATGTTTCGTCACGTGCACACCTCACAACCACCGACAAGTTCGACATATGGGCCCGAATGGAGGCGGACTGCAGGATTACCGCCCCCCTGCCCTTCTGGACTCGTCACGTGACACCACGACACCGTTGGTACTGGCATTGATACCCCATGTAAAGCCCCTTCACATGCTGCAAACCACGGATCGGGTGATCCTTTCACACTGTCGCGCCACGGCGGGCAGAGTGGGAATTTTCCCTCACGATCGGCTACAGAGGGTTTTTCGCCCACTCCTGATCCATGTTCGAGAAGGCCAGTATGTCTCTGATATGTAATACGTAATGTAGGGGGTCAGTAATGTGGAAATAAGTGGAGTAATGTGGAAATAAGTGGAAAGATGTGGAAAAAACAAGATTAAGTAATGTGGAAATATTTTGATTAAGTAATGTGGAAATATGCCATTTGATTTTATTGATTTTTATTTTTATTTGCTATTTGGATTGGATTTCATCGTATGGAAATATGCCATTTGATTTTATTGGACATGCTTTATTGGCGGAAATATAACCTTCTTAGTAATGTTACTGTTTAACGTTTAATTTTAACTTCTTGACAGCTCGTGTAGTTTTAGGGCCAGGGCTTAGTAGCCGTGGCCTGTTGATTTACTTTAACTACAGAGCATATGTTAGACATGCAAGATGTATTTACTATCTTTTGCTATCAGTAACATGTTTGCTATTATTTTTTCATTTATCCGGGGTCTGTAAAGATGCATGCAAGCGCCAACATGAAAAGAGTAGATTGTGTGAAACTTTTCAGTTTCAGAGGGGGAAGTAATGTGGAATTTTTTGATAGGCATCAATACAACCAAGTCTATATTTAGAAAAATTATCAGTTAAGTTGTTTTAGTATCATTTAATAGACTAAGGGAGAAGTAGGGGAATAGGAAGGAGAAGCACCTTGACGAAGATCAGGCGAACTAGGCCCTGAGTCAGGCCCAGAATCAGGTGCACTGTCAGTGTCAGAAGAGAGGGGAGCCCCAGAAGGAGGACTGACAGGCAGAATCAACACAGGGTCAGTCTGAGTGCCCACATCAACGGAAGAAGGAGAGGTGTGGGCAGTAGGGGAAGAAGTAGGACGATCAGAACCATCACAAGGGTCGACCAAATAGTTGTCCAAGTCATCAAGCAAACGGGAGATCTGAAAATGGCGATAGGGAGAAATGGGAGAAGTGCAAACCCTAGAGTAAGGGAGAGACCTCTTGCGTCTAGTGGTCTTGTAACGAGCTAGAAAAACACACAGAAAGAAGAGAACAAGACCAAGGTCAATGAATAGCATGGTGGCAACTAAATAGGAAGAACCAGTCTAGTACACTAGGTACTGAACTAGTGCACAGCCAAGCTTAAGAAAAATATCTAACACACAGCCATATAATCAACTATAACCATAGCATTAGCAGGAAAAGGTACATAAGAGCATTAAAATGAAGGTCTAAGGAGAAATATATAATCATAGAATAAGGTAAAATAAGAGAAGAAACTTACGCATAATCAAGAAGAAGAAAATAAGAAAATATCCAAAGGAACTGAAGGCTAGTCCAAAATAGTGTTGCTGAAACAAGCGTTAAGACAAGAATGAGGAAGATAGGACAAGTTTTAAAAAATAAAACCCCAAGAAGGCCCGAAAATAAGGGGATATAGGTAAGAGGGATCACGTGGAGGAAATGACGAAGGGAAGAGGAAGAACCAGGAGGGAACGAAAATAATGGGAATTAGGATTCACCACGTGATGCATACAATACAGACTCGTCCATACATGTTTCGTCACGTGCACACCTCACAACCACCGACAAGTTCGACATATGGGCCCGAATGGAGGCGGACTGCAGGATTACCGCCCCCCTGCCCTTCTGGACTCGTCACGTGACACCACGACACCGTTGGTACTGGCATTGATACCCCATGTAAAGCCCCTTCACATGCTGCAAACCACGGATCGGGTGATCCTTTCACACTGTCGCGCCACGGCGGGCAGAGTGGGAATTTTCCCTCACGATCGGCTACAGAGGGTTTTTCGCCCACTCCTGATCCATGTTCGAGAAGGCCAGTATGTCTCTGATATGTAATACGTAATGTAGGGGGTCAGTAATGTGGAAATAAGTGGAGTAATGTGGAAATAAGTGGAAAGATGTGGAAAAAACAAGATTAAGTAATGTGGAAATATTTTGATTAAGTAATGTGGAAATATGCCATTTGATTTTATTGATTTTTATTTTTATTTGCTATTTGGATTGGATTTCATCGTATGGAAATATGCCATTTGATTTTATTGGACATGCTTTATTGGCGGAAATATAACCTTCTTAGTAATGTTACTGTTTAACGTTTAATTTTAACTTCTTGACAGCTCGTGTAGTTTTAGGGCCAGGGCTTAGTAGCCGTGGCCTGTTGATTTACTTTAACTACAGAGCATATGTTAGACATGCAAGATGTATTTACTATCTTTTGCTATCAGTAACATGTTTGCTATTATTTTTTCATTTATCCGGGGTCTGTAAAGATGCATGCAAGCGCCAACATGAAAAGAGTAGATTGTGTGAAACTTTTCAGTTTCAGAGGGGGAAGTAATGTGGAATTTTTTGATAGGCATCAATACAACCAAGTCTATATTTAGAAAAATTATCAGTTAAGTAGTTTTAGTATCATTTAATAGACTAAGGGAGAAGTAGGGGAATAGGAAGGAGAAGCACCTTGACGAAGATCAGGCGAACTAGGCCCTGAGTCAGGCCCAGAATCAGGTGCACTGTCAGTGTCAGAAGAGAGGGGAGCCCCAGAAGGAGGACTGACAGGCAGAATCAACACAGGGTCAGTCTGAGTGCCCACATCAACGGAAGAAGGAGAGGTGTGGGCAGTAGGGGAAGAAGTAGGACGATCAGAACCATCACAAGGGTCGACCAAATAGTTGTCCAAGTCATCAAGCAAACGGGAGATCTGAAAATGGCGATAGGGAGAAATGGGAGAAGTGCAAACCCTAGAGTAAGGGAGAGACCTCTTGCGTCTAGTGGTCTTGTAACGAGCTAGAAAAACACACAGAAAGAAGAGAACAAGACCAAGGTCAATGAATAGCATGGTGGCAACTAAATAGGAAGAACCAGTCTAGTACACTAGGTACTGAACTAGTGCACAGCCAAGCTTAAGAAAAATATCTAACACACAGCCATATAATCAACTATAACCATAGCATTAGCAGGAAAAGGTACATAAGAGCATTAAAATGAAGGTCTAAGGAGAAATATATAATCATAGAATAAGGTAAAATAAGAGAAGAAACGTACGCATAATCAAGAAGAAGAAAATAAGAAAATATCCAAAGGAACTGAAGGCTAGTCCAAAATAGTGTTGCTGAAACAAGCGTTAAGACAAGAATGAGGAAGATAGGACAAGTTTTAAAAAATAAAACCCCAAGAAGGCCCGAAAATAAGGGGATATAGGTAAGAGGGATCACGTGGAGGAAATGACGAAGGGAAGAGGAAGAACCAGGAGGGAACGAAAATAATGGGAATTAGGATTCACCACGTGATGCATACAATACAGACTCGTCCATACATGTTTCGTCACGTGCACACCTCACAACCACCGACAAGTTCGACATATGGGCCCGAATGGAGGCGGACTGCAGGATTACCGCCCCCCTGCCCTTCTGGACTCGTCACGTGACACCACGACACCGTTGGTACTGGCATTGATACCCCATGTAAAGCCCCTTCACATGCTGCAAACCACGGATCGGGTGATCCTTTCACACTGTCGCGCCACGGCGGGCAGAGTGGGAATTTTCCCTCACGATCGGCTACAGAGGGTTTTTCGCCCACTCCTGATCCATGTTCGAGAAGGCCAGTATGTCTCTGATATGTAATACGTAATGTAGGGGGTCAGTAATGTGGAAATAAGTGGAGTAATGTGGAAATAAGTGGAAAGATGTGGAAAAAACAAGATTAAGTAATGTGGAAATATTTTGATTAAGTAATGTGGAAATATGCCATTTGATTTTATTGATTTTTATTTTTATTTGCTATTTGGATTGGATTTCATCGTATGGAAATATGCCATTTGATTTTATTGGACATGCTTTATTGGCGGAAATATAACCTTCTTAGTAATGTTACTGTTTAACGTTTAATTTTAACTTCTTGACAGCTCGTGTAGTTTTAGGGCCAGGGCTTAGTAGCCGTGGCCTGTTGATTTACTTTAACTACAGAGCATATGTTAGACATGCAAGATGTATTTACTATCTTTTGCTATCAGTAACATGTTTGCTATTATTTTTTCATTTATCCGGGGTCTGTAAAGATGCATGCAAGCGCCAACATGAAAAGAGTAGATTGTGTGAAACTTTTCAGTTTCAGAGGGGGAAGTAATGTGGAATTTTTTGATAGGCATCAATACAACCAAGTCTATATTTAGAAAAATTATCAGTTAAGTTGTTTTAGTATCATTTAATAGACTAAGGGAGAAGTAGGGGAATAGGAAGGAGAAGCACCTTGACGAAGATCAGGCGAACTAGGCCCTGAGTCAGGCCCAGAATCAGGTGCACTGTCAGTGTCAGAAGAGAGGGGAGCCCCAGAAGGAGGACTGACAGGCAGAATCAACACAGGGTCAGTCTGAGTGCCCACATCAACGGAAGAAGGAGAGGTGTGGGCAGTAGGGGAAGAAGTAGGACGATCAGAACCATCACAAGGGTCGACCAAATAGTTGTCCAAGTCATCAAGCAAACGGGAGATCTGAAAATGGCGATAGGGAGAAATGGGAGAAGTGCAAACCCTAGAGTAAGGGAGAGACCTCTTGCGTCTAGTGGTCTTGTAACGAGCTAGAAAAACACACAGAAAGAAGAGAACAAGACCAAGGTCAATGAATAGCATGGTGGCAACTAAATAGGAAGAACCAGTCTAGTACACTAGGTACTGAACTAGTGCACAGCCAAGCTTAAGAAAAATATCTAACACACAGCCATATAATCAACTATAACCATAGCATTAGCAGGAAAAGGTACATAAGAGCATTAAAATGAAGGTCTAAGGAGAAATATATAATCATAGAATAAGGTAAAATAAGAGAAGAAACTTACGCATAATCAAGAAGAAGAAAATAAGAAAATATCCAAAGGAACTGAAGGCTAGTCCAAAATAGTGTTGCTGAAACAAGCGTTAAGACAAGAATGAGGAAGATAGGACAAGTTTTAAAAAATAAAACCCCAAGAAGGCCCGAAAATAAGGGGATATAGGTAAGAGGGATCACGTGGAGGAAATGACGAAGGGAAGAGGAAGAACCAGGAGGGAACGAAAATAATGGGAATTAGGATTCACCACGTGATGCATACAATACAGACTCGTCCATACATGTTTCGTCACGTGCACACCTCACAACCACCGACAAGTTCGACATATGGGCCCGAATGGAGGCGGACTGCAGGATTACCGCCCCCCTGCCCTTCTGGACTCGTCACGTGACACCACGACACCGTTGGTACTGGCATTGATACCCCATGTAAAGCCCCTTCACATGCTGCAAACCACGGATCGGGTGATCCTTTCACACTGTCGCGCCACGGCGGGCAGAGTGGGAATTTTCCCTCACGATCGGCTACAGAGGGTTTTTCGCCCACTCCTGATCCATGTTCGAGAAGGCCAGTATGTCTCTGATATGTAATACGTAATGTAGGGGGTCAGTAATGTGGAAATAAGTGGAGTAATGTGGAAATAAGTGGAAAGATGTGGAAAAAACAAGATTAAGTAATGTGGAAATATTTTGATTAAGTAATGTGGAAATATGCCATTTGATTTTATTGATTTTTATTTTTATTTGCTATTTGGATTGGATTTCATCGTATGGAAATATGCCATTTGATTTTATTGGACATGCTTTATTGGCGGAAATATAACCTTCTTAGTAATGTTACTGTTTAACGTTTAATTTTAACTTCTTGACAGCTCGTGTAGTTTTAGGGCCAGGGCTTAGTAGCCGTGGCCTGTTGATTTACTTTAACTACAGAGCATATGTTAGACATGCAAGATGTATTTACTATCTTTTGCTATCAGTAACATGTTTGCTATTATTTTTTCATTTATCCGGGGTCTGTAAAGATGCATGCAAGCGCCAACATGAAAAGAGTAGATTGTGTGAAACTTTTCAGTTTCAGAGGGGGAAGTAATGTGGAATTTTTTGATAGGCATCAATACAACCAAGTCTATATTTAGAAAAATTATCAGTTAAGTTGTTTTAGTATCATTTAATAGACTAAGGGAGAAGTAGGGGAATAGGAAGGAGAAGCACCTTGACGAAGATCAGGCGAACTAGGCCCTGAGTCAGGCCCAGAATCAGGTGCACTGTCAGTGTCAGAAGAGAGGGGAGCCCCAGAAGGAGGACTGACAGGCAGAATCAACACAGGGTCAGTCTGAGTGCCCACATCAACGGAAGAAGGAGAGGTGTGGGCAGTAGGGGAAGAAGTAGGACGATCAGAACCATCACAAGGGTCGACCAAATAGTTGTCCAAGTCATCAAGCAAACGGGAGATCTGAAAATGGCGATAGGGAGAAATGGGAGAAGTGCAAACCCTAGAGTAAGGGAGAGACCTCTTGCGTCTAGTGGTCTTGTAACGAGCTAGAAAAACACACAGAAAGAAGAGAACAAGACCAAGGTCAATGAATAGCATGGTGGCAACTAAATAGGAAGAACCAGTCTAGTACACTAGGTACTGAACTAGTGCACAGCCAAGCTTAAGAAAAATATCTAACACACAGCCATATAATCAACTATAACCATAGCATTAGCAGGAAAAGGTACATAAGAGCATTAAAATGAAGGTCTAAGGAGAAATATATAATCATAGAATAAGGTAAAATAAGAGAAGAAACTTACGCATAATCAAGAAGAAGAAAATAAGAAAATATCCAAAGGAACTGAAGGCTAGTCCAAAATAGTGTTGCTGAAACAAGCGTTAAGACAAGAATGAGGAAGATAGGACAAGTTTTAAAAAATAAAACCCCAAGAAGGCCCGAAAATAAGGGGATATAGGTAAGAGGGATCACGTGGAGGAAATGACGAAGGGAAGAGGAAGAACCAGGAGGGAACGAAAATAATGGGAATTAGGATTCACCACGTGATGCATACAATACAGACTCGTCCATACATGTTTCGTCACGTGCACACCTCACAACCACCGACAAGTTCGACATATGGGCCCGAATGGAGGCGGACTGCAGGATTACCGCCCCCCTGCCCTTCTGGACTCGTCACGTGACACCACGACACCGTTGGTACTGGCATTGATACCCCATGTAAAGCCCCTTCACATGCTGCAAACCACGGATCGGGTGATCCTTTCACACTGTCGCGCCACGGCGGGCAGAGTGGGAATTTTCCCTCACGATCGGCTACAGAGGGTTTTTCGCCCACTCCTGATCCATGTTCGAGAAGGCCAGTATGTCTCTGATATGTAATACGTAATGTAGGGGGTCAGTAATGTGGAAATAAGTGGAGTAATGTGGAAATAAGTGGAAAGATGTGGAAAAAACAAGATTAAGTAATGTGGAAATATTTTGATTAAGTAATGTGGAAATATGCCATTTGATTTTATTGATTTTTATTTTTATTTGCTATTTGGATTGGATTTCATCGTATGGAAATATGCCATTTGATTTTATTGGACATGCTTTATTGGCGGAAATATAACCTTCTTAGTAATGTTACTGTTTAACGTTTAATTTTAACTTCTTGACAGCTCGTGTAGTTTTAGGGCCAGGGCTTAGTAGCCGTGGCCTGTTGATTTACTTTAACTACAGAGCATATGTTAGACATGCAAGATGTATTTACTATCTTTTGCTATCAGTAACATGTTTGCTATTATTTTTTCATTTATCCGGGGTCTGTAAAGATGCATGCAAGCGCCAACATGAAAAGAGTAGATTGTGTGAAACTTTTCAGTTTCAGAGGGGGAAGTAATGTGGAATTTTTTGATAGGCATCAATACAACCAAGTCTATATTTAGAAAAATTATCAGTTAAGTTGTTTTAGTATCATTTAATAGACTAAGGGAGAAGTAGGGGAATAGGAAGGAGAAGCACCTTGACGAAGATCAGGCGAACTAGGCCCTGAGTCAGGCCCAGAATCAGGTGCACTGTCAGTGTCAGAAGAGAGGGGAGCCCCAGAAGGAGGACTGACAGGCAGAATCAACACAGGGTCAGTCTGAGTGCCCACATCAACGGAAGAAGGAGAGGTGTGGGCAGTAGGGGAAGAAGTAGGACGATCAGAACCATCACAAGGGTCGACCAAATAGTTGTCCAAGTCATCAAGCAAACGGGAGATCTGAAAATGGCGATAGGGAGAAATGGGAGAAGTGCAAACCCTAGAGTAAGGGAGAGACCTCTTGCGTCTAGTGGTCTTGTAACGAGCTAGAAAAACACACAGAAAGAAGAGAACAAGACCAAGGTCAATGAATAGCATGGTGGCAACTAAATAGGAAGAACCAGTCTAGTACACTAGGTACTGAACTAGTGCACAGCCAAGCTTAAGAAAAATATCTAACACACAGCCATATAATCAACTATAACCATAGCATTAGCAGGAAAAGGTACATAAGAGCATTAAAATGAAGGTCTAAGGAGAAATATATAATCATAGAATAAGGTAAAATAAGAGAAGAAACTTACGCATAATCAAGAAGAAGAAAATAAGAAAATATCCAAAGGAACTGAAGGCTAGTCCAAAATAGTGTTGCTGAAACAAGCGTTAAGACAAGAATGAGGAAGATAGGACAAGTTTTAAAAAATAAAACCCCAAGAAGGCCCGAAAATAAGGGGATATAGGTAAGAGGGATCACGTGGAGGAAATGACGAAGGGAAGAGGAAGAACCAGGAGGGAACGAAAATAATGGGAATTAGGATTCACCACGTGATGCATACAATACAGACTCGTCCATACATGTTTCGTCACGTGCACACCTCACAACCACCGACAAGTTCGACATATGGGCCCGAATGGAGGCGGACTGCAGGATTACCGCCCCCCTGCCCTTCTGGACTCGTCACGTGACACCACGACACCGTTGGTACTGGCATTGATACCCCATGTAAAGCCCCTTCACATGCTGCAAACCACGGATCGGGTGATCCTTTCACACTGTCGCGCCACGGCGGGCAGAGTGGGAATTTTCCCTCACGATCGGCTACAGAGGGTTTTTCGCCCACTCCTGATCCATGTTCGAGAAGGCCAGTATGTCTCTGATATGTAATACGTAATGTAGGGGGTCAGTAATGTGGAAATAAGTGGAGTAATGTGGAAATAAGTGGAAAGATGTGGAAAAAACAAGATTAAGTAATGTGGAAATATTTTGATTAAGTAATGTGGAAATATGCCATTTGATTTTATTGATTTTTATTTTTATTTGCTATTTGGATTGGATTTCATCGTATGGAAATATGCCATTTGATTTTATTGGACATGCTTTATTGGCGGAAATATAACCTTCTTAGTAATGTTACTGTTTAACGTTTAATTTTAACTTCTTGACAGCTCGTGTAGTTTTAGGGCCAGGGCTTAGTAGCCGTGGCCTGTTGATTTACTTTAACTACAGAGCATATGTTAGACATGCAAGATGTATTTACTATCTTTTGCTATCAGTAACATGTTTGCTATTATTTTTTCATTTATCCGGGGTCTGTAAAGATGCATGCAAGCGCCAACATGAAAAGAGTAGATTGTGTGAAACTTTTCAGTTTCAGAGGGGGAAGTAATGTGGAATTTTTTGATAGGCATCAATACAACCAAGTCTATATTTAGAAAAATTATCAGTTAAGTTGTTTTAGTATCATTTAATAGACTAAGGGAGAAGTAGGGGAATAGGAAGGAGAAGCACCTTGACGAAGATCAGGCGAACTAGGCCCTGAGTCAGGCCCAGAATCAGGTGCACTGTCAGTGTCAGAAGAGAGGGGAGCCCCAGAAGGAGGACTGACAGGCAGAATCAACACAGGGTCAGTCTGAGTGCCCACATCAACGGAAGAAGGAGAGGTGTGGGCAGTAGGGGAAGAAGTAGGACGATCAGAACCATCACAAGGGTCGACCAAATAGTTGTCCAAGTCATCAAGCAAACGGGAGATCTGAAAATGGCGATAGGGAGAAATGGGAGAAGTGCAAACCCTAGAGTAAGGGAGAGACCTCTTGCGTCTAGTGGTCTTGTAACGAGCTAGAAAAACACACAGAAAGAAGAGAACAAGACCAAGGTCAATGAATAGCATGGTGGCAACTAAATAGGAAGAACCAGTCTAGTACACTAGGTACTGAACTAGTGCACAGCCAAGCTTAAGAAAAATATCTAACACACAGCCATATAATCAACTATAACCATAGCATTAGCAGGAAAAGGTACATAAGAGCATTAAAATGAAGGTCTAAGGAGAAATATATAATCATAGAATAAGGTAAAATAAGAGAAGAAACTTACGCATAATCAAGAAGAAGAAAATAAGAAAATATCCAAAGGAACTGAAGGCTAGTCCAAAATAGTGTTGCTGAAACAAGCGTTAAGACAAGAATGAGGAAGATAGGACAAGTTTTAAAAAATAAAACCCCAAGAAGGCCCGAAAATAAGGGGATATAGGTAAGAGGGATCACGTGGAGGAAATGACGAAGGGAAGAGGAAGAACCAGGAGGGAACGAAAATAATGGGAATTAGGATTCACCACGTGATGCATACAATACAGACTCGTCCATACATGTTTCGTCACGTGCACACCTCACAACCACCGACAAGTTCGACATATGGGCCCGAATGGAGGCGGACTGCAGGATTACCGCCCCCCTGCCCTTCTGGACTCGTCACGTGACACCACGACACCGTTGGTACTGGCATTGATACCCCATGTAAAGCCCCTTCACATGCTGCAAACCACGGATCGGGTGATCCTTTCACACTGTCGCGCCACGGCGGGCAGAGTGGGAATTTTCCCTCACGATCGGCTACAGAGGGTTTTTCGCCCACTCCTGATCCATGTTCGAGAAGGCCAGTATGTCTCTGATATGTAATACGTAATGTAGGGGGTCAGTAATGTGGAAATAAGTGGAGTAATGTGGAAATAAGTGGAAAGATGTGGAAAAAACAAGATTAAGTAATGTGGAAATATTTTGATTAAGTAATGTGGAAATATGCCATTTGATTTTATTGATTTTTATTTTTATTTGCTATTTGGATTGGATTTCATCGTATGGAAATATGCCATTTGATTTTATTGGACATGCTTTATTGGCGGAAATATAACCTTCTTAGTAATGTTACTGTTTAACGTTTAATTTTAACTTCTTGACAGCTCGTGTAGTTTTAGGGCCAGGGCTTAGTAGCCGTGGCCTGTTGATTTACTTTAACTACAGAGCATATGTTAGACATGCAAGATGTATTTACTATCTTTTGCTATCAGTAACATGTTTGCTATTATTTTTTCATTTATCCGGGGTCTGTAAAGATGCATGCAAGCGCCAACATGAAAAGAGTAGATTGTGTGAAACTTTTCAGTTTCAGAGGGGGAAGTAATGTGGAATTTTTTGATAGGCATCAATACAACCAAGTCTATATTTAGAAAAATTATCAGTTAAGTTGTTTTAGTATCATTTAATAGACTAAGGGAGAAGTAGGGGAATAGGAAGGAGAAGCACCTTGACGAAGATCAGGCGAACTAGGCCCTGAGTCAGGCCCAGAATCAGGTGCACTGTCAGTGTCAGAAGAGAGGGGAGCCCCAGAAGGAGGACTGACAGGCAGAATCAACACAGGGTCAGTCTGAGTGCCCACATCAACGGAAGAAGGAGAGGTGTGGGCAGTAGGGGAAGAAGTAGGACGATCAGAACCATCACAAGGGTCGACCAAATAGTTGTCCAAGTCATCAAGCAAACGGGAGATCTGAAAATGGCGATAGGGAGAAATGGGAGAAGTGCAAACCCTAGAGTAAGGGAGAGACCTCTTGCGTCTAGTGGTCTTGTAACGAGCTAGAAAAACACACAGAAAGAAGAGAACAAGACCAAGGTCAATGAATAGCATGGTGGCAACTAAATAGGAAGAACCAGTCTAGTACACTAGGTACTGAACTAGTGCACAGCCAAGCTTAAGAAAAATATCTAACACACAGCCATATAATCAACTATAACCATAGCATTAGCAGGAAAAGGTACATAAGAGCATTAAAATGAAGGTCTAAGGAGAAATATATAATCATAGAATAAGGTAAAATAAGAGAAGAAACTTACGCATAATCAAGAAGAAGAAAATAAGAAAATATCCAAAGGAACTGAAGGCTAGTCCAAAATAGTGTTGCTGAAACAAGCGTTAAGACAAGAATGAGGAAGATAGGACAAGTTTTAAAAAATAAAACCCCAAGAAGGCCCGAAAATAAGGGGATATAGGTAAGAGGGATCACGTGGAGGAAATGACGAAGGGAAGAGGAAGAACCAGGAGGGAACGAAAATAATGGGAATTAGGATTCACCACGTGATGCATACAATACAGACTCGTCCATACATGTTTCGTCACGTGCACACCTCACAACCACCGACAAGTTCGACATATGGGCCCGAATGGAGGCGGACTGCAGGATTACCGCCCCCCTGCCCTTCTGGACTCGTCACGTGACACCACGACACCGTTGGTACTGGCATTGATACCCCATGTAAAGCCCCTTCACATGCTGCAAACCACGGATCGGGTGATCCTTTCACACTGTCGCGCCACGGCGGGCAGAGTGGGAATTTTCCCTCACGATCGGCTACAGAGGGTTTTTCGCCCACTCCTGATCCATGTTCGAGAAGGCCAGTATGTCTCTGATATGTAATACGTAATGTAGGGGGTCAGTAATGTGGAAATAAGTGGAGTAATGTGGAAATAAGTGGAAAGATGTGGAAAAAACAAGATTAAGTAATGTGGAAATATTTTGATTAAGTAATGTGGAAATATGCCATTTGATTTTATTGATTTTTATTTTTATTTGCTATTTGGATTGGATTTCATCGTATGGAAATATGCCATTTGATTTTATTGGACATGCTTTATTGGCGGAAATATAACCTTCTTAGTAATGTTACTGTTTAACGTTTAATTTTAACTTCTTGACAGCTCGTGTAGTTTTAGGGCCAGGGCTTAGTAGCCGTGGCCTGTTGATTTACTTTAACTACAGAGCATATGTTAGACATGCAAGATGTATTTACTATCTTTTGCTATCAGTAACATGTTTGCTATTATTTTTTCATTTATCCGGGGTCTGTAAAGATGCATGCAAGCGCCAACATGAAAAGAGTAGATTGTGTGAAACTTTTCAGTTTCAGAGGGGGAAGTAATGTGGAATTTTTTGATAGGCATCAATACAACCAAGTCTATATTTAGAAAAATTATCAGTTAAGTTGTTTTAGTATCATTTAATAGACTAAGGGAGAAGTAGGGGAATAGGAAGGAGAAGCACCTTGACGAAGATCAGGCGAACTAGGCCCTGAGTCAGGCCCAGAATCAGGTGCACTGTCAGTGTCAGAAGAGAGGGGAGCCCCAGAAGGAGGACTGACAGGCAGAATCAACACAGGGTCAGTCTGAGTGCCCACATCAACGGAAGAAGGAGAGGTGTGGGCAGTAGGGGAAGAAGTAGGACGATCAGAACCATCACAAGGGTCGACCAAATAGTTGTCCAAGTCATCAAGCAAACGGGAGATCTGAAAATGGCGATAGGGAGAAATGGGAGAAGTGCAAACCCTAGAGTAAGGGAGAGACCTCTTGCGTCTAGTGGTCTTGTAACGAGCTAGAAAAACACACAGAAAGAAGAGAACAAGACCAAGGTCAATGAATAGCATGGTGGCAACTAAATAGGAAGAACCAGTCTAGTACACTAGGTACTGAACTAGTGCACAGCCAAGCTTAAGAAAAATATCTAACACACAGCCATATAATCAACTATAACCATAGCATTAGCAGGAAAAGGTACATAAGAGCATTAAAATGAAGGTCTAAGGAGAAATATATAATCATAGAATAAGGTAAAATAAGAGAAGAAACTTACGCATAATCAAGAAGAAGAAAATAAGAAAATATCCAAAGGAACTGAAGGCTAGTCCAAAATAGTGTTGCTGAAACAAGCGTTAAGACAAGAATGAGGAAGATAGGACAAGTTTTAAAAAATAAAACCCCAAGAAGGCCCGAAAATAAGGGGATATAGGTAAGAGGGATCACGTGGAGGAAATGACGAAGGGAAGAGGAAGAACCAGGAGGGAACGAAAATAATGGGAATTAGGATTCACCACGTGATGCATACAATACAGACTCGTCCATACATGTTTCGTCACGTGCACACCTCACAACCACCGACAAGTTCGACATATGGGCCCGAATGGAGGCGGACTGCAGGATTACCGCCCCCCTGCCCTTCTGGACTCGTCACGTGACACCACGACACCGTTGGTACTGGCATTGATACCCCATGTAAAGCCCCTTCACATGCTGCAAACCACGGATCGGGTGATCCTTTCACACTGTCGCGCCACGGCGGGCAGAGTGGGAATTTTCCCTCACGATCGGCTACAGAGGGTTTTTCGCCCACTCCTGATCCATGTTCGAGAAGGCCAGTATGTCTCTGATATGTAATACGTAATGTAGGGGGTCAGTAATGTGGAAATAAGTGGAGTAATGTGGAAATAAGTGGAAAGATGTGGAAAAAACAAGATTAAGTAATGTGGAAATATTTTGATTAAGTAATGTGGAAATATGCCATTTGATTTTATTGATTTTTATTTTTATTTGCTATTTGGATTGGATTTCATCGTATGGAAATATGCCATTTGATTTTATTGGACATGCTTTATTGGCGGAAATATAACCTTCTTAGTAATGTTACTGTTTAACGTTTAATTTTAACTTCTTGACAGCTCGTGTAGTTTTAGGGCCAGGGCTTAGTAGCCGTGGCCTGTTGATTTACTTTAACTACAGAGCATATGTTAGACATGCAAGATGTATTTACTATCTTTTGCTATCAGTAACATGTTTGCTATTATTTTTTCATTTATCCGGGGTCTGTAAAGATGCATGCAAGCGCCAACATGAAAAGAGTAGATTGTGTGAAACTTTTCAGTTTCAGAGGGGGAAGTAATGTGGAATTTTTTGATAGGCATCAATACAACCAAGTCTATATTTAGAAAAATTATCAGTTAAGTTGTTTTAGTATCATTTAATAGACTAAGGGAGAAGTAGGGGAATAGGAAGGAGAAGCACCTTGACGAAGATCAGGCGAACTAGGCCCTGAGTCAGGCCCAGAATCAGGTGCACTGTCAGTGTCAGAAGAGAGGGGAGCCCCAGAAGGAGGACTGACAGGCAGAATCAACACAGGGTCAGTCTGAGTGCCCACATCAACGGAAGAAGGAGAGGTGTGGGCAGTAGGGGAAGAAGTAGGACGATCAGAACCATCACAAGGGTCGACCAAATAGTTGTCCAAGTCATCAAGCAAACGGGAGATCTGAAAATGGCGATAGGGAGAAATGGGAGAAGTGCAAACCCTAGAGTAAGGGAGAGACCTCTTGCGTCTAGTGGTCTTGTAACGAGCTAGAAAAACACACAGAAAGAAGAGAACAAGACCAAGGTCAATGAATAGCATGGTGGCAACTAAATAGGAAGAACCAGTCTAGTACACTAGGTACTGAACTAGTGCACAGCCAAGCTTAAGAAAAATATCTAACACACAGCCATATAATCAACTATAACCATAGCATTAGCAGGAAAAGGTACATAAGAGCATTAAAATGAAGGTCTAAGGAGAAATATATAATCATAGAATAAGGTAAAATAAGAGAAGAAACTTACGCATAATCAAGAAGAAGAAAATAAGAAAATATCCAAAGGAACTGAAGGCTAGTCCAAAATAGTGTTGCTGAAACAAGCGTTAAGACAAGAATGAGGAAGATAGGACAAGTTTTAAAAAATAAAACCCCAAGAAGGCCCGAAAATAAGGGGATATAGGTAAGAGGGATCACGTGGAGGAAATGACGAAGGGAAGAGGAAGAACCAGGAGGGAACGAAAATAATGGGAATTAGGATTCACCACGTGATGCATACAATACAGACTCGTCCATACATGTTTCGTCACGTGCACACCTCACAACCACCGACAAGTTCGACATATGGGCCCGAATGGAGGCGGACTGCAGGATTACCGCCCCCCTGCCCTTCTGGACTCGTCACGTGACACCACGACACCGTTGGTACTGGCATTGATACCCCATGTAAAGCCCCTTCACATGCTGCAAACCACGGATCGGGTGATCCTTTCACACTGTCGCGCCACGGCGGGCAGAGTGGGAATTTTCCCTCACGATCGGCTACAGAGGGTTTTTCGCCCACTCCTGATCCATGTTCGAGAAGGCCAGTATGTCTCTGATATGTAATACGTAATGTAGGGGGTCAGTAATGTGGAAATAAGTGGAGTAATGTGGAAATAAGTGGAAAGATGTGGAAAAAACAAGATTAAGTAATGTGGAAATATTTTGATTAAGTAATGTGGAAATATGCCATTTGATTTTATTGATTTTTATTTTTATTTGCTATTTGGATTGGATTTCATCGTATGGAAATATGCCATTTGATTTTATTGGACATGCTTTATTGGCGGAAATATAACCTTCTTAGTAATGTTACTGTTTAACGTTTAATTTTAACTTCTTGACAGCTCGTGTAGTTTTAGGGCCAGGGCTTAGTAGCCGTGGCCTGTTGATTTACTTTAACTACAGAGCATATGTTAGACATGCAAGATGTATTTACTATCTTTTGCTATCAGTAACATGTTTGCTATTATTTTTTCATTTATCCGGGGTCTGTAAAGATGCATGCAAGCGCCAACATGAAAAGAGTAGATTGTGTGAAACTTTTCAGTTTCAGAGGGGGAAGTAATGTGGAATTTTTTGATAGGCATCAATACAACCAAGTCTATATTTAGAAAAATTATCAGTTAAGTTGTTTTAGTATCATTTAATAGACTAAGGGAGAAGTAGGGGAATAGGAAGGAGAAGCACCTTGACGAAGATCAGGCGAACTAGGCCCTGAGTCAGGCCCAGAATCAGGTGCACTGTCAGTGTCAGAAGAGAGGGGAGCCCCAGAAGGAGGACTGACAGGCAGAATCAACACAGGGTCAGTCTGAGTGCCCACATCAACGGAAGAAGGAGAGGTGTGGGCAGTAGGGGAAGAAGTAGGACGATCAGAACCATCACAAGGGTCGACCAAATAGTTGTCCAAGTCATCAAGCAAACGGGAGATCTGAAAATGGCGATAGGGAGAAATGGGAGAAGTGCAAACCCTAGAGTAAGGGAGAGACCTCTTGCGTCTAGTGGTCTTGTAACGAGCTAGAAAAACACACAGAAAGAAGAGAACAAGACCAAGGTCAATGAATAGCATGGTGGCAACTAAATAGGAAGAACCAGTCTAGTACACTAGGTACTGAACTAGTGCACAGCCAAGCTTAAGAAAAATATCTAACACACAGCCATATAATCAACTATAACCATAGCATTAGCAGGAAAAGGTACATAAGAGCATTAAAATGAAGGTCTAAGGAGAAATATATAATCATAGAATAAGGTAAAATAAGAGAAGAAACTTACGCATAATCAAGAAGAAGAAAATAAGAAAATATCCAAAGGAACTGAAGGCTAGTCCAAAATAGTGTTGCTGAAACAAGCGTTAAGACAAGAATGAGGAAGATAGGACAAGTTTTAAAAAATAAAACCCCAAGAAGGCCCGAAAATAAGGGGATATAGGTAAGAGGGATCACGTGGAGGAAATGACGAAGGGAAGAGGAAGAACCAGGAGGGAACGAAAATAATGGGAATTAGGATTCACCACGTGATGCATACAATACAGACTCGTCCATACATGTTTCGTCACGTGCACACCTCACAACCACCGACAAGTTCGACATATGGGCCCGAATGGAGGCGGACTGCAGGATTACCGCCCCCCTGCCCTTCTGGACTCGTCACGTGACACCACGACACCATTGGTACTGGCATTGATACCCCATGTAAAGCCCCTTCACATGCTGCAAACCACGGATCGGGTGATCCTTTCACACTGTCGCGCCACGGCGGGCAGAGTGGGAATTTTCCCTCACGATCGGCTACAGAGGGTTTTTCGCCCACTCCTGATCCATGTTCGAGAAGGCCAGTATGTCTCTGATATGTAATACGTAATGTAGGGGGTCAGTAATGTGGAAATAAGTGGAGTAATGTGGAAATAAGTGGAAAGATGTGGAAAAAACAAGATTAAGTAATGTGGAAATATTTTGATTAAGTAATGTGGAAATATGCCATTTGATTTTATTGATTTTTATTTTTATTTGCTATTTGGATTGGATTTCATCGTATGGAAATATGCCATTTGATTTTATTGGACATGCTTTATTGGCGGAAATATAACCTTCTTAGTAATGTTACTGTTTAACGTTTAATTTTAACTTCTTGACAGCTCGTGTAGTTTTAGGGCCAGGGCTTAGTAGCCGTGGCCTGTTGATTTACTTTAACTACAGAGCATATGTTAGACATGCAAGATGTATTTACTATCTTTTGCTATCAGTAACATGTTTGCTATTATTTTTCATTTATCCGGGGTCTGTAAAGATGCATGCAAGCGCCAACATGAAAAGAGTAGATTGTGTGAAACTTTTCAGTTTCAGAGGGGGAAGTAATGTGGAATTTTTTGATAGGCATCAATACAACCAAGTCTATATTTAGAAAAATTATCAGTTAAGTTGTTTTAGTATCATTTAATAGACTAAGGGAGAAGTAGGGGAATAGGAAGGAGAAGCACCTTGACGAAGATCAGGCGAACTAGGCCCTGAGTCAGGCCCAGAATCAGGTGCACTGTCAGTGTCAGAAGAGAGGGGAGCCCCAGAAGGAGGACTGACAGGCAGAATCAACACAGGGTCAGTCTGAGTGCCCACATCAACGGAAGAAGGAGAGGTGTGGGCAGTAGGGGAAGAAGTAGGACGATCAGAACCATCACAAGGGTCGACCAAATAGTTGTCCAAGTCATCAAGCAAACGGGAGATCTGAAAATGGCGATAGGGAGAAATGGGAGAAGTGCAAACCCTAGAGTAAGGGAGAGACCTCTTGCGTCTAGTGGTCTTGTAACGAGCTAGAAAAACACACAGAAAGAAGAGAACAAGACCAAGGTCAATGAATAGCATGGTGGCAACTAAATAGGAAGAACCAGTCTAGTACACTAGGTACTGAACTAGTGCACAGCCAAGCTTAAGAAAAATATCTAACACACAGCCATATAATCAACTATAACCATAGCATTAGCAGGAAAAGGTACATAAGAGCATTAAAATGAAGGTCTAAGGAGAAATATATAATCATAGAATAAGGTAAAATAAGAGAAGAAACTTACGCATAATCAAGAAGAAGAAAATAAGAAAATATCCAAAGGAACTGAAGGCTAGTCCAAAATAGTGTTGCTGAAACAAGCGTTAAGACAAGAATGAGGAAGATAGGACAAGTTTTAAAAAATAAAACCCCAAGAAGGCCCGAAAATAAGGGGATATAGGTAAGAGGGATCACGTGGAGGAAATGACGAAGGGAAGAGGAAGAACCAGGAGGGAACGAAAATAATGGGAATTAGGATTCACCACGTGATGCATACAATACAGACTCGTCCATACATGTTTCGTCACGTGTACACCTCACAACCACCGACAAGTTCGACATATGGGCCCGAATGGAGGCGGACTGCAGGATTACCGCCCCCCTGCCCTTCTGGACTCGTCACGTGACACCACGACACCATTGGTACTGGCATTGATACCCCATGTAAAGCCCCTTCACATGCTGCAAACCACGGATCGGGTGATCCTTTCACACTGTCGCGCCACGGCGGGCAGAGTGGGAATTTTCCCTCACGATCGGCTACAGAGGGTTTTTCGCCCACTCCTGATCCATGTTCGAGAAGGCCAGTATGTCTCTGATATGTAATACGTAATGTAGGGGGTCAGTAATGTGGAAATAAGTGGAGTAATGTGGAAATAAGTGGAAAGATGTGGAAAAAACAAGATTAAGTAATGTGGAAATATTTTGATTAAGTAATGTGGAAATATGCCATTTGATTTTATTGATTTTTATTTTTATTTGCTATTTGGATTGGATTTCATCGTATGGAAATATGCCATTTGATTTTATTGGACATGCTTTATTGGCGGAAATATAACCTTCTTAGTAATGTTACTGTTTAACGTTTAATTTTAACTTCTTGACAGCTCGTGTAGTTTTAGGGCCAGGGCTTAGTAGCCGTGGCCTGTTGATTTACTTTAACTACAGAGCATATGTTAGACATGCAAGATGTATTTACTATCTTTTGCTATCAGTAACATGTTTGCTATTATTTTTCATTTATCCGGGGTCTGTAAAGATGCATGCAAGCGCCAACATGAAAAGAGTAGATTGTGTGAAACTTTTCAGTTTCAGAGGGGGAAGTAATGTGGAATTTTTTGATAGGCATCAATACAACCAAGTCTATATTTAGAAAAATTATCAGTTAAGTTGTTTTAGTATCATTTAATAGACTAAGTATACTATTTGCTTTAATAAACCTGCCTAACAGGTTGACCTTAGACCAATGTAACCGAAGCCTATTGCTTGCTTATAAAGAAACCACAACAGAGACCATTTAGAAAAAGACCACCATGTTTATTAAGGACGACACTCCCAGTGGGAACACTTAGGGAAAAGAGGCTTCCCAAAGCCAGGCTCAGGCTCAGACTCAACCATGATGACACTGTCAGGAGATGCCCAAGGAGTAGGAGGAGAAGAGGGCCCATGAGGAGGATTGCAGGGAGAAGTAGGGGAATAGGAAGGAGAAGCACCTTGACGAAGATCAGGCGAACTAGGCCCTGAGTCAGGCCCAGAATCAGGTGCACTGTCAGTGTCAGAAGAGAGGGGAGCCCCAGAAGGAGGACTGACAGGCAGAATCAACACAGGGTCAGTCTGAGTGCCCACATCAACGGAAGAAGGAGAGGTGTGGGCAGTGAGGGGAAGAAGTAGGACGATCAGAACCATCACAAGGGTCGACCAAATAGTTGTCCAAGTCATCAAGCAAACGGGAGATCTGAAAATGGCGATAGGGAGAAATGGGAGAAGTGCAAACCCTAGAGTAAGGGAGAGACCTCTTGCGTCTAGTGGTCTTGTAACGAGCTAGAAAAACACACAGAAAGAAGAGAACAAGACCAAGGTCAATGAATAGCATGGTGGCAACTAAATAGGAAGAACCAGTCTAGTACACTAGGTACTGAACTAGTGCACAGCCAAGCTTAAGAAAAATATCTAACACACAGCCATATAATCAACTATAACCATAGCATTAGCAGGAAAAGGTACATAAGAGCATTAAAATGAAGGTCTAAGGAGAAATATATAATCATAGAATAAGGTAAAATAAGAGAAGAAACTTACCCATAATCAAGAAGAAGAAAATAAGAAAATATCCAAAGGAACTAAAGGCTAGTCCAAAATAGTGTTGCTGAAACAAGCGTTAAGACAAGAATGAGGAAGATAGGACAAGTTTTAAAAAATAAAACCCCAAGAAGGCCCGAAAATAAGGGGATATAGGTAAGAGGGATCACGTGGAGGAAATGACGAAGGGAAGAGGAAGAACCAGGAGGGAACGAAAATAATGGGAATTAGGATTCACCACGTGATGCATACAATACAGACTCGTCCATACATGTTTCGTCACGTGTACACCTCACAACCACCGACAAGTTCGACATATGGGCCCGAATGGAGGCGGACTGCAGGATTACCGCCCCCCTGCCCTTCTGGACTCGTCACGTGACACCACGACACCATTGGTACTGGCATTGATACCCCATGTAAAGCCCCTTCACATGCTGCAAACCACGGATCGGGTGATCCTTTCACACTGTCGCGCCACGGCGGGCAGAGTGGGAATTTTCCCTCACGATCGGCTACAGAGGGTTTTTCGCCCACTCCTGATCCATGTTCGAGAAGGCCAGTATGTCTCTGATATGTAATACGTAATGTAGGGGGTCAGTAATGTGGAAATAAGTGGAGTAATGTGGAAATAAGTGGAAAGATGTGGAAAAAACAAGATTAAGTAATGTGGAAATATTTTGATTAAGTAATGTGGAAATATGCCATTTGATTTTATTGATTTTTATTTTTATTTGCTATTTGGATTGGATTTCATCGTATGGAAATATGCCATTTGATTTTATTGGACATGCTTTATTGGCGGAAATATAACCTTCTTAGTAATGTTACTGTTTAACGTTTAATTTTAACTTCTTGACAGCTCGTGTAGTTTTAGGGCCAGGGCTTAGTAGCCGTGGCCTGTTGATTTACTTTAACTACAGAGCATATGTTAGACATGCAAGATGTATTTACTATCTTTTGCTATCAGTAACATGTTTGCTATTATTTTTCATTTATCCGGGGTCTGTAAAGATGCATGCAAGCGCCAACATGAAAAGAGTAGATTGTGTGAAACTTTTCAGTTTCAGAGGGGGAAGTAATGTGGAATTTTTTGATAGGCATCAATACAACCAAGTCTATATTTAGAAAAATTATCAGTTAAGTTGTTTTAGTATCATTTAATAGACTAAGTATACTATTTGCTTTAATAAACCTGCCTAACAGGTTGACCTTAGACCAATGTAACCGAAGCCTATTGCTTGCTTATAAAGAAACCACAACAGAGACCATTTAGAAAAAGACCACCATGTTTATTAAGGACGACACTCCCAGTGGGAACACTTAGGGAAAAGAGGCTTCCCAAAGCCAGGCTCAGGCTCAGACTCAACCATGATGACACTGTCAGGAGATGCCCAAGGAGTAGGAGGAGAAGAGGGCCCATGAGGAGGATTGCAGGGAGAAGTAGGGGAATAGGAAGGAGAAGCACCTTGACGAAGATCAGGCGAACTAGGCCCTGAGTCAGGCCCAGAATCAGGTGCACTGTCAGTGTCAGAAGAGAGGGGAGCCCCAGAAGGAGGACTGACAGGCAGAATCAACACAGGGTCAGTCTGAGTGCCCACATCAACGGAAGAAGGAGAGGTGTGGGCAGTAGGGGAAGAAGTAGGACGATCAGAACCATCACAAGGGTCGACCAAATAGTTGTCCAAGTCATCAAGCAAACGGGAGATCTGAAAATGGCGATAGGGAGAAATGGGAGAAGTGCAAACCCTAGAGTAAGGGAGAGACCTCTTGCGTCTAGTGGTCTTGTAACGAGCTAGAAAAACACACAGAAAGAAGAGAACAAGACCAAGGTCAATGAATAGCATGGTGGCAACTAAATAGGAAGAACCAGTCTAGTACACTAGGTACTGAACTAGTGCACAGCCAAGCTTAAGAAAAATATCTAACACACAGCCATATAATCAACTATAACCATAGCATTAGCAGGAAAAGGTACATAAGAGCATTAAAATGAAGGTCTAAGGAGAAATATATAATCATAGAATAAGGTAAAATAAGAGAAGAAACTTACGCATAATCAAGAAGAAGAAAATAAGAAAATATCCAAAGGAACTGACTCTAGTCCAAAATAGTGTTGCTGAAACAAGCGTTAAGACAAGAATGAGGAAGATAGGACAAGTTTTAAAAAATAAAACCCCAAGAAGGCCCGAAAATAAGGGGATATAGGTAAGAGGGATCACGTGGAGGAAATGACGAAGGGAAGAGGAAGAACCAGGAGGGAACGAAAATAATGGGAATTAGGATTCACCACGTGATGCATACAATACAGACTCGTCCATACATGTTTCGTCACGTGCACACCTCACAACCACCGACAAGTTCGACATATGGGCCCGAATGGAGGCGGACTGCAGGATTACCGCCCCCCTGCCCTTCTGGACTCGTCACGTGACACCACGACACCATTGGTACTGGCATTGATACCCCATGTAAAGCCCCTTCACATGCTGCAAACCACGGATCGGGTGATCCTTTCACACTGTCGCGCCACGGCGGGCAGAGTGGGAATTTTCCCTCACGATCGGCTACAGAGGGTTTTTCGCCCACTCCTGATCCATGTTCGAGAAGGCCAGTATGTCTCTGATATGTAATACGTAATGTAGGGGGTCAGTAATGTGGAAATAAGTGGAGTAATGTGGAAATAAGTGAAAAGATGTGGAAAAAACAAGATTAAGTAATGTGGAAATATTTTGATTAAGTAATGTGGAAATATGCCATTTGATTTTATTGATTTTTATTTTTATTTGCTATTTGGATTGGATTTCATCGTATGGAAATATGCCATTTGATTTTATTGGACATGCTTTATTGGCGGAAATATAACCTTCTTAGTAATGTTACTGTTTAACGTTTAATTTTAACTTCTTGACAGCTCGTGTAGTTTTAGGGCCAGGGCTTAGTAGCCGTGGCCTGTTGATTTACTTTAACTACAGAGCATATGTTAGACATGCAAGATGTATTTACTATCTTTTGCTATCAGTAACATGTTTGCTATTATTTTTCATTTATCCGGGGTCTGTAAAGATGCATGCAAGCGCCAACATGAAAAGAGTAGATTGTGTGAAACTTTTCAGTTTCAGAGGGGGAAGTAATGTGGAATTTTTTGATAGGCATCAATACAACCAAGTCTATATTTAGAAAAATTATCAGTTAAGTTGTTTTAGTATCATTTAATAGACTAAGTATACTATTTGCTTTAATAAACCTGCCTAACAGGTTGACCTTAGACCAATGTAACCGAAGCCTATTGCTTGCTTATAAAGAAACCACAACAGAGACCATTTAGAAAAAGACCACCATGTTTATTAAGGACGACACTCCCAGTGGGAACACTTAGGGAAAAGAGGCTTCCCAAAGCCAGGCTCAGGCTCAGACTCAACCATGATGACACTGTCAGGAGATGCCCAAGGAGTAGGAGGAGAAGAGGGCCCATGAGGAGGATTGCAGGGAGAAGTAGGGGAATAGGAAGGAGAAGCACCTTGACGAAGATCAGGCGAACTAGGCCCTGAGTCAGGCCCAGAATCAGGTGCACTGTCAGTGTCAGAAGAGAGGGGAGCCCCAGAAGGAGGACTGACAGGCAGAATCAACACAGGGTCAGTCTGAGTGCCCACATCAACGGAAGAAGGAGAGGTGTGGGCAGTGAGGGGAAGAAGTAGGACGATCAGAACCATCACAAGGGTCGACCAAATAGTTGTCCAAGTCATCAAGCAAACGGGAGATCTGAAAATGGCGATAGGGAGAAATGGGAGAAGTGCAAACCCTAGAGTAAGGGAGAGACCTCTTGCGTCTAGTGGTCTTGTAACGAGCTAGAAAAACACACAGAAAGAAGAGAACAAGACCAAGGTCAATGAATAGCATGGTGGCAACTAAATAGGAAGAACCAGTCTAGTACACTAGGTACTGAACTAGTGCACAGCCAAGCTTAAGAAAAATATCTAACACACAGCCATATAATCAACTATAACCATAGCATTAGCAGGAAAAGGTACATAAGAGCATTAAAATGAAGGTCTAAGGAGAAATATATAATCATAGAATAAGGTAAAATAAGAGAAGAAACTTACGCATAATCAAGAAGAAGAAAATAAGAAAATATCCAAAGGAACTGAAGGCTAGTCCAAAATAGTGTTGCTGAAACAAGCGTTAAGACAAGAATGAGGAAGATAGGACAAGTTTTAAAAAATAAAACCCCAAGAAGGCCCGAAAATAAGGGGATATAGGTAAGAGGGATCACGTGGAGGAAATGACGAAGGGAAGAGGAAGAACCAGGAGGGAACGAAAATAATGGGAATTAGGATTCACCACGTGATGCATACAATACAGACTCGTCCATACATGTTTCGTCACGTGCACACCTCACAACCACCGACAAGTTCGACATATGGGCCCGAATGGAGGCGGACTGCAGGATTACCGCCCCCCTGCCCTTCTGGACTCGTCACGTGACACCACGACACCATTGGTACTGGCATTGATACCCCATGTAAAGCCCCTTCACATGCTGCAAACCACGGATCGGGTGATCCTTTCACACTGTCGCGCCACGGCGGGCAGAGTGGGAATTTTCCCTCACGATCGGCTACAGAGGGTTTTTCGCCCACTCCTGATCCATGTTCGAGAAGGCCAGTATGTCTCTGATATGTAATACGTAATGTAGGGGGTCAGTAATGTGGAAATAAGTGGAGTAATGTGGAAATAAGTGGAAAGATGTGGAAAAAACAAGATTAAGTAATGTGGAAATATTTTGATTAAGTAATGTGGAAATATGCCATTTGATTTTATTGATTTTTATTTTTATTTGCTATTTGGATTGGATTTCATCGTATGGAAATATGCCATTTGATTTTATTGGACATGCTTTATTGGCGGAAATATAACCTTCTTAGTAATGTTACTGTTTAACGTTTAATTTTAACTTCTTGACAGCTCGTGTAGTTTTAGGGCCAGGGCTTAGTAGCCGTGGCCTGTTGATTTACTTTAATTACAGAGCATATGTTAGACATGCAAGATGTATTTACTATCTTTTGCTATCAGTAACATGTTTGCTATTATTTTTCATTTATCCGGGGTCTGTAAAGATGCATGCAAGCGCCAACATGAAAAGAGTAGATTGTGTGAAACTTTTCAGTTTCAGAGGGGGAAGTAATGTGGAATTTTTTGATAGGCATCAATACAACCAAGTCTATATTTAGAAAAATTATCAGTTAAGTTGTTTTAGTATCATTTAATAGACTAAGTATACTATTTGCTTTAATAAACCTGCCTAACAGGTTGACCTTAGACCAATGTAACCGAAGCCTATTGCTTGCTTATAAAGAAACCACAACAGAGACCATTTAGAAAAAGACCACCATGTTTATTAAGGACGACACTCCCAGTGGGAACACTTAGGGAAAAGAGGCTTCCCAAAGCCAGGCTCAGGCTCAGACTCAACCATGATGACACTGTCAGGAGATGCCCAAGGAGTAGGAGGAGAAGAGGGCCCATGAGGAGGATTGCAGGGAGAAGTAGGGGAATAGGAAGGAGAAGCACCTTGACGAAGATCAGGCGAACTAGGCCCTGAGTCAGGCCCAGAATCAGGTGCACTGTCAGTGTCAGAAGAGAGGGGAGCCCCAGAAGGAGGACTGACAGGCAGAATCAACACAGGGTCAGTCTGAGTGCCCACATCAACGGAAGAAGGAGAGGTGTGGGCAGTGAGGGGAAGAAGTAGGACGATCAGAACCATCACAAGGGTCGACCAAATAGTTGTCCAAGTCATCAAGCAAACGGGAGATCTGAAAATGGCGATAGGGAGAAATGGGAGAAGTGCAAACCCTAGAGTAAGGGAGAGACCTCTTGCGTCTAGTGGTCTTGTAACGAGCTAGAAAAACACACAGAAAGAAGAGAACAAGACCAAGGTCAATGAATAGCATGGTGGCAACTAAATAGGAAGAACCAGTCTAGTACACTAGGTACTGAACTAGTGCACAGCCAAGCTTAAGAAAAATATCTAACACACAGCCATATAATCAACTATAACCATAGCATTAGCAGGAAAAGGTACATAAGAGCATTAAAATGAAGGTCTAAGGAGAAATATATAATCATAGAATAAGGTAAAATAAGAGAAGAAACTTACGCATAATCAAGAAGAAGAAAATAAGAAAATATCCAAAGGAACTGAAGGCTAGTCCAAAATAGTGTTGCTGAAACAAGCGTTAAGACAAGAATGAGGAAGATAGGACAAGTTTTAAAAAATAAAACCCCAAGAAGGCCCGAAAATAAGGGGATATAGGTAAGAGGGATCACGTGGAGGAAATGACGAAGGGAAGAGGAAGAACCAGGAGGGAACGAAAATAATGGGAATTAGGATTCACCACGTGATGCATACAATACAGACTCGTCCATACATGTTTCGTCACGTGTACACCTCACAACCACCGACAAGTTCGACATATGGGCCCGAATGGAGGCGGACTGCAGGATTACCGCCCCCCTGCCCTTCTGGACTCGTCACGTGACACCACGACACCATTGGTACTGGCATTGATACCCCATGTAAAGCCCCTTCACATGCTGCAAACCACGGATCGGGTGATCCTTTCACACTGTCGCGCCACGGCGGGCAGAGTGGGAATTTTCCCTCACGATCGGCTACAGAGGGTTTTTCGCCCACTCCTGATCCATGTTCGAGAAGGCCAGTATGTCTCTGATATGTAATACGTAATGTAGGGGGTCAGTAATGTGGAAATAAGTGGAGTAATGTGGAAATAAGTGGAAAGATGTGGAAAAAACAAGATTAAGTAATGTGGAAATATTTTGATTAAGTAATGTGGAAATATGCCATTTGATTTTATTGATTTTTATTTTTATTTGCTATTTGGATTGGATTTCATCGTATGGAAATATGCCATTTGATTTTATTGGACATGCTTTATTGGCGGAAATATAACCTTCTTAGTAATGTTACTGTTTAACGTTTAATTTTAACTTCTTGACAGCTCGTGTAGTTTTAGGGCCAGGGCTTAGTAGCCGTGGCCTGTTGATTTACTTTAACTACAGAGCATATGTTAGACATGCAAGATGTATTTACTATCTTTTGCTATCAGTAACATGTTTGCTATTATTTTTCATTTATCCGGGGTCTGTAAAGATGCATGCAAGCGCCAACATGAAAAGAGTAGATTGTGTGAAACTTTTCAGTTTCAGAGGGGGAAGTAATGTGGAATTTTTTGATAGGCATCAATACAACCAAGTCTATATTTAGAAAAATTATCAGTTAAGTTGTTTTAGTATCATTTAATAGACTAAGTATACTATTTGCTTTAATAAACCTGCCTAACAGGTTGACCTTAGACCAATGTAACCGAAGCCTATTGCTTGCTTATAAAGAAACCACAACAGAGACCATTTAGAAAAAGACCACCATGTTTATTAAGGACGACACTCCCAGTGGGAACACTTAGGGAAAAGAGGCTTCCCAAAGCCAGGCTCAGGCTCAGACTCAACCATGATGACACTGTCAGGAGATGCCCAAGGAGTAGGAGGAGAAGAGGGCCCATGAGGAGGATTGCAGGGAGAAGTAGGGGAATAGGAAGGAGAAGCACCTTGACGAAGATCAGGCGAACTAGGCCCTGAGTCAGGCCCAGAATCAGGTGCACTGTCAGTGTCAGAAGAGAGGGGAGCCCCAGAAGGAGGACTGACAGGCAGAATCAACACAGGGTCAGTCTGAGTGCCCACATCAACGGAAGAAGGAGAGGTGTGGGCAGTAGGGGAAGAAGTAGGACGATCAGAACCATCACAAGGGTCGACCAAATAGTTGTCCAAGTCATCAAGCAAACGGGAGATCTGAAAATGGCGATAGGGAGAAATGGGAGAAGTGCAAACCCTAGAGTAAGGGAGAGACCTCTTGCGTCTAGTGGTCTTGTAACGAGCTAGAAAAACACACAGAAAGAAGAGAACAAGACCAAGGTCAATGAATAGCATGGTGGCAACTAAATAGGAAGAACCAGTCTAGTACACTAGGTACTGAACTAGTGCACAGCCAAGCTTAAGAAAAATATCTAACACACAGCCATATAATCAACTATAACCATAGCATTAGCAGGAAAAGGTACATAAGAGCATTAAAATGAAGGTCTAAGGAGAAATATATAATCATAGAATAAGGTAAAATAAGAGAAGAAACTTACGCATAATCAAGAAGAAGAAAATAAGAAAATATCCAAAGGAACTGAAGGCTAGTCCAAAATAGTGTTGCTGAAACAAGCGTTAAGACAAGAATGAGGAAGATAGGACAAGTTTTAAAAAATAAAACCCCAAGAAGGCCCGAAAATAAGGGGATATAGGTAAGAGGGATCACGTGGAGGAAATGACGAAGGGAAGAGGAAGAACCAGGAGGGAACGAAAATAATGGGAATTAGGATTCACCACGTGATGCATACAATACAGACTCGTCCATACATGTTTCGTCACGTGTACACCTCACAACCACCGACAAGTTCGACATATGGGCCCGAATGGAGGCGGACTGCAGGATTACCGCCCCCCTGCCCTTCTGGACTCGTCACGTGACACCACGACACCATTGGTACTGGCATTGATACCCCATGTAAAGCCCCTTCACATGCTGCAAACCACGGATCGGGTGATCATTTCACACTGTCGCGCCACGGCGGGCAGAGTGGGAATTTTCCCTCACGATCGGCTACAGAGGGTTTTTCGCCCACTCCTGATCCATGTTCGAGAAGGCCAGTATGTCTCTGATATGTAATACGTAATGTAGGGGGTCAGTAATGTGGAAATAAGTGGAGTAATGTGGAAATAAGTGGAAAGATGTGGAAAAAACAAGATTAAGTAATGTGGAAATATTTTGATTAAGTAATGTGGAAATATGCTATTTGATTTTATTGATTTTTATTTTTATTTGCTATTTGGATTGGATTTCATCGTATGGAAATATGCCATTTGATTTTATTGGACATGCTTTATTGGCGGAAATATAACCTTCTTAGTAATGTTACTGTTTAACGTTTAATTTTAACTTCTTGACAGCTCGTGTTGTTTTAGGGCCAGGGCTTAGTAGCCGTGGCCTGTTGATTTACTTTAACTACAGAGCATATGTTAGACATGCAAGATGTATTTACTATCTTTTGCTATCAGTAACATGTTTGCTATTATTTTTCATTTATCCGGGGTCTGTAAAGATGCATGCAAGCGCCAACATGAAAAGAGTAGATTGTGTGAAACTTTTCAGTTTCAGAGGGGGAAGTAATGTGGAATTTTTTGATAGGCATCAATACAACCAAGTCTATATTTAGAAAAATTATCAGTTAAGTTGTTTTAGTATCATTTAATAGACTAAGTATACTATTTGCTTTGATAAACCTGCCTAACAGGTTGACCTTAGACCAATGTAACCGAAGCCTATTGCTTGCTTATAAAGAAACCACAACAGAGACCATTTAGAAAAAGACCACCATGTTTATTAAGGACGACACTCCCAGTGGGAACACTTAGGGAAAAGAGGCTTCCCAAAGCCAGGCTCAGGCTCAGACTCAACCATGATGACACTGTCAGGAGATGCCCAAGGAGTAGGAGGAGAAGAGGGCCCATGAGGAGGATTGCAGGGAGAAGTAGGGGAATAGGAAGGAGAAGCACCTTGACGAAGATCAGGCGAACTAGGCCCTGAGTCAGGCCCAGAATCAGGTGCACTGTCAGTGTCAGAAGAGAGGGGAGCCCCAGAAGGAGGACTGACAGGCAGAATCAACACAGGGTCAGTCTGAGTGCCCACATCAACGGAAGAAGGAGAGGTGTGGGCAGTGAGGGGAAGAAGTAGGACGATCAGAACCATCACAAGGGTCGACCAAATAGTTGTCCAAGTCATCAAGCAAACGGGAGATCTGAAAATGGCGATAGGGAGAAATGGGAGAAGTGCAAACCCTAGAGTAAGGGAGAGACCTCTTGCGTCTAGTGGTCTTGTAACGAGCTAGAAAAACACACAGAAAGAAGAGAACAAGACCAAGGTCAATGAATAGCATGGTGGCAACTAAATAGGAAGAACCAGTCTAGTACACTAGGTACTGAACTAGTGCACAGCCAAGCTTAAGAAAAATATCTAACACACAGCCATATAATCAACTATAACCATAGCATTAGCAGGAAAAGGTACATAAGAGCATTAAAATGAAGGTCTAAGGAGAAATATATAATCATAGAATAAGGTAAAATAAGAGAAGAAACTTACGCATAATCAAGAAGAAGAAAATAAGAAAATATCCAAAGGAACTGAAGGCTAGTCCAAAATAGTGTTGCTGAAACAAGCGTTAAGACAAGAATGAGGAAGATAGGACAAGTTTTAAAAAATAAAACCCCAAGAAGGCCCGAAAATAAGGGGATATAGGTAAGAGGGATCACGTGGAGGAAATGACGAAGGGAAGAGGAAGAACCAGGAGGGAACGAAAATAATGGGAATTAGGATTCACCACGTGATGCATACAATACAGACTCGTCCATACATGTTTCGTCACGTGTACACCTCACAACCACCGACAAGTTCGACATATGGGCCCGAATGGAGGCGGACTGCAGGATTACCGCCCCCCTGCCCTTCTGGACTCGTCACGTGACACCACGACACCATTGGTACTGGCATTGATACCCCATGTAAAGCCCCTTCACATGCTGCAAACCACGGATCGGGTGATCCTTTCACACTGTCGCGCCACGGCGGGCAGAGTGGGAATTTTCCCTCACGATCGGCTACAGAGGGTTTTTCGCCCACTCCTGATCCATGTTCGAGAAGGCCAGTATGTCTCTGATATGTAATACGTAATGTAGGGGGTCAGTAATGTGGAAATAAGTGGAGTAATGTGGAAATAAGTGGAAAGATGTGGAAAAAACAAGATTAAGTAATGTGGAAATATTTTGATTAAGTAATGTGGAAATATGCCATTTGATTTTATTGATTTTTATTTTTATTTGCTATTTGGATTGGATTTCATCGTATGGAAATATGCCATTTGATTTTATTGGACATGCTTTATTGGCGGAAATATAACCTTCTTAGTAATGTTACTGTTTAACGTTTAATTTTAACTTCTTGACAGCTCGTGTAGTTTTAGGGCCAGGGCTTAGTAGCCGTGGCCTGTTGATTTACTTTAACTACAGAGCATATGTTAGACATGCAAGATGTATTTACTATCTTTTGCTATCAGTAACATGTTTGCTATTATTTTTCATTTATCCGGGGTCTGTAAAGATGCATGCAAGCGCCAACATGAAAAGAGTAGATTGTGTGAAACTTTTCAGTTTCAGAGGGGGAAGTAATGTGGAATTTTTTGATAGGCATCAATACAACCAAGTCTATATTTAGAAAAATTATCAGTTAAGTTGTTTTAGTATCATTTAATAGACTAAGTATACTATTTGCTTTAATAAACCTGCCTAACAGGTTGACCTTAGACCAATGTAACCGAAGCCTATTGCTTGCTTATAAAGAAACCACAACAGAGACCATTTAGAAAAAGACCACCATGTTTATTAAGGACGACACTCCCAGTGGGAACACTTAGGGAAAAGAGGCTTCCCAAAGCCAGGCTCAGGCTCAGACTCAACCATGATGACACTGTCAGGAGATGCCCAAGGAGTAGGAGGAGAAGAGGGCCCATGAGGAGGATTGCAGGGAGAAGTAGGGGAATAGGAAGGAGAAGCACCTTGACGAAGATCAGGCGAACTAGGCCCTGAGTCAGGCCCAGAATCAGGTGCACTGTCAGTGTCAGAAGAGAGGGGAGCCCCAGAAGGAGGACTGACAGGCAGAATCAACACAGGGTCAGTCTGAGTGCCCACATCAACGGAAGAAGGAGAGGTGTGGGCAGTAGGGGAAGAAGTAGGACGATCAGAACCATCACAAGGGTCGACCAAATAGTTGTCCAAGTCATCAAGCAAACGGGAGATCTGAAAATGGCGATAGGGAGAAATGGGAGAAGTGCAAACCCTAGAGTAAGGGAGAGACCTCTTGCGTCTAGTGGTCTTGTAACGAGCTAGAAAAACACACAGAAAGAAGAGAACAAGACCAAGGTCAATGAATAGCATGGTGGCAACTAAATAGGAAGAACCAGTCTAGTACACTAGGTACTGAACTAGTGCACAGCCAAGCTTAAGAAAAATATCTAACACACAGCCATATAATCAACTATAACCATAGCATTAGCAGGAAAAGGTACATAAGAGCATTAAAATGAAGGTCTAAGGAGAAATATATAATCATAGAATAAGGTAAAATAAGAGAAGAAACTTACGCATAATCAAGAAGAAGAAAATAAGAAAATATCCAAAGGAACTGAAGGCTAGTCCAAAATAGTGTTGCTGAAACAAGCGTTAAGACAAGAATGAGGAAGATAGGACAAGTTTTAAAAAATAAAACCCCAAGAAGGCCCGAAAATAAGGGGATATAGGTAAGAGGGATCACGTGGAGGAAATGACGAAGGGAAGAGGAAGAACCAGGAGGGAACGAAAATAATGGGAATTAGGATTCACCACGTGATGCATACAATACAGACTCGTCCATACATGTTTCGTCACGTGTACACCTCACAACCACCGACAAGTTCGACATATGGGCCCGAATGGAGGCGGACTGCAGGATTACCGCCCCCCTGCCCTTCTGGACTCGTCACGTGACACCACGACACCATTGGTACTGGCATTGATACCCCATGTAAAGCCCCTTCACATGCTGCAAACCACGGATCGGGTGATCCTTTCACACTGTCGCGCCACGGCGGGCAGAGTGGGAATTTTCCCTCACGATCGGCTACAGAGGGTTTTTCGCCCACTCCTGATCCATGTTCGAGAAGGCCAGTATGTCTCTGATATGTAATACGTAATGTAGGGGGTCAGTAATGTGGAAATAAGTGGAGTAATGTGGAAATAAGTGGAAAGATGTGGAAAAAACAAGATTAAGTAATGTGGAAATATTTTGATTAAGTAATGTGGAAATATGCCATTTGATTTTATTGATTTTTATTTTTATTTGCTATTTGGATTGGATTTCATCGTATGGAAATATGCCATTTGATTTTATTGGACATGCTTTATTGGCGGAAATATAACCTTCTTAGTAATGTTACTGTTTAACGTTTAATTTTAACTTCTTGACAGCTCGTGTAGTTTTAGGGCCAGGGCTTAGTAGCCGTGGCCTGTTGATTTACTTTAACTACAGAGCATATGTTAGACATGCAAGATGTATTTACTATCTTTTGCTATCAGTAACATGTTTGCTATTATTTTTCATTTATCCGGGGTCTGTAAAGATGCATGCAAGCGCCAACATGAAAAGAGTAGATTGTGTGAAACTTTTCAGTTTCAGAGGGGGAAGTAATGTGGAATTTTTTGATAGGCATCAATACAACCAAGTCTATATTTAGAAAAATTATCAGTTAAGTTGTTTTAGTATCATTTAATAGACTAAGGGAGAAGTAGGGGAATAGGAAGGAGAAGCACCTTGACGAAGATCAGGCGAACTAGGCCCTGAGTCAGGCCCAGAATCAGGTGCACTGTCAGTGTCAGAAGAGAGGGGAGCCCCAGAAGGAGGACTGACAGGCAGAATCAACACAGGGTCAGTCTGAGTGCCCACATCAACGGAAGAAGGAGAGGTGTGGGCAGTAGGGGAAGAAGTAGGACGATCAGAACCATCACAAGGGTCGACCAAATAGTTGTCCAAGTCATCAAGCAAACGGGAGATCTGAAAATGGCGATAGGGAGAAATGGGAGAAGTGCAAACCCTAGAGTAAGGGAGAGACCTCTTGCGTCTAGTGGTCTTGTAACGAGCTAGAAAAACACACAGAAAGAAGAGAACAAGACCAAGGTCAATGAATAGCATGGTGGCAACTAAATAGGAAGAACCAGTCTAGTACACTAGGTACTGAACTAGTGCACAGCCAAGCTTAAGAAAAATATCTAACACACAGCCATATAATCAACTATAACCATAGCATTAGCAGGAAAAGGTACATAAGAGCATTAAAATGAAGGTCTAAGGAGAAATATATAATCATAGAATAAGGTAAAATAAGAGAAGAAACTTACGCATAATCAAGAAGAAGAAAATAAGAAAATATCCAAAGGAACTGAAGGCTAGTCCAAAATAGTGTTGCTGAAACAAGCGTTAAGACAAGAATGAGGAAGATAGGACAAGTTTTAAAAAATAAAACCCCAAGAAGGCCCGAAAATAAGGGGATATAGGTAAGAGGGATCACGTGGAGGAAATGACGAAGGGAAGAGGAAGAACCAGGAGGGAACGAAAATAATGGGAATTAGGATTCACCACGTGATGCATACAATACAGACTCGTCCATACATGTTTCGTCACGTGCACACCTCACAACCACCGACAAGTTCGACATATGGGCCCGAATGGAGGCGGACTGCAGGATTACCGCCCCCCTGCCCTTCTGGACTCGTCACGTGACACCACGACACCATTGGTACTGGCATTGATACCCCATGTAAAGCCCCTTCACATGCTGCAAACCACGGATCGGGTGATCCTTTCACACTGTCGCGCCACGGCGGGCAGAGTGGGAATTTTCCCTCACGATCGGCTACAGAGGGTTTTTCGCCCACTCCTGATCCATGTTCGAGAAGGCCAGTATGTCTCTGATATGTAATACGTAATGTAGGGGGTCAGTAATGTGGAAATAAGTGGAGTAATGTGGAAATAAGTGGAAAGATGTGGAAAAAACAAGATTAAGTAATGTGGAAATATGCCATTTGATTTTATTGATTTTTATTTTTATTTGCTATTTGGATTGGATTTCATCGTATGGAAATATGCCATTTGATTTTATTGGACATGCTTTATTGGCGGAAATATAACCTTCTTAGTAATGTTACTGTTTAACGTTTAATTTTAACTTCTTGACAGCTCGTGTAGTTTTAGGGCCAGGGCTTAGTAGCCGTGGCCTGTTGATTTACTTTAACTACAGAGCATATGTTAGACATGCAAGATGTATTTACTATCTTTTGCTATCAGTAACATGTTTGCTATTATTTTTTCATTTATCCGGGGTCTGTAAAGATGCATGCAAGCGCCAACATGAAAAGAGTAGATTGTGTGAAACTTTTCAGTTTCAGAGGGGGAAGTAATGTGGAATTTTTTGATAGGCATCAATACAACCAAGTCTATATTTAGAAAAATTATCAGTTAAGTTGTTTTAGTATCATTTAATAGACTAAGTATACTATTTGCTTTAATAAACCTGCCTAACAGGTTGACCTTAGACCAATGTAACCGAAGCCTATTGCTTGCTTATAAAGAAACCACAACAGAGACCATTTAGAAAAAGACCACCATGTTTATTAAGGACGACACTCCCAGTGGGAACACTTAGGGAAAAGAGGCTTCCCAAAGCCAGGCTCAGGCTCAGACTCAACCATGATGACACTGTCAGGAGATGCCCAAGGAGTAGGAGGAGAAGAGGGCCCATGAGGAGGATTGCAGGGAGAAGTAGGGGAATAGGAAGGAGAAGCACCTTGACGAAGATCAGGCGAACTAGGCCCTGAGTCAGGCCCAGAATCAGGTGCACTGTCAGTGTCAGAAGAGAGGGGAGCCCCAGAAGGAGGACTGACAGGCAGAATCAACACAGGGTCAGTCTGAGTGCCCACATCAACGGAAGAAGGAGAGGTGTGGGCAGTAGGGGAAGAAGTAGGACGATCAGAACCATCACAAGGGTCGACCAAATAGTTGTCCAAGTCATCAAGCAAACGGGAGATCTGAAAATGGCGATAGGGAGAAATGGGAGAAGTGCAAACCCTAGAGTAAGGGAGAGACCTCTTGCGTCTAGTGGTCTTGTAACGAGCTAGAAAAACACACAGAAAGAAGAGAACAAGACCAAGGTCAATGAATAGCATGGTGGCAACTAAATAGGAAGAACCAGTCTAGTACACTAGGTACTGAACTAGTGCACAGCCAAGCTTAAGAAAAATATCTAACACACAGCCATATAATCAACTATAACCATAGCATTAGCAGGAAAAGGTACATAAGAGCATTAAAATGAAGGTCTAAGGAGAAATATATAATCATAGAATAAGGTAAAATAAGAGAAGAAACTTACGCATAATCAAGAAGAAGAAAATAAGAAAATATCCAAAGGAACTGAAGGCTAGTCCAAAATAGTGTTGCTGAAACAAGCGTTAAGACAAGAATGAGGAAGATAGGACAAGTTTTAAAAAATAAAACCCCAAGAAGGCCCGAAAATAAGGGGATATAGGTAAGAGGGATCACGTGGAGGAAATGACGAAGGGAAGAGGAAGAACCAGGAGGGAACGAAAATAATGGGAATTAGGATTCACCACGTGATGCATACAATACAGACTCGTCCATACATGTTTCGTCACGTGCACACCTCACAACCACCGACAAGTTCGACATATGGGCCCGAATGGAGGCGGACTGCAGGATTACCGCCCCCCTGCCCTTCTGGACTCGTCACGTGACACCACGACACCATTGGTACTGGCATTGATACCCCATGTAAAGCCCCTTCACATGCTGCAAACCACGGATCGGGTGATCCTTTCACACTGTCGCGCCACGGCGGGCAGAGTGGGAATTTTCCCTCACGATCGGCTACAGAGGGTTTTTCGCCCACTCCTGATCCATGTTCGAGAAGGCCAGTATGTCTCTGATATGTAATACGTAATGTAGGGGGTCAGTAATGTGGAAATAAGTGGAGTAATGTGGAAATAAGTGGAAAGATGTGGAAAAAACAAGATTAAGTAATGTGGAAATATGCCATTTGATTTTATTGATTTTTATTTTTATTTGCTATTTGGATTGGATTTCATCGTATGGAAATATGCCATTTGATTTTATTGGACATGCTTTATTGGCGGAAATATAACCTTCTTAGTAATGTTACTGTTTAACGTTTAATTTTAACTTCTTGACAGCTCGTGTAGTTTTAGGGCCAGGGCTTAGTAGCCGTGGCCTGTTGATTTACTTTAACTACAGAGCATATGTTAGACATGCAAGATGTATTTACTATCTTTTGCTATCAGTAACATGTTTGCTATTATTTTTTCATTTATCCGGGGTCTGTAAAGATGCATGCAAGCGCCAACATGAAAAGAGTAGATTGTGTGAAACTTTTCAGTTTCAGAGGGGGAAGTAATGTGGAATTTTTTGATAGGCATCAATACAACCAAGTCTATATTTAGAAAAATTATCAGTTAAGTTGTTTTAGTATCATTTAATAGACTAAGTATACTATTTGCTTTAATAAACCTGCCTAACAGGTTGACCTTAGACCAATGTAACCGAAGCCTATTGCTTGCTTATAAAGAAACCACAACAGAGACCATTTAGAAAAAGACCACCATGTTTATTAAGGACGACACTCCCAGTGGGAACACTTAGGGAAAAGAGGCTTCCCAAAGCCAGGCTCAGGCTCAGACTCAACCATGATGACACTGTCAGGAGATGCCCAAGGAGTAGGAGGAGAAGAGGGCCCATGAGGAGGATTGCAGGGAGAAGTAGGGGAATAGGAAGGAGAAGCACCTTGACGAAGATCAGGCGAACTAGGCCCTGAGTCAGGCCCAGAATCAGGTGCACTGTCAGTGTCAGAAGAGAGGGGAGCCCCAGAAGGAGGACTGACAGGCAGAATCAACACAGGGTCAGTCTGAGTGCCCACATCAACGGAAGAAGGAGAGGTGTGGGCAGTAGGGGAAGAAGTAGGACGATCAGAACCATCACAAGGGTCGACCAAATAGTTGTCCAAGTCATCAAGCAAACGGGAGATCTGAAAATGGCGATAGGGAGAAATGGGAGAAGTGCAAACCCTAGAGTAAGGGAGAGACCTCTTGCGTCTAGTGGTCTTGTAACGAGCTAGAAAAACACACAGAAAGAAGAGAACAAGACCAAGGTCAATGAATAGCATGGTGGCAACTAAATAGGAAGAACCAGTCTAGTACACTAGGTACTGAACTAGTGCACAGCCAAGCTTAAGAAAAATATCTAACACACAGCCATATAATCAACTATAACCATAGCATTAGCAGGAAAAGGTACATAAGAGCATTAAAATGAAGGTCTAAGGAGAAATATATAATCATAGAATAAGGTAAAATAAGAGAAGAAACTTACGCATAATCAAGAAGAAGAAAATAAGAAAATATCCAAAGGAACTGAAGGCTAGTCCAAAATAGTGTTGCTGAAACAAGCGTTAAGACAAGAATGAGGAAGATAGGACAAGTTTTAAAAAATAAAACCCCAAGAAGGCCCGAAAATAAGGGGATATAGGTAAGAGGGATCACGTGGAGGAAATGACGAAGGGAAGAGGAAGAACCAGGAGGGAACGAAAATAATGGGAATTAGGATTCACCACGTGATGCATACAATACAGACTCGTCCATACATGTTTCGTCACGTGCACACCTCACAACCACCGACAAGTTCGACATATGGGCCCGAATGGAGGCGGACTGCAGGATTACCGCCCCCCTGCCCTTCTGGACTCGTCACGTGACACCACGACACCATTGGTACTGGCATTGATACCCCATGTAAAGCCCCTTCACATGCTGCAAACCACGGATCGGGTGATCCTTTCACACTGTCGCGCCACGGCGGGCAGAGTGGGAATTTTCCCTCACGATCGGCTACAGAGGGTTTTTCGCCCACTCCTGATCCATGTTCGAGAAGGCCAGTATGTCTCTGATATGTAATACGTAATGTAGGGGGTCAGTAATGTGGAAATAAGTGGAGTAATGTGGAAATAAGTGGAAAGATGTGGAAAAAACAAGATTAAGTAATGTGGAAATATTTTGATTAAGTAATGTGGAAATATGCCATTTGATTTTATTGATTTTTATTTTTATTTGCTATTTGGATTGGATTTCATCGTATGGAAATATGCCATTTGATTTTATTGGACATGCTTTATTGGCGGAAATATAACCTTCTTAGTAATGTTACTGTTTAACGTTTAATTTTAACTTCTTGACAGCTCGTGTAGTTTTAGGGCCAGGGCTTAGTAGCCGTGGCCTGTTGATTTACTTTAACTACAGAGCATATGTTAGACATGCAAGATGTATTTACTATCTTTTGCTATCAGTAACATGTTTGCTATTATTTTTCATTTATCCGGGGTCTGTAAAGATGCATGCAAGCGCCAACATGAAAAGAGTAGATTGTGTGAAACTTTTCAGTTTCAGAGGGGGAAGTAATGTGGAATTTTTTGATAGGCATCAATACAACCAAGTCTATATTTAGAAAAATTATCAGTTAAGTTGTTTCAGTATCATTTAATAGACTAAGGGAGAAGTAGGGGAATAGGAAGGAGAAGCACCTTGACGAAGATCAGGCGAACTAGGCCCTGAGTCAGGCCCAGAATCAGGTGCACTGTCAGTGTCAGAAGAGAGGGGAGCCCCAGAAGGAGGACTGACAGGCAGAATCAACACAGGGTCAGTCTGAGTGCCCACATCAACGGAAGAAGGAGAGGTGTGGGCAGTAGGGGAAGAAGTAGGACGATCAGAACCATCACAAGGGTCGACCAAATAGTTGTCCAAGTCATCAAGCAAACGGGAGATCTGAAAATGGCGATAGGGAGAAATGGGAGAAGTGCAAACCCTAGAGTAAGGGAGAGACCTCTTGCGTCTAGTGGTCTTGTAACGAGCTAGAAAAACACACAGAAAGAAGAGAACAAGACCAAGGTCAATGAATAGCATGGTGGCAACTAAATAGGAAGAACCAGTCTAGTACACTAGGTACTGAACTAGTGCACAGCCAAGCTTAAGAAAAATATCTAACACACAGCCATATAATCAACTATAACCATAGCATTAGCAGGAAAAGGTACATAAGAGCATTAAAATGAAGGTCTAAGGAGAAATATATAATCATAGAATAAGGTAAAATAAGAGAAGAAACTTACGCATAATCAAGAAGAAGAAAATAAGAAAATATCCAAAGGAACTGAAGGCTAGTCCAAAATAGTGTTGCTGAAACAAGCGTTAAGACAAGAATGAGGAAGATAGGACAAGTTTTAAAAAATAAAACCCCAAGAAGGCCCGAAAATAAGGGGATATAGGTAAGAGGGATCACGTGGAGGAAATGACGAAGGGAAGAGGAAGAACCAGGAGGGAACGAAAATAATGGGAATTAGGATTCACCACGTGATGCATACAATACAGACTCGTCCATACATGTTTCGTCACGTGCACACCTCACAACCACCGACAAGTTCGACATATGGGCCCGAATGGAGGCGGACTGCAGGATTACCGCCCCCCTGCCCTTCTGGACTCATCACGTGACACCACGACACCATTGGTACTGGCATTGATACCCCATGTAAAGCCCCTTCACATGCTGCAAACCACGGATCGGGTGATCCTTTCACACTGTCGCGCCACGGCGGGCAGAGTGGGAATTTTCCCTCACGATCGGCTACAGAGGGTTTTTCGCCCACTCCTGATCCATGTTCGAGAAGGCCAGTATGTCTCTGATATGTAATACGTAATGTAGGGGGTCAGTAATGTGGAAATAAGTGGAGTAATGTGGAAATAAGTGGAAAGATGTGGAAAAAACAAGATTAAGTAATGTGGAAATATGCCATTTGATTTTATTGATTTTTATTTTTATTTGCTATTTGGATTGGATTTCATCGTATGGAAATATGCCATTTGATTTTATTGGACATGCTTTATTGGCGGAAATATAACCTTCTTAGTAATGTTACTGTTTAACGTTTAATTTTAACTTCTTGACAGCTCGTGTAGTTTTAGGGCCAGGGCTTAGTAGCCGTGGCCTGTTGATTTACTTTAACTACAGAGCATATGTTAGACATGCAAGATGTATTTACTATCTTTTGCTATCAGTAACATGTTTGCTATTATTTTTTCATTTATCCGGGGTCTGTAAAGATGCATGCAAGCGCCAACATGAAAAGAGTAGATTGTGTGAAACTTTTCAGTTTCAGAGGGGGAAGTAATGTGGAATTTTTTGATAGGCATCAATACAACCAAGTCTATATTTAGAAAAATTATCAGTTAAGTTGTTTTAGTATCATTTAATAGACTAAGTATACTATTTGCTTTAATAAACCTGCCTAACAGGTTGACCTTAGACCAATGTAACCGAAGCCTATTGCTTGCTTATAAAGAAACCACAACAGAGACCATTTAGAAAAAGACCACCATGTTTATTAAGGACGACACTCCCAGTGGGAACACTTAGGGAAAAGAGGCTTCCCAAAGCCAGGCTCAGGCTCAGACTCAACCATGATGACACTGTCAGGAGATGCCCAAGGAGTAGGAGGAGAAGAGGGCCCATGAGGAGGATTGCAGGGAGAAGTAGGGGAATAGGAAGGAGAAGCACCTTGACGAAGATCAGGCGAACTAGGCCCTGAGTCAGGCCCAGAATCAGGTGCACTGTCAGTGTCAGAAGAGAGGGGAGCCCCAGAAGGAGGACTGACAGGCAGAATCAACACAGGGTCAGTCTGAGTGCCCACATCAACGGAAGAAGGAGAGGTGTGGGCAGTAGGGGAAGAAGTAGGACGATCAGAACCATCACAAGGGTCGACCAAATAGTTGTCCAAGTCATCAAGCAAACGGGAGATCTGAAAATGGCGATAGGGAGAAATGGGAGAAGTGCAAACCCTAGAGTAAGGGAGAGACCTCTTGCGTCTAGTGGTCTTGTAACGAGCTAGAAAAACACACAGAAAGAAGAGAACAAGACCAAGGTCAATGAATAGCATGGTGGCAACTAAATAGGAAGAACCAGTCTAGTACACTAGGTACTGAACTAGTGCACAGCCAAGCTTAAGAAAAATATCTAACACACAGCCATATAATCAACTATAACCATAGCATTAGCAGGAAAAGGTACATAAGAGCATTAAAATGAAGGTCTAAGGAGAAATATATAATCATAGAATAAGGTAAAATAAGAGAAGAAACTTACGCATAATCAAGAAGAAGAAAATAAGAAAATATCCAAAGGAACTGAAGGCTAGTCCAAAATAGTGTTGCTGAAACAAGCGTTAAGACAAGAATGAGGAAGATAGGACAAGTTTTAAAAAATAAAACCCCAAGAAGGCCCGAAAATAAGGGGATATAGGTAAGAGGGATCACGTGGAGGAAATGACGAAGGGAAGAGGAAGAACCAGGAGGGAACGAAAATAATGGGAATTAGGATTCACCACGTGATGCATACAATACAGACTCGTCCATACATGTTTCGTCACGTGTACACCTCACAACCACCGACAAGTTCGACATATGGGCCCGAATGGAGGCGGACTGCAGGATTACCGCCCCCCTGCCCTTCTGGACTCGTCACGTGACACCACGACACCATTGGTACTGGCATTGATACCCCATGTAAAGCCCCTTCACATGCTGCAAACCACGGATCGGGTGATCCTTTCACACTGTCGCGCCACGGCGGGCAGAGTGGGAATTTTCCCTCACGATCGGCTACAGAGGGTTTTTCGCCCACTCCTGATCCATGTTCGAGAAGGCCAGTATGTCTCTGATATGTAATACGTAATGTAGGGGGTCAGTAATGTGGAAATAAGTGGAGTAATGTGGAAATAAGTGGAAAGATGTGGAAAAAACAAGATTAAGTAATGTGGAAATATTTTGATTAAGTAATGTGGAAATATGCCATTTGATTTTATTGATTTTTATTTTTATTTGCTATTTGGATTGGATTTCATCGTATGGAAATATGCCATTTGATTTTATTGGACATGCTTTATTGGCGGAAATATAACCTTCTTAGTAATGTTACTGTTTAACGTTTAATTTTAACTTCTTGACAGCTCGTGTAGTTTTAGGGCCAGGGCTTAGTAGCCGTGGCCTGTTGATTTACTTTAACTACAGAGCATATGTTAGACATGCAAGATGTATTTACTATCTTTTGCTATCAGTAACATGTTTGCTATTATTTTTCATTTATCCGGGGTCTGTAAAGATGCATGCAAGCGCCAACATGAAAAGAGTAGATTGTGTGAAACTTTTCAGTTTCAGAGGGGGAAGTAATGTGGAATTTTTTGATAGGCATCAATACAACCAAGTCTATATTTAGAAAAATTATCAGTTAAGTTGTTTTAGTATCATTTAATAGACTAAGGGAGAAGTAGGGGAATAGGAAGGAGAAGCACCTTGACGAAGATCAGGCGAACTAGGCCCTGAGTCAGGCCCAGAATCAGGTGCACTGTCAGTGTCAGAAGAGAGGGGAGCCCCAGAAGGAGGACTGACAGGCAGAATCAACACAGGGTCAGTCTGAGTGCCCACATCAACGGAAGAAGGAGAGGTGTGGGCAGTAGGGGAAGAAGTAGGACGATCAGAACCATCACAAGGGTCGACCAAATAGTTGTCCAAGTCATCAAGCAAACGGGAGATCTGAAAATGGCGATAGGGAGAAATGGGAGAAGTGCAAACCCTAGAGTAAGGGAGAGACCTCTTGCGTCTAGTGGTCTTGTAACGAGCTAGAAAAACACACAGAAAGAAGAGAACAAGACCAAGGTCAATGAATAGCATGGTGGCAACTAAATAGGAAGAACCAGTCTAGTACACTAGGTACTGAACTAGTGCACAGCCAAGCTTAAGAAAAATATCTAACACACAGCCATATAATCAACTATAACCATAGCATTAGCAGGAAAAGGTACATAAGAGCATTAAAATGAAGGTCTAAGGAGAAATATATAATCATAGAATAAGGTAAAATAAGAGAAGAAACTTACGCATAATCAAGAAGAAGAAAATAAGAAAATATCCAAAGGAACTGAAGGCTAGTCCAAAATAGTGTTGCTGAAACAAGCGTTAAGACAAGAATGAGGAAGATAGGACAAGTTTTAAAAAATAAAACCCCAAGAAGGCCCGAAAATAAGGGGATATAGGTAAGAGGGATCACGTGGAGGAAATGACGAAGGGAAGAGGAAGAACCAGGAGGGAACGAAAATAATGGGAATTAGGATTCACCACGTGATGCATACAATACAGACTCGTCCATACATGTTTCGTCACGTGCACACCTCACAACCACCGACAAGTTCGACATATGGGCCCGAATGGAGGCGGACTGCAGGATTACCGCCCCCCTGCCCTTCTGGACTCGTCACGTGACACCACGACACCATTGGTACTGGCATTGATACCCCATGTAAAGCCCCTTCACATGCTGCAAACCACGGATCGGGTGATCCTTTCACACTGTCGCGCCACGGCGGGCAGAGTGGGAATTTTCCCTCACGATCGGCTACAGAGGGTTTTTCGCCCACTCCTGATCCATGTTCGAGAAGGCCAGTATGTCTCTGATATGTAATACGTAATGTAGGGGGTCAGTAATGTGGAAATAAGTGGAGTAATGTGGAAATAAGTGGAAAGATGTGGAAAAAACAAGATTAAGTAATGTGGAAATATTTTGATTAAGTAATGTGGAAATATGCCATTTGATTTTATTGATTTTTATTTTTATTTGCTATTTGGATTGGATTTCATCGTATGGAAATATGCCATTTGATTTTATTGGACATGCTTTATTGGCGGAAATATAACCTTCTTAGTAATGTTACTGTTTAACGTTTAATTTTAACTTCTTGACAGCTCGTGTAGTTTTAGGGCCAGGGCTTAGTAGCCGTGGCCTGTTGATTTACTTTAACTACAGAGCATATGTTAGACATGCAAGATGTATTTACTATCTTTTGCTATCAGTAACATGTTTGCTATTATTTTTTCATTTATCCGGGGTCTGTAAAGATGCATGCAAGCGCCAACATGAAAAGAGTAGATTGTGTGAAACTTTTCAGTTTCAGAGGGGGAAGTAATGTGGAATTTTTTGATAGGCATCAATACAACCAAGTCTATATTTAGAAAAATTATCAGTTAAGTTGTTTTAGTATCATTTAATAGACTAAGTATACTATTTGCTTTAATAAACCTGCCTAACAGGTTGACCTTAGACCAATGTAACCGAAGCCTATTGCTTGCTTATAAAGAAACCACAACAGAGACCATTTAGAAAAAGACCACCATGTTTATTAAGGACGACACTCCCAGTGGGAACACTTAGGGAAAAGAGGCTTCCCAAAGCCAGGCTCAGGCTCAGACTCAACCATGATGACACTGTCAGGAGATGCCCAAGGAGTAGGAGGAGAAGAGGGCCCATGAGGAGGATTGCAGGGAGAAGTAGGGGAATAGGAAGGAGAAGCACCTTGACGAAGATCAGGCGAACTAGGCCCTGAGTCAGGCCCAGAATCAGGTGCACTGTCAGTGTCAGAAGAGAGGGGAGCCCCAGAAGGAGGACTGACAGGCAGAATCAACACAGGGTCAGTCTGAGTGCCCACATCAACGGAAGAAGGAGAGGTGTGGGCAGTAGGGGAAGAAGTAGGACGATCAGAACCATCACAAGGGTCGACCAAATAGTTGTCCAAGTCATCAAGCAAACGGGAGATCTGAAAATGGCGATAGGGAGAAATGGGAGAAGTGCAAACCCTAGAGTAAGGGAGAGACCTCTTGCGTCTAGTGGTCTTGTAACGAGCTAGAAAAACACACAGAAAGAAGAGAACAAGACCAAGGTCAATGAATAGCATGGTGGCAACTAAATAGGAAGAACCAGTCTAGTACACTAGGTACTGAACTAGTGCACAGCCAAGCTTAAGAAAAATATCTAACACACAGCCATATAATCAACTATAACCATAGCATTAGCAGGAAAAGGTACATAAGAGCATTAAAATGAAGGTCTAAGGAGAAATATATAATCATAGAATAAGGTAAAATAAGAGAAGAAACTTACGCATAATCAAGAAGAAGAAAATAAGAAAATATCCAAAGGAACTGAAGGCTAGTCCAAAATAGTGTTGCTGAAACAAGCGTTAAGACAAGAATGAGGAAGATAGGACAAGTTTTAAAAAATAAAACCCCAAGAAGGCCCGAAAATAAGGGGATATAGGTAAGAGGGATCACGTGGAGGAAATGACGAAGGGAAGAGGAAGAACCAGGAGGGAACGAAAATAATGGGAATTAGGATTCACCACGTGATGCATACAATACAGACTCGTCCATACATGTTTCGTCACGTGCACACCTCACAACCACCGACAAGTTCGACATATGGGCCCGAATGGAGGCGGACTGCAGGATTACCGCCCCCCTGCCCTTCTGGACTCGTCACGTGACACCACGACACCATTGGTACTGGCATTGATACCCCATGTAAAGCCCCTTCACATGCTGCAAACCACGGATCGGGTGATCCTTTCACACTGTCGCGCCACGGCGGGCAGAGTGGGAATTTTCCCTCACGATCGGCTACAGAGGGTTTTTCGCCCACTCCTGATCCATGTTCGAGAAGGCCAGTATGTCTCTGATATGTAATACGTAATGTAGGGGGTCAGTAATGTGGAAATAAGTGGAGTAATGTGGAAATAAGTGGAAAGATGTGGAAAAAACAAGATTAAGTAATGTGGAAATATGCCATTTGATTTTATTGATTTTTATTTTTATTTGCTATTTGGATTGGATTTCATCGTATGGAAATATGCCATTTGATTTTATTGGACATGCTTTATTGGCGGAAATATAACCTTCTTAGTAATGTTACTGTTTAACGTTTAATTTTAACTTCTTGACAGCTCGTGTAGTTTTAGGGCCAGGGCTTAGTAGCCGTGGCCTGTTGATTTACTTTAACTACAGAGCATATGTTAGACATGCAAGATGTATTTACTATCTTTTGCTATCAGTAACATGTTTGCTATTATTTTTTCATTTATCCGGGGTCTGTAAAGATGCATGCAAGCGCCAACATGAAAAGAGTAGATTGTGTGAAACTTTTCAGTTTCAGAGGGGGAAGTAATGTGGAATTTTTTGATAGGCATCAATACAACCAAGTCTATATTTAGAAAAATTATCAGTTAAGTTGTTTTAGTATCATTTAATAGACTAAGTATACTATTTGCTTTAATAAACCTGCCTAACAGGTTGACCTTAGACCAATGTAACCGAAGCCTATTGCTTGCTTATAAAGAAACCACAACAGAGACCATTTAGAAAAAGACCACCATGTTTATTAAGGACGACACTCCCAGTGGGAACACTTAGGGAAAAGAGGCTTCCCAAAGCCAGGCTCAGGCTCAGACTCAACCATGATGACACTGTCAGGAGATGCCCAAGGAGTAGGAGGAGAAGAGGGCCCATGAGGAGGATTGCAGGGAGAAGTAGGGGAATAGGAAGGAGAAGCACCTTGACGAAGATCAGGCGAACTAGGCCCTGAGTCAGGCCCAGAATCAGGTGCACTGTCAGTGTCAGAAGAGAGGGGAGCCCCAGAAGGAGGACTGACAGGCAGAATCAACACAGGGTCAGTCTGAGTGCCCACATCAACGGAAGAAGGAGAGGTGTGGGCAGTAGGGGAAGAAGTAGGACGATCAGAACCATCACAAGGGTCGACCAAATAGTTGTCCAAGTCATCAAGCAAACGGGAGATCTGAAAATGGCGATAGGGAGAAATGGGAGAAGTGCAAACCCTAGAGTAAGGGAGAGACCTCTTGCGTCTAGTGGTCTTGTAACGAGCTAGAAAAACACACAGAAAGAAGAGAACAAGACCAAGGTCAATGAATAGCATGGTGGCAACTAAATAGGAAGAACCAGTCTAGTACACTAGGTACTGAACTAGTGCACAGCCAAGCTTAAGAAAAATATCTAACACACAGCCATATAATCAACTATAACCATAGCATTAGCAGGAAAAGGTACATAAGAGCATTAAAATGAAGGTCTAAGGAGAAATATATAATCATAGAATAAGGTAAAATAAGAGAAGAAACTTACGCATAATCAAGAAGAAGAAAATAAGAAAATATCCAAAGGAACTGAAGGCTAGTCCAAAATAGTGTTGCTGAAACAAGCGTTAAGACAAGAATGAGGAAGATAGGACAAGTTTTAAAAAATAAAACCCCAAGAAGGCCCGAAAATAAGGGGATATAGGTAAGAGGGATCACGTGGAGGAAATGACGAAGGGAAGAGGAAGAACCAGGAGGGAACGAAAATAATGGGAATTAGGATTCACCACGTGATGCATACAATACAGACTCGTCCATACATGTTTCGTCACGTGCACACCTCACAACCACCGACAAGTTCGACATATGGGCCCGAATGGAGGCGGACTGCAGGATTACCGCCCCCCTGCCCTTCTGGACTCGTCACGTGACACCACGACACCATTGGTACTGGCATTGATACCCCATGTAAAGCCCCTTCACATGCTGCAAACCACGGATCGGGTGATCCTTTCACACTGTCGCGCCACGGCGGGCAGAGTGGGAATTTTCCCTCACGATCGGCTACAGAGGGTTTTTCGCCCACTCCTGATCCATGTTCGAGAAGGCCAGTATGTCTCTGATATGTAATACGTAATGTAGGGGGTCAGTAATGTGGAAATAAGTGGAGTAATGTGGAAATAAGTGGAAAGATGTGGAAAAAACAAGATTAAGTAATGTGGAAATATTTTGATTAAGTAATGTGGAAATATGCCATTTGATTTTATTGATTTTTATTTTTATTTGCTATTTGGATTGGATTTCATCGTATGGAAATATGCCATTTGATTTTATTGGACATGCTTTATTGGCGGAAATATAACCTTCTTAGTAATGTTACTGTTTAACGTTTAATTTTAACTTCTTGACAGCTCGTGTAGTTTTAGGGCCAGGGCTTAGTAGCCGTGGCCTGTTGATTTACTTTAACTACAGAGCATATGTTAGACATGCAAGATGTATTTACTATCTTTTGCTATCAGTAACATGTTTGCTATTATTTTTCATTTATCCGGGGTCTGTAAAGATGCATGCAAGCGCCAACATGAAAAGAGTAGATTGTGTGAAACTTTTCAGTTTCAGAGGGGGAAGTAATGTGGAATTTTTTGATAGGCATCAATACAACCAAGTCTATATTTAGAAAAATTATCAGTTAAGTTGTTTCAGTATCATTTAATAGACTAAGGGAGAAGTAGGGGAATAGGAAGGAGAAGCACCTTGACGAAGATCAGGCGAACTAGGCCCTGAGTCAGGCCCAGAATCAGGTGCACTGTCAGTGTCAGAAGAGAGGGGAGCCCCAGAAGGAGGACTGACAGGCAGAATCAACACAGGGTCAGTCTGAGTGCCCACATCAACGGAAGAAGGAGAGGTGTGGGCAGTAGGGGAAGAAGTAGGACGATCAGAACCATCACAAGGGTCGACCAAATAGTTGTCCAAGTCATCAAGCAAACGGGAGATCTGAAAATGGCGATAGGGAGAAATGGGAGAAGTGCAAACCCTAGAGTAAGGGAGAGACCTCTTGCGTCTAGTGGTCTTGTAACGAGCTAGAAAAACACACAGAAAGAAGAGAACAAGACCAAGGTCAATGAATAGCATGGTGGCAACTAAATAGGAAGAACCAGTCTAGTACACTAGGTACTGAACTAGTGCACAGCCAAGCTTAAGAAAAATATCTAACACACAGCCATATAATCAACTATAACCATAGCATTAGCAGGAAAAGGTACATAAGAGCATTAAAATGAAGGTCTAAGGAGAAATATATAATCATAGAATAAGGTAAAATAAGAGAAGAAACTTACGCATAATCAAGAAGAAGAAAATAAGAAAATATCCAAAGGAACTGAAGGCTAGTCCAAAATAGTGTTGCTGAAACAAGCGTTAAGACAAGAATGAGGAAGATAGGACAAGTTTTAAAAAATAAAACCCCAAGAAGGCCCGAAAATAAGGGGATATAGGTAAGAGGGATCACGTGGAGGAAATGACGAAGGGAAGAGGAAGAACCAGGAGGGAACGAAAATAATGGGAATTAGGATTCACCACGTGATGCATACAATACAGACTCGTCCATACATGTTTCGTCACGTGCACACCTCACAACCACCGACAAGTTCGACATATGGGCCCGAATGGAGGCGGACTGCAGGATTACCGCCCCCCTGCCCTTCTGGACTCATCACGTGACACCACGACACCATTGGTACTGGCATTGATACCCCATGTAAAGCCCCTTCACATGCTGCAAACCACGGATCGGGTGATCCTTTCACACTGTCGCGCCACGGCGGGCAGAGTGGGAATTTTCCCTCACGATCGGCTACAGAGGGTTTTTCGCCCACTCCTGATCCATGTTCGAGAAGGCCAGTATGTCTCTGATATGTAATACGTAATGTAGGGGGTCAGTAATGTGGAAATAAGTGGAGTAATGTGGAAATAAGTGGAAAGATGTGGAAAAAACAAGATTAAGTAATGTGGAAATATGCCATTTGATTTTATTGATTTTTATTTTTATTTGCTATTTGGATTGGATTTCATCGTATGGAAATATGCCATTTGATTTTATTGGACATGCTTTATTGGCGGAAATATAACCTTCTTAGTAATGTTACTGTTTAACGTTTAATTTTAACTTCTTGACAGCTCGTGTAGTTTTAGGGCCAGGGCTTAGTAGCCGTGGCCTGTTGATTTACTTTAACTACAGAGCATATGTTAGACATGCAAGATGTATTTACTATCTTTTGCTATCAGTAACATGTTTGCTATTATTTTTTCATTTATCCGGGGTCTGTAAAGATGCATGCAAGCGCCAACATGAAAAGAGTAGATTGTGTGAAACTTTTCAGTTTCAGAGGGGGAAGTAATGTGGAATTTTTTGATAGGCATCAATACAACCAAGTCTATATTTAGAAAAATTATCAGTTAAGTTGTTTTAGTATCATTTAATAGACTAAGTATACTATTTGCTTTAATAAACCTGCCTAACAGGTTGACCTTAGACCAATGTAACCGAAGCCTATTGCTTGCTTATAAAGAAACCACAACAGAGACCATTTAGAAAAAGACCACCATGTTTATTAAGGACGACACTCCCAGTGGGAACACTTAGGGAAAAGAGGCTTCCCAAAGCCAGGCTCAGGCTCAGACTCAACCATGATGACACTGTCAGGAGATGCCCAAGGAGTAGGAGGAGAAGAGGGCCCATGAGGAGGATTGCAGGGAGAAGTAGGGGAATAGGAAGGAGAAGCACCTTGACGAAGATCAGGCGAACTAGGCCCTGAGTCAGGCCCAGAATCAGGTGCACTGTCAGTGTCAGAAGAGAGGGGAGCCCCAGAAGGAGGACTGACAGGCAGAATCAACACAGGGTCAGTCTGAGTGCCCACATCAACGGAAGAAGGAGAGGTGTGGGCAGTAGGGGAAGAAGTAGGACGATCAGAACCATCACAAGGGTCGACCAAATAGTTGTCCAAGTCATCAAGCAAACGGGAGATCTGAAAATGGCGATAGGGAGAAATGGGAGAAGTGCAAACCCTAGAGTAAGGGAGAGACCTCTTGCGTCTAGTGGTCTTGTAACGAGCTAGAAAAACACACAGAAAGAAGAGAACAAGACCAAGGTCAATGAATAGCATGGTGGCAACTAAATAGGAAGAACCAGTCTAGTACACTAGGTACTGAACTAGTGCACAGCCAAGCTTAAGAAAAATATCTAACACACAGCCATATAATCAACTATAACCATAGCATTAGCAGGAAAAGGTACATAAGAGCATTAAAATGAAGGTCTAAGGAGAAATATATAATCATAGAATAAGGTAAAATAAGAGAAGAAACTTACGCATAATCAAGAAGAAGAAAATAAGAAAATATCCAAAGGAACTGAAGGCTAGTCCAAAATAGTGTTGCTGAAACAAGCGTTAAGACAAGAATGAGGAAGATAGGACAAGTTTTAAAAAATAAAACCCCAAGAAGGCCCGAAAATAAGGGGATATAGGTAAGAGGGATCACGTGGAGGAAATGATGAAGGGAAGAGGAAGAACCAGGAGGGAACGAAAATAATGGGAATTAGGATTCACCACGTGATGCATACAATACAGACTCGTCCATACATGTTTCGTCACGTGCACACCTCACAACCACCGACAAGTTCGACATATGGGCCCGAATGGAGGCGGACTGCAGGATTACCGCCCCCCTGCCCTTCTGGACTCGTCACGTGACACCACGACACCATTGGTACTGGCATTGATACCCCATGTAAAGCCCCTTCACATGCTGCAAACCACGGATCGGGTGATCCTTTCACACTGTCGCGCCACGGCGGGCAGAGTGGGAATTTTCCCTCACGATCGGCTACAGAGGGTTTTTCGCCCACTCCTGATCCATGTTCGAGAAGGCCAGTATGTCTCTGATATGTAATACGTAATGTAGGGGGTCAGTAATGTGGAAATAAGTGGAGTAATGTGGAAATAAGTGGAAAGATGTGGAAAAAACAAGATTAAGTAATGTGGAAATATTTTGATTAAGTAATGTGGAAATATGCCATTTGATTTTATTGATTTTTATTTTTATTTGCTATTTGGATTGGATTTCATCGTATGGAAATATGCCATTTGATTTTATTGGACATGCTTTATTGGCGGAAATATAACCTTCTTAGTAATGTTACTGTTTAACGTTTAATTTTAACTTCTTGACAGCTCGTGTAGTTTTAGGGCCAGGGCTTAGTAGCCGTGGCCTGTTGATTTACTTTAACTACAGAGCATATGTTAGACATGCAAGATGTATTTACTATCTTTTGCTATCAGTAACATGTTTGCTATTATTTTTCATTTATCCGGGGTCTGTAAAGATGCATGCAAGCGCCAACATGAAAAGAGTAGATTGTGTGAAACTTTTCAGTTTCAGAGGGGGAAGTAATGTGGAATTTTTTGATAGGCATCAATACAACCAAGTCTATATTTAGAAAAATTATCAGTTAAGTTGTTTCAGTATCATTTAATAGACTAAGGGAGAAGTAGGGGAATAGGAAGGAGAAGCACCTTGACGAAGATCAGGCGAACTAGGCCCTGAGTCAGGCCCAGAATCAGGTGCACTGTCAGTGTCAGAAGAGAGGGGAGCCCCAGAAGGAGGACTGACAGGCAGAATCAACACAGGGTCAGTCTGAGTGCCCACATCAACGGAAGAAGGAGAGGTGTGGGCAGTAGGGGAAGAAGTAGGACGATCAGAACCATCACAAGGGTCGACCAAATAGTTGTCCAAGTCATCAAGCAAACGGGAGATCTGAAAATGGCGATAGGGAGAAATGGGAGAAGTGCAAACCCTAGAGTAAGGGAGAGACCTCTTGCGTCTAGTGGTCTTGTAACGAGCTAGAAAAACACACAGAAAGAAGAGAACAAGACCAAGGTCAATGAATAGCATGGTGGCAACTAAATAGGAAGAACCAGTCTAGTACACTAGGTACTGAACTAGTGCACAGCCAAGCTTAAGAAAAATATCTAACACACAGCCATATAATCAACTATAACCATAGCATTAGCAGGAAAAGGTACATAAGAGCATTAAAATGAAGGTCTAAGGAGAAATATATAATCATAGAATAAGGTAAAATAAGAGAAGAAACTTACGCATAATCAAGAAGAAGAAAATAAGAAAATATCCAAAGGAACTGAAGGCTAGTCCAAAATAGTGTTGCTGAAACAAGCGTTAAGACAAGAATGAGGAAGATAGGACAAGTTTTAAAAAATAAAACCCCAAGAAGGCCCGAAAATAAGGGGATATAGGTAAGAGGGATCACGTGGAGGAAATGACGAAGGGAAGAGGAAGAACCAGGAGGGAACGAAAATAATGGGAATTAGGATTCACCACGTGATGCATACAATACAGACTCGTCCATACATGTTTCGTCACGTGCACACCTCACAACCACCGACAAGTTCGACATATGGGCCCGAATGGAGGCGGACTGCAGGATTACCGCCCCCCTGCCCTTCTGGACTCGTCACGTGACACCACGACACCATTGGTACTGGCATTGATACCCCATGTAAAGCCCCTTCACATGCTGCAAACCACGGATCGGGTGATCCTTTCACACTGTCGCGCCACGGCGGGCAGAGTGGGAATTTTCCCTCACGATCGGCTACAGAGGGTTTTTCGCCCACTCCTGATCCATGTTCGAGAAGGCCAGTATGTCTCTGATATGTAATACGTAATGTAGGGGGTCAGTAATGTGGAAATAAGTGGAGTAATGTGGAAATAAGTGGAAAGATGTGGAAAAAACAAGATTAAGTAATGTGGAAATATGCCATTTGATTTTATTGATTTTTATTTTTATTTGCTATTTGGATTGGATTTCATCGTATGGAAATATGCCATTTGATTTTATTGGACATGCTTTATTGGCGGAAATATAACCTTCTTAGTAATGTTACTGTTTAACGTTTAATTTTAACTTCTTGACAGCTCGTGTAGTTTTAGGGCCAGGGCTTAGTAGCCGTGGCCTGTTGATTTACTTTAACTACAGAGCATATGTTAGACATGCAAGATGTATTTACTATCTTTTGCTATCAGTAACATGTTTGCTATTATTTTTTCATTTATCCGGGGTCTGTAAAGATGCATGCAAGCGCCAACATGAAAAGAGTAGATTGTGTGAAACTTTTCAGTTTCAGAGGGGGAAGTAATGTGGAATTTTTTGATAGGCATCAATACAACCAAGTCTATATTTAGAAAAATTATCAGTTAAGTTGTTTTAGTATCATTTAATAGACTAAGTATACTATTTGCTTTAATAAACCTGCCTAACAGGTTGACCTTAGACCAATGTAACCGAAGCCTATTGCTTGCTTATAAAGAAACCACAACAGAGACCATTTAGAAAAAGACCACCATGTTTATTAAGGACGACACTCCCAGTGGGAACACTTAGGGAAAAGAGGCTTCCCAAAGCCAGGCTCAGGCTCAGACTCAACCATGATGACACTGTCAGGAGATGCCCAAGGAGTAGGAGGAGAAGAGGGCCCATGAGGAGGATTGCAGGGAGAAGTAGGGGAATAGGAAGGAGAAGCACCTTGACGAAGATCAGGCGAACTAGGCCCTGAGTCAGGCCCAGAATCAGGTGCACTGTCAGTGTCAGAAGAGAGGGGAGCCCCAGAAGGAGGACTGACAGGCAGAATCAACACAGGGTCAGTCTGAGTGCCCACATCAACGGAAGAAGGAGAGGTGTGGGCAGTAGGGGAAGAAGTAGGACGATCAGAACCATCACAAGGGTCGACCAAATAGTTGTCCAAGTCATCAAGCAAACGGGAGATCTGAAAATGGCGATAGGGAGAAATGGGAGAAGTGCAAACCCTAGAGTAAGGGAGAGACCTCTTGCGTCTAGTGGTCTTGTAACGAGCTAGAAAAACACACAGAAAGAAGAGAACAAGACCAAGGTCAATGAATAGCATGGTGGCAACTAAATAGGAAGAACCAGTCTAGTACACTAGGTACTGAACTAGTGCACAGCCAAGCTTAAGAAAAATATCTAACACACAGCCATATAATCAACTATAACCATAGCATTAGCAGGAAAAGGTACATAAGAGCATTAAAATGAAGGTCTAAGGAGAAATATATAATCATAGAATAAGGTAAAATAAGAGAAGAAACTTACGCATAATCAAGAAGAAGAAAATAAGAAAATATCCAAAGGAACTGAAGGCTAGTCCAAAATAGTGTTGCTGAAACAAGCGTTAAGACAAGAATGAGGAAGATAGGACAAGTTTTAAAAAATAAAACCCCAAGAAGGCCCGAAAATAAGGGGATATAGGTAAGAGGGATCACGTGGAGGAAATGACGAAGGGAAGAGGAAGAACCAGGAGGGAACGAAAATAATGGGAATTAGGATTCACCACGTGATGCATACAATACAGACTCGTCCATACATGTTTCGTCACGTGCACACCTCACAACCACCGACAAGTTCGACATATGGGCCCGAATGGAGGCGGACTGCAGGATTACCGCCCCCCTGCCCTTCTGGACTCGTCACGTGACACCACGACACCATTGGTACTGGCATTGATACCCCATGTAAAGCCCCTTCACATGCTGCAAACCACGGATCGGGTGATCCTTTCACACTGTCGCGCCACGGCGGGCAGAGTGGGAATTTTCCCTCACGATCGGCTACAGAGGGTTTTTCGCCCACTCCTGATCCATGTTCGAGAAGGCCAGTATGTCTCTGATATGTAATACGTAATGTAGGGGGTCAGTAATGTGGAAATAAGTGGAGTAATGTGGAAATAAGTGGAAAGATGTGGAAAAAACAAGATTAAGTAATGTGGAAATATTTTGATTAAGTAATGTGGAAATATGCCATTTGATTTTATTGATTTTTATTTTTATTTGCTATTTGGATTGGATTTCATCGTATGGAAATATGCCATTTGATTTTATTGGACATGCTTTATTGGCGGAAATATAACCTTCTTAGTAATGTTACTGTTTAACGTTTAATTTTAACTTCTTGACAGCTCGTGTAGTTTTAGGGCCAGGGCTTAGTAGCCGTGGCCTGTTGATTTACTTTAACTACAGAGCATATGTTAGACATGCAAGATGTATTTACTATCTTTTGCTATCAGTAACATGTTTGCTATTATTTTTCATTTATCCGGGGTCTGTAAAGATGCATGCAAGCGCCAACATGAAAAGAGTAGATTGTGTGAAACTTTTCAGTTTCAGAGGGGGAAGTAATGTGGAATTTTTTGATAGGCATCAATACAACCAAGTCTATATTTAGAAAAATTATCAGTTAAGTTGTTTCAGTATCATTTAATAGACTAAGGGAGAAGTAGGGGAATAGGAAGGAGAAGCACCTTGACGAAGATCAGGCGAACTAGGCCCTGAGTCAGGCCCAGAATCAGGTGCACTGTCAGTGTCAGAAGAGAGGGGAGCCCCAGAAGGAGGACTGACAGGCAGAATCAACACAGGGTCAGTCTGAGTGCCCACATCAACGGAAGAAGGAGAGGTGTGGGCAGTAGGGGAAGAAGTAGGACGATCAGAACCATCACAAGGGTCGACCAAATAGTTGTCCAAGTCATCAAGCAAACGGGAGATCTGAAAATGGCGATAGGGAGAAATGGGAGAAGTGCAAACCCTAGAGTAAGGGAGAGACCTCTTGCGTCTAGTGGTCTTGTAACGAGCTAGAAAAACACACAGAAAGAAGAGAACAAGACCAAGGTCAATGAATAGCATGGTGGCAACTAAATAGGAAGAACCAGTCTAGTACACTAGGTACTGAACTAGTGCACAGCCAAGCTTAAGAAAAATATCTAACACACAGCCATATAATCAACTATAACCATAGCATTAGCAGGAAAAGGTACATAAGAGCATTAAAATGAAGGTCTAAGGAGAAATATATAATCATAGAATAAGGTAAAATAAGAGAAGAAACTTACGCATAATCAAGAAGAAGAAAATAAGAAAATATCCAAAGGAACTGAAGGCTAGTCCAAAATAGTGTTGCTGAAACAAGCGTTAAGACAAGAATGAGGAAGATAGGACAAGTTTTAAAAAATAAAACCCCAAGAAGGCCCGAAAATAAGGGGATATAGGTAAGAGGGATCACGTGGAGGAAATGACGAAGGGAAGAGGAAGAACCAGGAGGGAACGAAAATAATGGGAATTAGGATTCACCACGTGATGCATACAATACAGACTCGTCCATACATGTTTCGTCACGTGCACACCTCACAACCACCGACAAGTTCGACATATGGGCCCGAATGGAGGCGGACTGCAGGATTACCGCCCCCCTGCCCTTCTGGACTCGTCACGTGACACCACGACACCATTGGTACTGGCATTGATACCCCATGTAAAGCCCCTTCACATGCTGCAAACCACGGATCGGGTGATCCTTTCACACTGTCGCGCCACGGCGGGCAGAGTGGGAATTTTCCCTCACGATCGGCTACAGAGGGTTTTTCGCCCACTCCTGATCCATGTTCGAGAAGGCCAGTATGTCTCTGATATGTAATACGTAATGTAGGGGGTCAGTAATGTGGAAATAAGTGGAGTAATGTGGAAATAAGTGGAAAGATGTGGAAAAAACAAGATTAAGTAATGTGGAAATATTTTGATTAAGTAATGTGGAAATATGCCATTTGATTTTATTGATTTTTATTTTTATTTGCTATTTGGATTGGATTTCATCGTATGGAAATATGCCATTTGATTTTATTGGACATGCTTTATTGGCGGAAATATAACCTTCTTAGTAATGTTACTGTTTAACGTTTAATTTTAACTTCTTGACAGCTCGTGTAGTTTTAGGGCCAGGGCTTAGTAGCCGTGGCCTGTTGATTTACTTTAACTACAGAGCATATGTTAGACATGCAAGATGTATTTACTATCTTTTGCTATCAGTAACATGTTTGCTATTATTTTTCATTTATCCGGGGTCTGTAAAGATGCATGCAAGCGCCAACATGAAAAGAGTAGATTGTGTGAAACTTTTCAGTTTCAGAGGGGGAAGTAATGTGGAATTTTTTGATAGGCATCAATACAACCAAGTCTATATTTAGAAAAATTATCAGTTAAGTTGTTTCAGTATCATTTAATAGACTAAGGGAGAAGTAGGGGAATAGGAAGGAGAAGCACCTTGACGAAGATCAGGCGAACTAGGCCCTGAGTCAGGCCCAGAATCAGGTGCACTGTCAGTGTCAGAAGAGAGGGGAGCCCCAGAAGGAGGACTGACAGGCAGAATCAACACAGGGTCAGTCTGAGTGCCCACATCAACGGAAGAAGGAGAGGTGTGGGCAGTAGGGGAAGAAGTAGGACGATCAGAACCATCACAAGGGTCGACCAAATAGTTGTCCAAGTCATCAAGCAAACGGGAGATCTGAAAATGGCGATAGGGAGAAATGGGAGAAGTGCAAACCCTAGAGTAAGGGAGAGACCTCTTGCGTCTAGTGGTCTTGTAACGAGCTAGAAAAACACACAGAAAGAAGAGAACAAGACCAAGGTCAATGAATAGCATGGTGGCAACTAAATAGGAAGAACCAGTCTAGTACACTAGGTACTGAACTAGTGCACAGCCAAGCTTAAGAAAAATATCTAACACACAGCCATATAATCAACTATAACCATAGCATTAGCAGGAAAAGGTACATAAGAGCATTAAAATGAAGGTCTAAGGAGAAATATATAATCATAGAATAAGGTAAAATAAGAGAAGAAACTTACGCATAATCAAGAAGAAGAAAATAAGAAAATATCCAAAGGAACTGAAGGCTAGTCCAAAATAGTGTTGCTGAAACAAGCGTTAAGACAAGAATGAGGAAGATAGGACAAGTTTTAAAAAATAAAACCCCAAGAAGGCCCGAAAATAAGGGGATATAGGTAAGAGGGATCACGTGGAGGAAATGACGAAGGGAAGAGGAAGAACCAGGAGGGAACGAAAATAATGGGAATTAGGATTCACCACGTGATGCATACAATACAGACTCGTCCATACATGTTTCGTCACGTGCACACCTCACAACCACCGACAAGTTCGACATATGGGCCCGAATGGAGGCGGACTGCAGGATTACCGCCCCCCTGCCCTTCTGGACTCGTCACGTGACACCACGACACCATTGGTACTGGCATTGATACCCCATGTAAAGCCCCTTCACATGCTGCAAACCACGGATCGGGTGATCCTTTCACACTGTCGCGCCACGGCGGGCAGAGTGGGAATTTTCCCTCACGATCGGCTACAGAGGGTTTTTCGCCCACTCCTGATCCATGTTCGAGAAGGCCAGTATGTCTCTGATATGTAATACGTAATGTAGGGGGTCAGTAATGTGGAAATAAGTGGAGTAATGTGGAAATAAGTGGAAAGATGTGGAAAAAACAAGATTAAGTAATGTGGAAATATTTTGATTAAGTAATGTGGAAATATGCCATTTGATTTTATTGATTTTTATTTTTATTTGCTATTTGGATTGGATTTCATCGTATGGAAATATGCCATTTGATTTTATTGGACATGCTTTATTGGCGGAAATATAACCTTCTTAGTAATGTTACTGTTTAACGTTTAATTTTAACTTCTTGACAGCTCGTGTAGTTTTAGGGCCAGGGCTTAGTAGCCGTGGCCTGTTGATTTACTTTAACTACAGAGCATATGTTAGACATGCAAGATGTATTTACTATCTTTTGCTATCAGTAACATGTTTGCTATTATTTTTTCATTTATCCGGGGTCTGTAAAGATGCATGCAAGCGCCAACATGAAAAGAGTAGATTGTGTGAAACTTTTCAGTTTCAGAGGGGGAAGTAATGTGGAATTTTTTGATAGGCATCAATACAACCAAGTCTATATTTAGAAAAATTATCAGTTAAGTTGTTTTAGTATCATTTAATAGACTAAGTATACTATTTGCTTTAATAAACCTGCCTAACAGGTTGACCTTAGACCAATGTAACCGAAGCCTATTGCTTGCTTATAAAGAAACCACAACAGAGACCATTTAGAAAAAGACCACCATGTTTATTAAGGACGACACTCCCAGTGGGAACACTTAGGGAAAAGAGGCTTCCCAAAGCCAGGCTCAGGCTCAGACTCAACCATGATGACACTGTCAGGAGATGCCCAAGGAGTAGGAGGAGAAGAGGGCCCATGAGGAGGATTGCAGGGAGAAGTAGGGGAATAGGAAGGAGAAGCACCTTGACGAAGATCAGGCGAACTAGGCCCTGAGTCAGGCCCAGAATCAGGTGCACTGTCAGTGTCAGAAGAGAGGGGAGCCCCAGAAGGAGGACTGACAGGCAGAATCAACACAGGGTCAGTCTGAGTGCCCACATCAACGGAAGAAGGAGAGGTGTGGGCAGTAGGGGAAGAAGTAGGACGATCAGAACCATCACAAGGGTCGACCAAATAGTTGTCCAAGTCATCAAGCAAACGGGAGATCTGAAAATGGCGATAGGGAGAAATGGGAGAAGTGCAAACCCTAGAGTAAGGGAGAGACCTCTTGCGTCTAGTGGTCTTGTAACGAGCTAGAAAAACACACAGAAAGAAGAGAACAAGACCAAGGTCAATGAATAGCATGGTGGCAACTAAATAGGAAGAACCAGTCTAGTACACTAGGTACTGAACTAGTGCACAGCCAAGCTTAAGAAAAATATCTAACACACAGCCATATAATCAACTATAACCATAGCATTAGCAGGAAAAGGTACATAAGAGCATTAAAATGAAGGTCTAAGGAGAAATATATAATCATAGAATAAGGTAAAATAAGAGAAGAAACTTACGCATAATCAAGAAGAAGAAAATAAGAAAATATCCAAAGGAACTGAAGGCTAGTCCAAAATAGTGTTGCTGAAACAAGCGTTAAGACAAGAATGAGGAAGATAGGACAAGTTTTAAAAAATAAAACCCCAAGAAGGCCCGAAAATAAGGGGATATAGGTAAGAGGGATCACGTGGAGGAAATGACGAAGGGAAGAGGAAGAACCAGGAGGGAACGAAAATAATGGGAATTAGGATTCACCACGTGATGCATACAATACAGACTCGTCCATACATGTTTCGTCACGTGCACACCTCACAACCACCGACAAGTTCGACATATGGGCCCGAATGGAGGCGGACTGCAGGATTACCGCCCCCCTGCCCTTCTGGACTCGTCACGTGACACCACGACACCATTGGTACTGGCATTGATACCCCATGTAAAGCCCCTTCACATGCTGCAAACCACGGATCGGGTGATCCTTTCACACTGTCGCGCCACGGCGGGCAGAGTGGGAATTTTCCCTCACGATCGGCTACAGAGGGTTTTTCGCCCACTCCTGATCCATGTTCGAGAAGGCCAGTATGTCTCTGATATGTAATACGTAATGTAGGGGGTCAGTAATGTGGAAATAAGTGGAGTAATGTGGAAATAAGTGGAAAGATGTGGAAAAAACAAGATTAAGTAATGTGGAAATATTTTGATTAAGTAATGTGGAAATATGCCATTTGATTTTATTGATTTTTATTTTTATTTGCTATTTGGATTGGATTTCATCGTATGGAAATATGCCATTTGATTTTATTGGACATGCTTTATTGGCGGAAATATAACCTTCTTAGTAATGTTACTGTTTAACGTTTAATTTTAACTTCTTGACAGCTCGTGTAGTTTTAGGGCCAGGGCTTAGTAGCCGTGGCCTGTTGATTTACTTTAACTACAGAGCATATGTTAGACATGCAAGATGTATTTACTATCTTTTGCTATCAGTAACATGTTTGCTATTATTTTTCATTTATCCGGGGTCTGTAAAGATGCATGCAAGCGCCAACATGAAAAGAGTAGATTGTGTGAAACTTTTCAGTTTCAGAGGGGGAAGTAATGTGGAATTTTTTGATAGGCATCAATACAACCAAGTCTATATTTAGAAAAATTATCAGTTAAGTTGTTTCAGTATCATTTAATAGACTAAGGGAGAAGTAGGGGAATAGGAAGGAGAAGCACCTTGACGAAGATCAGGCGAACTAGGCCCTGAGTCAGGCCCAGAATCAGGTGCACTGTCAGTGTCAGAAGAGAGGGGAGCCCCAGAAGGAGGACTGACAGGCAGAATCAACACAGGGTCAGTCTGAGTGCCCACATCAACGGAAGAAGGAGAGGTGTGGGCAGTAGGGGAAGAAGTAGGACGATCAGAACCATCACAAGGGTCGACCAAATAGTTGTCCAAGTCATCAAGCAAACGGGAGATCTGAAAATGGCGATAGGGAGAAATGGGAGAAGTGCAAACCCTAGAGTAAGGGAGAGACCTCTTGCGTCTAGTGGTCTTGTAACGAGCTAGAAAAACACACAGAAAGAAGAGAACAAGACCAAGGTCAATGAATAGCATGGTGGCAACTAAATAGGAAGAACCAGTCTAGTACACTAGGTACTGAACTAGTGCACAGCCAAGCTTAAGAAAAATATCTAACACACAGCCATATAATCAACTATAACCATAGCATTAGCAGGAAAAGGTACATAAGAGCATTAAAATGAAGGTCTAAGGAGAAATATATAATCATAGAATAAGGTAAAATAAGAGAAGAAACTTACGCATAATCAAGAAGAAGAAAATAAGAAAATATCCAAAGGAACTGAAGGCTAGTCCAAAATAGTGTTGCTGAAACAAGCGTTAAGACAAGAATGAGGAAGATAGGACAAGTTTTAAAAAATAAAACCCCAAGAAGGCCCGAAAATAAGGGGATATAGGTAAGAGGGATCACGTGGAGGAAATGACGAAGGGAAGAGGAAGAACCAGGAGGGAACGAAAATAATGGGAATTAGGATTCACCACGTGATGCATACAATACAGACTCGTCCATACATGTTTCGTCACGTGCACACCTCACAACCACCGACAAGTTCGACATATGGGCCCGAATGGAGGCGGACTGCAGGATTACCGCCCCCCTGCCCTTCTGGACTCGTCACGTGACACCACGACACCATTGGTACTGGCATTGATACCCCATGTAAAGCCCCTTCACATGCTGCAAACCACGGATCGGGTGATCCTTTCACACTGTCGCGCCACGGCGGGCAGAGTGGGAATTTTCCCTCACGATCGGCTACAGAGGGTTTTTCGCCCACTCCTGATCCATGTTCGAGAAGGCCAGTATGTCTCTGATATGTAATACGTAATGTAGGGGGTCAGTAATGTGGAAATAAGTGGAGTAATGTGGAAATAAGTGGAAAGATGTGGAAAAAACAAGATTAAGTAATGTGGAAATATGCCATTTGATTTTATTGATTTTTATTTTTATTTGCTATTTGGATTGGATTTCATCGTATGGAAATATGCCATTTGATTTTATTGGACATGCTTTATTGGCGGAAATATAACCTTCTTAGTAATGTTACTGTTTAACGTTTAATTTTAACTTCTTGACAGCTCGTGTAGTTTTAGGGCCAGGGCTTAGTAGCCGTGGCCTGTTGATTTACTTTAACTACAGAGCATATGTTAGACATGCAAGATGTATTTACTATCTTTTGCTATCAGTAACATGTTTGCTATTATTTTTTCATTTATCCGGGGTCTGTAAAGATGCATGCAAGCGCCAACATGAAAAGAGTAGATTGTGTGAAACTTTTCAGTTTCAGAGGGGGAAGTAATGTGGAATTTTTTGATAGGCATCAATACAACCAAGTCTATATTTAGAAAAATTATCAGTTAAGTTGTTTTAGTATCATTTAATAGACTAAGTATACTATTTGCTTTAATAAACCTGCCTAACAGGTTGACCTTAGACCAATGTAACCGAAGCCTATTGCTTGCTTATAAAGAAACCACAACAGAGACCATTTAGAAAAAGACCACCATGTTTATTAAGGACGACACTCCCAGTGGGAACACTTAGGGAAAAGAGGCTTCCCAAAGCCAGGCTCAGGCTCAGACTCAACCATGATGACACTGTCAGGAGATGCCCAAGGAGTAGGAGGAGAAGAGGGCCCATAAGGAGGATTGCAGGGAGAAGTAGGGGAATAGGAAGGAGAAGCACCTTGACGAAGATCAGGCGAACTAGGCCCTGAGTCAGGCCCAGAATCAGGTGCACTGTCAGTGTCAGAAGAGAGGGGAGCCCCAGAAGGAGGACTGACAGGCAGAATCAACACAGGGTCAGTCTGAGTGCCCACATCAACGGAAGAAGGAGAGGTGTGGGCAGTAGGGGAAGAAGTAGGACGATCAGAACCATCACAAGGGTCGACCAAATAGTTGTCCAAGTCATCAAGCAAACGGGAGATCTGAAAATGGCGATAGGGAGAAATGGGAGAAGTGCAAACCCTAGAGTAAGGGAGAGACCTCTTGCGTCTAGTGGTCTTGTAACGAGCTAGAAAAACACACAGAAAGAAGAGAACAAGACCAAGGTCAATGAATAGCATGGTGGCAACTAAATAGGAAGAACCAGTCTAGTACACTAGGTACTGAACTAGTGCACAGCCAAGCTTAAGAAAAATATCTAACACACAGCCATATAATCAACTATAACCATAGCATTAGCAGGAAAAGGTACATAAGAGCATTAAAATGAAGGTCTAAGGAGAAATATATAATCATAGAATAAGGTAAAATAAGAGAAGAAACTTACGCATAATCAAGAAGAAGAAAATAAGAAAATATCCAAAGGAACTGAAGGCTAGTCCAAAATAGTGTTGCTGAAACAAGCGTTAAGACAAGAATGAGGAAGATAGGACAAGTTTTAAAAAATAAAACCCCAAGAAGGCCCGAAAATAAGGGGATATAGGTAAGAGGGATCACGTGGAGGAAATGACGAAGGGAAGAGGAAGAACCAGGAGGGAACGAAAATAATGGGAATTAGGATTCACCACGTGATGCATACAATACAGACTCGTCCATACATGTTTCGTCACGTGCACACCTCACAACCACCGACAAGTTCGACATATGGGCCCGAATGGAGGCGGACTGCAGGATTACCGCCCCCCTGCCCTTCTGGACTCGTCACGTGACACCACGACACCATTGGTACTGGCATTGATACCCCATGTAAAGCCCCTTCACATGCTGCAAACCACGGATCGGGTGATCCTTTCACACTGTCGCGCCACGGCGGGCAGAGTGGGAATTTTCCCTCACGATCGGCTACAGAGGGTTTTTCGCCCACTCCTGATCCATGTTCGAGAAGGCCAGTATGTCTCTGATATGTAATACGTAATGTAGGGGGTCAGTAATGTGGAAATAAGTGGAGTAATGTGGAAATAAGTGGAAAGATGTGGAAAAAACAAGATTAAGTAATGTGGAAATATTTTGATTAAGTAATGTGGAAATATGCCATTTGATTTTATTGATTTTTATTTTTTTTGCTATTTGGATTGGATTTCATCGTATGGAAATATGCCATTTGATTTTATTGGACATGCTTTATTGGCGGAAATATAACCTTCTTAGTAATGTTACTGTTTAACGTTTAATTTTAACTTCTTGACAGCTCGTGTAGTTTTAGGGCCAGGGCTTAGTAGCCGTGGCCTGTTGATTTACTTTAACTACAGAGCATATGTTAGACATGCAAGATGTATTTACTATCTTTTGCTATCAGTAACATGTTTGCTATTATTTTTCATTTATCCGGGGTCTGTAAAGATGCATGCAAGCGCCAACATGAAAAGAGTAGATTGTGTGAAACTTTTCAGTTTCAGAGGGGGAAGTAATGTGGAATTTTTTGATAGGCATCAATACAACCAAGTCTATATTTAGAAAAATTATCAGTTAAGTTGTTTCAGTATCATTTAATAGACTAAGGGAGAAGTAGGGGAATAGGAAGGAGAAGCACCTTGACGAAGATCAGGCGAACTAGGCCCTGAGTCAGGCCCAGAATCAGGTGCACTGTCAGTGTCAGAAGAGAGGGGAGCCCCAGAAGGAGGACTGACAGGCAGAATCAACACAGGGTCAGTCTGAGTGCCCACATCAACGGAAGAAGGAGAGGTGTGGGCAGTAGGGGAAGAAGTAGGACGATCAGAACCATCACAAGGGTCGACCAAATAGTTGTCCAAGTCATCAAGCAAACGGGAGATCTGAAAATGGCGATAGGGAGAAATGGGAGAAGTGCAAACCCTAGAGTAAGGGAGAGACCTCTTGCGTCTAGTGGTCTTGTAACGAGCTAGAAAAACACACAGAAAGAAGAGAACAAGACCAAGGTCAATGAATAGCATGGTGGCAACTAAATAAGAAGAACCAGTCTAGTACACTAGGTACTGAACTAGTGCACAGCCAAGCTTAAGAAAAATATCTAACACACAGCCATATAATCAACTATAACCATAGCATTAGCAGGAAAAGGTACATAAGAGCATTAAAATGAAGGTCTAAGGAGAAATATATAATCATAGAATAAGGTAAAATAAGAGAAGAAACTTACGCATAATCAAGAAGAAGAAAATAAGAAAATATCCAAAGGAACTGAAGGCTAGTCCAAAATAGTGTTGCTGAAACAAGCGTTAAGACAAGAATGAGGAAGATAGGACAAGTTTTAAAAAATAAAACCCCAAGAAGGCCCGAAAATAAGGGGATATAGGTAAGAGGGATCACGTGGAGGAAATGACGAAGGGAAGAGGAAGAACCAGGAGGGAACGAAAATAATGGGAATTAGGATTCACCACGTGATGCATACAATACAGACTCGTCCATACATGTTTCGTCACGTGTACACCTCACAACCACCGACAAGTTCGACATATGGGCCCGAATGGAGGCGGACTGCAGGATTACCGCCCCCCTGCCCTTCTGGACTCGTCACGTGACACCACGACACCATTGGTACTGGCATTGATACCCCATGTAAAGCCCCTTCACATGCTGCAAACCACGGATCGGGTGATCCTTTCACACTGTCGCGCCACGGCGGGCAGAGTGGGAATTTTCCCTCACGATCGGCTACAGAGGGTTTTTCGCCCACTCCTGATCCATGTTCGAGAAGGCCAGTATGTCTCTGATATGTAATACGTAATGTAGGGGGTCAGTAATGTGGAAATAAGTGGAGTAATGTGGAAATAAGTGGAAAGATGTGGAAAAAACAAGATTAAGTAATGTGGAAATATTTTGATTAAGTAATGTGGAAATATGCCATTTGATTTTATTGATTTTTATTTTTATTTGCTATTTGGATTGGATTTCATCGTATGGAAATATGCCATTTGATTTTATTGGACATGCTTTATTGGCGGAAATATAACCTTCTTAGTAATGTTACTGTTTAACGTTTAATTTTAACTTCTTGACAGCTCGTGTAGTTTTAGGGCCAGGGCTTAGTAGCCGTGGCCTGTTGATTTACTTTAACTACAGAGCATATGTTAGACATGCAAGATGTATTTACTATCTTTTGCTATCAGTAACATGTTTGCTATTATTTTTTCATTTATCCGGGGTCTGTAAAGATGCATGCAAGCGCCAACATGAAAAGAGTAGATTGTGTGAAACTTTTCAGTTTCAGAGGGGGAAGTAATGTGGAATTTTTTGATAGGCATCAATACAACCAAGTCTATATTTAGAAAAATTATCAGTTAAGTTGTTTTAGTATCATTTAATAGACTAAGGGAGAAGTAGGGGAATAGGAAGGAGAAGCACCTTGACGAAGATCAGGCGAACTAGGCCCTGAGTCAGGCCCAGAATCAGGTGCACTGTCAGTGTCAGAAGAGAGGGGAGCCCCAGAAGGAGGACTGACAGGCAGAATCAACACAGGGTCAGTCTGAGTGCCCACATCAACGGAAGAAGGAGAGGTGTGGGCAGTAGGGGAAGAAGTAGGACGATCAGAACCATCACAAGGGTCGACCAAATAGTTGTCCAAGTCATCAAGCAAACGGGAGATCTGAAAATGGCGATAGGGAGAAATGGGAGAAGTGCAAACCCTAGAGTAAGGGAGAGACCTCTTGCGTCTAGTGGTCTTGTAACGAGCTAGAAAAACACACAGAAAGAAGAGAACAAGACCAAGGTCAATGAATAGCATGGTGGCAACTAAATAGGAAGAACCAGTCTAGTACACTAGGTACTGAACTAGTGCACAGCCAAGCTTAAGAAAAATATCTAACACACAGCCATATAATCAACTATAACCATAGCATTAGCAGGAAAAGGTACATAAGAGCATTAAAATGAAGGTCTAAGGAGAAATATATAATCATAGAATAAGGTAAAATAAGAGAAGAAACTTACGCATAATCAAGAAGAAGAAAATAAGAAAATATCCAAAGGAACTGAAGGCTAGTCCAAAATAGTGTTGCTGAAACAAGCGTTAAGACAAGAATGAGGAAGATAGGACAAGTTTTAAAAAATAAAACCCCAAGAAGGCCCGAAAATAAGGGGATATAGGTAAGAGGGATCACGTGGAGGAAATGACGAAGGGAAGAGGAAGAACCAGGAGGGAACGAAAATAATGGGAATTAGGATTCACCACGTGATGCATACAATACAGACTCGTCCATACATGTTTCGTCACGTGCACACCTCACAACCACCGACAAGTTCGACATATGGGCCCGAATGGAGGCGGACTGCAGGATTACCGCCCCCCTGCCCTTCTGGACTCGTCACGTGACACCACGACACCATTGGTACTGGCATTGATACCCCATGTAAAGCCCCTTCACATGCTGCAAACCACGGATCGGGTGATCCTTTCACACTGTCGCGCCACGGCGGGCAGAGTGGGAATTTTCCCTCACGATCGGCTACAGAGGGTTTTTCGCCCACTCCTGATCCATGTTCGAGAAGGCCAGTATGTCTCTGATATGTAATACGTAATGTAGGGGGTCAGTAATGTGGAAATAAGTGGAGTAATGTGGAAATAAGTGGAAAGATGTGGAAAAAACAAGATTAAGTAATGTGGAAATATTTTGATTAAGTAATGTGGAAATATGCCATTTGATTTTATTGATTTTTATTTTTATTTGCTATTTGGATTGGATTTCATCGTATGGAAATATGCCATTTGATTTTATTGGACATGCTTTATTGGCGGAAATATAACCTTCTTAGTAATGTTACTGTTTAACGTTTAATTTTAACTTCTTGACAGCTCGTGTAGTTTTAGGGCCAGGGCTTAGTAGCCGTGGCCTGTTGATTTACTTTAACTACAGAGCATATGTTAGACATGCAAGATGTATTTACTATCTTTTGCTATCAGTAACATGTTTGCTATTATTTTTTCATTTATCCGGGGTCTGTAAAGATGCATGCAAGCGCCAACATGAAAAGAGTAGATTGTGTGAAACTTTTCAGTTTCAGAGGGGGAAGTAATGTGGAATTTTTTGATAGGCATCAATACAACCAAGTCTATATTTAGAAAAATTATCAGTTAAGTTGTTTTAGTATCATTTAATAGACTAAGGGAGAAGTAGGGGAATAGGAAGGAGAAGCACCTTGACGAAGATCAGGCGAACTAGGCCCTGAGTCAGGCCCAGAATCAGGTGCACTGTCAGTGTCAGAAGAGAGGGGAGCCCCAGAAGGAGGACTGACAGGCAGAATCAACACAGGGTCAGTCTGAGTGCCCACATCAACGGAAGAAGGAGAGGTGTGGGCAGTAGGGGAAGAAGTAGGACGATCAGAACCATCACAAGGGTCGACCAAATAGTTGTCCAAGTCATCAAGCAAACGGGAGATCTGAAAATGGCGATAGGGAGAAATGGGAGAAGTGCAAACCCTAGAGTAAGGGAGAGACCTCTTGCGTCTAGTGGTCTTGTAACGAGCTAGAAAAACACACAGAAAGAAGAGAACAAGACCAAGGTCAATGAATAGCATGGTGGCAACTAAATAGGAAGAACCAGTCTAGTACACTAGGTACTGAACTAGTGCACAGCCAAGCTTAAGAAAAATATCTAACACACAGCCATATAATCAACTATAACCATAGCATTAGCAGGAAAAGGTACATAAGAGCATTAAAATGAAGGTCTAAGGAGAAATATATAATCATAGAATAAGGTAAAATAAGAGAAGAAACTTACGCATAATCAAGAAGAAGAAAATAAGAAAATATCCAAAGGAACTGAAGGCTAGTCCAAAATAGTGTTGCTGAAACAAGCGTTAAGACAAGAATGAGGAAGATAGGACAAGTTTTAAAAAATAAAACCCCAAGAAGGCCCGAAAATAAGGGGATATAGGTAAGAGGGATCACGTGGAGGAAATGACGAAGGGAAGAGGAAGAACCAGGAGGGAACGAAAATAATGGGAATTAGGATTCACCACGTGATGCATACAATACAGACTCGTCCATACATGTTTCGTCACGTGCACACCTCACAACCACCGACAAGTTCGACATATGGGCCCGAATGGAGGCGGACTGCAGGATTACCGCCCCCCTGCCCTTCTGGACTCGTCACGTGACACCACGACACCATTGGTACTGGCATTGATACCCCATGTAAAGCCCCTTCACATGCTGCAAACCACGGATCGGGTGATCCTTTCACACTGTCGCGCCACGGCGGGCAGAGTGGGAATTTTCCCTCACGATCGGCTACAGAGGGTTTTTCGCCCACTCCTGATCCATGTTCGAGAAGGCCAGTATGTCTCTGATATGTAATACGTAATGTAGGGGGTCAGTAATGTGGAAATAAGTGGAGTAATGTGGAAATAAGTGGAAAGATGTGGAAAAAACAAGATTAAGTAATGTGGAAATATTTTGATTAAGTAATGTGGAAATATGCCATTTGATTTTATTGATTTTTATTTTTATTTGCTATTTGGATTGGATTTCATCGTATGGAAATATGCCATTTGATTTTATTGGACATGCTTTATTGGCGGAAATATAACCTTCTTAGTAATGTTACTGTTTAACGTTTAATTTTAACTTCTTGACAGCTCGTGTAGTTTTAGGGCCAGGGCTTAGTAGCCGTGGCCTGTTGATTTACTTTAACTACAGAGCATATGTTAGACATGCAAGATGTATTTACTATCTTTTGCTATCAGTAACATGTTTGCTATTATTTTTTCATTTATCCGGGGTCTGTAAAGATGCATGCAAGCGCCAACATGAAAAGAGTAGATTGTGTGAAACTTTTCAGTTTCAGAGGGGGAAGTAATGTGGAATTTTTTGATAGGCATCAATACAACCAAGTCTATATTTAGAAAAATTATCAGTTAAGTTGTTTTAGTATCATTTAATAGACTAAGGGAGAAGTAGGGGAATAGGAAGGAGAAGCACCTTGACGAAGATCAGGCGAACTAGGCCCTGAGTCAGGCCCAGAATCAGGTGCACTGTCAGTGTCAGAAGAGAGGGGAGCCCCAGAAGGAGGACTGACAGGCAGAATCAACACAGGGTCAGTCTGAGTGCCCACATCAACGGAAGAAGGAGAGGTGTGGGCAGTAGGGGAAGAAGTAGGACGATCAGAACCATCACAAGGGTCGACCAAATAGTTGTCCAAGTCATCAAGCAAACGGGAGATCTGAAAATGGCGATAGGGAGAAATGGGAGAAGTGCAAACCCTAGAGTAAGGGAGAGACCTCTTGCGTCTAGTGGTCTTGTAACGAGCTAGAAAAACACACAGAAAGAAGAGAACAAGACCAAGGTCAATGAATAGCATGGTGGCAACTAAATAGGAAGAACCAGTCTAGTACACTAGGTACTGAACTAGTGCACAGCCAAGCTTAAGAAAAATATCTAACACACAGCCATATAATCAACTATAACCATAGCATTAGCAGGAAAAGGTACATAAGAGCATTAAAATGAAGGTCTAAGGAGAAATATATAATCATAGAATAAGGTAAAATAAGAGAAGAAACTTACGCATAATCAAGAAGAAGAAAATAAGAAAATATCCAAAGGAACTGAAGGCTAGTCCAAAATAGTGTTGCTGAAACAAGCGTTAAGACAAGAATGAGGAAGATAGGACAAGTTTTAAAAAATAAAACCCCAAGAAGGCCCGAAAATAAGGGGATATAGGTAAGAGGGATCACGTGGAGGAAATGACGAAGGGAAGAGGAAGAACCAGGAGGGAACGAAAATAATGGGAATTAGGATTCACCACGTGATGCATACAATACAGACTCGTCCATACATGTTTCGTCACGTGCACACCTCACAACCACCGACAAGTTCGACATATGGGCCCGAATGGAGGCGGACTGCAGGATTACCGCCCCCCTGCCCTTCTGGACTCGTCACGTGACACCACGACACCATTGGTACTGGCATTGATACCCCATGTAAAGCCCCTTCACATGCTGCAAACCACGGATCGGGTGATCCTTTCACACTGTCGCGCCACGGCGGGCAGAGTGGGAATTTTCCCTCACGATCGGCTACAGAGGGTTTTTCGCCCACTCCTGATCCATGTTCGAGAAGGCCAGTATGTCTCTGATATGTAATACGTAATGTAGGGGGTCAGTAATGTGGAAATAAGTGGAGTAATGTGGAAATAAGTGGAAAGATGTGGAAAAAACAAGATTAAGTAATGTGGAAATATTTTGATTAAGTAATGTGGAAATATGCCATTTGATTTTATTGATTTTTATTTTTATTTGCTATTTGGATTGGATTTCATCGTATGGAAATATGCCATTTGATTTTATTGGACATGCTTTATTGGCGGAAATATAACCTTCTTAGTAATGTTACTGTTTAACGTTTAATTTTAACTTCTTGACAGCTCGTGTAGTTTTAGGGCCAGGGCTTAGTAGCCGTGGCCTGTTGATTTACTTTAACTACAGAGCATATGTTAGACATGCAAGATGTATTTACTATCTTTTGCTATCAGTAACATGTTTGCTATTATTTTTTCATTTATCCGGGGTCTGTAAAGATGCATGCAAGCGCCAACATGAAAAGAGTAGATTGTGTGAAACTTTTCAGTTTCAGAGGGGGAAGTAATGTGGAATTTTTTGATAGGCATCAATACAACCAAGTCTATATTTAGAAAAATTATCAGTTAAGTTGTTTTAGTATCATTTAATAGACTAAGGGAGAAGTAGGGGAATAGGAAGGAGAAGCACCTTGACGAAGATCAGGCGAACTAGGCCCTGAGTCAGGCCCAGAATCAGGTGCACTGTCAGTGTCAGAAGAGAGGGGAGCCCCAGAAGGAGGACTGACAGGCAGAATCAACACAGGGTCAGTCTGAGTGCCCACATCAACGGAAGAAGGAGAGGTGTGGGCAGTAGGGGAAGAAGTAGGACGATCAGAACCATCACAAGGGTCGACCAAATAGTTGTCCAAGTCATCAAGCAAACGGGAGATCTGAAAATGGCGATAGGGAGAAATGGGAGAAGTGCAAACCCTAGAGTAAGGGAGAGACCTCTTGCGTCTAGTGGTCTTGTAACGAGCTAGAAAAACACACAGAAAGAAGAGAACAAGACCAAGGTCAATGAATAGCATGGTGGCAACTAAATAGGAAGAACCAGTCTAGTACACTAGGTACTGAACTAGTGCACAGCCAAGCTTAAGAAAAATATCTAACACACAGCCATATAATCAACTATAACCATAGCATTAGCAGGAAAAGGTACATAAGAGCATTAAAATGAAGGTCTAAGGAGAAATATATAATCATAGAATAAGGTAAAATAAGAGAAGAAACTTACGCATAATCAAGAAGAAGAAAATAAGAAAATATCCAAAGGAACTGAAGGCTAGTCCAAAATAGTGTTGCTGAAACAAGCGTTAAGACAAGAATGAGGAAGATAGGACAAGTTTTAAAAAATAAAACCCCAAGAAGGCCCGAAAATAAGGGGATATAGGTAAGAGGGATCACGTGGAGGAAATGACGAAGGGAAGAGGAAGAACCAGGAGGGAACGAAAATAATGGGAATTAGGATTCACCACGTGATGCATACAATACAGACTCGTCCATACATGTTTCGTCACGTGCACACCTCACAACCACCGACAAGTTCGACATATGGGCCCGAATGGAGGCGGACTGCAGGATTACCGCCCCCCTGCCCTTCTGGACTCGTCACGTGACACCACGACACCATTGGTACTGGCATTGATACCCCATGTAAAGCCCCTTCACATGCTGCAAACCACGGATCGGGTGATCCTTTCACACTGTCGCGCCACGGCGGGCAGAGTGGGAATTTTCCCTCACGATCGGCTACAGAGGGTTTTTCGCCCACTCCTGATCCATGTTCGAGAAGGCCAGTATGTCTCTGATATGTAATACGTAATGTAGGGGGTCAGTAATGTGGAAATAAGTGGAGTAATGTGGAAATAAGTGGAAAGATGTGGAAAAAACAAGATTAAGTAATGTGGAAATATTTTGATTAAGTAATGTGGAAATATGCCATTTGATTTTATTGATTTTTATTTTTATTTGCTATTTGGATTGGATTTCATCGTATGGAAATATGCCATTTGATTTTATTGGACATGCTTTATTGGCGGAAATATAACCTTCTTAGTAATGTTACTGTTTAACGTTTAATTTTAACTTCTTGACAGCTCGTGTAGTTTTAGGGCCAGGGCTTAGTAGCCGTGGCCTGTTGATTTACTTTAACTACAGAGCATATGTTAGACATGCAAGATGTATTTACTATCTTTTGCTATCAGTAACATGTTTGCTATTATTTTTTCATTTATCCGGGGTCTGTAAAGATGCATGCAAGCGCCAACATGAAAAGAGTAGATTGTGTGAAACTTTTCAGTTTCAGAGGGGGAAGTAATGTGGAATTTTTTGATAGGCATCAATACAACCAAGTCTATATTTAGAAAAATTATCAGTTAAGTTGTTTTAGTATCATTTAATAGACTAAGGGAGAAGTAGGGGAATAGGAAGGAGAAGCACCTTGACGAAGATCAGGCGAACTAGGCCCTGAGTCAGGCCCAGAATCAGGTGCACTGTCAGTGTCAGAAGAGAGGGGAGCCCCAGAAGGAGGACTGACAGGCAGAATCAACACAGGGTCAGTCTGAGTGCCCACATCAACGGAAGAAGGAGAGGTGTGGGCAGTAGGGGAAGAAGTAGGACGATCAGAACCATCACAAGGGTCGACCAAATAGTTGTCCAAGTCATCAAGCAAACGGGAGATCTGAAAATGGCGATAGGGAGAAATGGGAGAAGTGCAAACCCTAGAGTAAGGGAGAGACCTCTTGCGTCTAGTGGTCTTGTAACGAGCTAGAAAAACACACAGAAAGAAGAGAACAAGACCAAGGTCAATGAATAGCATGGTGGCAACTAAATAGGAAGAACCAGTCTAGTACACTAGGTACTGAACTAGTGCACAGCCAAGCTTAAGAAAAATATCTAACACACAGCCATATAATCAACTATAACCATAGCATTAGCAGGAAAAGGTACATAAGAGCATTAAAATGAAGGTCTAAGGAGAAATATATAATCATAGAATAAGGTAAAATAAGAGAAGAAACTTACGCATAATCAAGAAGAAGAAAATAAGAAAATATCCAAAGGAACTGAAGGCTAGTCCAAAATAGTGTTGCTGAAACAAGCGTTAAGACAAGAATGAGGAAGATAGGACAAGTTTTAAAAAATAAAACCCCAAGAAGGCCCGAAAATAAGGGGATATAGGTAAGAGGGATCACGTGGAGGAAATGACGAAGGGAAGAGGAAGAACCAGGAGGGAACGAAAATAATGGGAATTAGGATTCACCACGTGATGCATACAATACAGACTCGTCCATACATGTTTCGTCACGTGCACACCTCACAACCACCGACAAGTTCGACATATGGGCCCGAATGGAGGCGGACTGCAGGATTACCGCCCCCCTGCCCTTCTGGACTCGTCACGTGACACCACGACACCATTGGTACTGGCATTGATACCCCATGTAAAGCCCCTTCACATGCTGCAAACCACGGATCGGGTGATCCTTTCACACTGTCGCGCCACGGCGGGCAGAGTGGGAATTTTCCCTCACGATCGGCTACAGAGGGTTTTTCGCCCACTCCTGATCCATGTTCGAGAAGGCCAGTATGTCTCTGATATGTAATACGTAATGTAGGGGGTCAGTAATGTGGAAATAAGTGGAGTAATGTGGAAATAAGTGGAAAGATGTGGAAAAAACAAGATTAAGTAATGTGGAAATATTTTGATTAAGTAATGTGGAAATATGCCATTTGATTTTATTGATTTTTATTTTTATTTGCTATTTGGATTGGATTTCATCGTATGGAAATATGCCATTTGATTTTATTGGACATGCTTTATTGGCGGAAATATAACCTTCTTAGTAATGTTACTGTTTAACGTTTAATTTTAACTTCTTGACAGCTCGTGTAGTTTTAGGGCCAGGGCTTAGTAGCCGTGGCCTGTTGATTTACTTTAACTACAGAGCATATGTTAGACATGCAAGATGTATTTACTATCTTTTGCTATCAGTAACATGTTTGCTATTATTTTTTCATTTATCCGGGGTCTGTAAAGATGCATGCAAGCGCCAACATGAAAAGAGTAGATTGTGTGAAACTTTTCAGTTTCAGAGGGGGAAGTAATGTGGAATTTTTTGATAGGCATCAATACAACCAAGTCTATATTTAGAAAAATTATCAGTTAAGTTGTTTTAGTATCATTTAATAGACTAAGGGAGAAGTAGGGGAATAGGAAGGAGAAGCACCTTGACGAAGATCAGGCGAACTAGGCCCTGAGTCAGGCCCAGAATCAGGTGCACTGTCAGTGTCAGAAGAGAGGGGAGCCCCAGAAGGAGGACTGACAGGCAGAATCAACACAGGGTCAGTCTGAGTGCCCACATCAACGGAAGAAGGAGAGGTGTGGGCAGTAGGGGAAGAAGTAGGACGATCAGAACCATCACAAGGGTCGACCAAATAGTTGTCCAAGTCATCAAGCAAACGGGAGATCTGAAAATGGCGATAGGGAGAAATGGGAGAAGTGCAAACCCTAGAGTAAGGGAGAGACCTCTTGCGTCTAGTGGTCTTGTAACGAGCTAGAAAAACACACAGAAAGAAGAGAACAAGACCAAGGTCAATGAATAGCATGGTGGCAACTAAATAGGAAGAACCAGTCTAGTACACTAGGTACTGAACTAGTGCACAGCCAAGCTTAAGAAAAATATCTAACACACAGCCATATAATCAACTATAACCATAGCATTAGCAGGAAAAGGTACATAAGAGCATTAAAATGAAGGTCTAAGGAGAAATATATAATCATAGAATAAGGTAAAATAAGAGAAGAAACTTACGCATAATCAAGAAGAAGAAAATAAGAAAATATCCAAAGGAACTGAAGGCTAGTCCAAAATAGTGTTGCTGAAACAAGCGTTAAGACAAGAATGAGGAAGATAGGACAAGTTTTAAAAAATAAAACCCCAAGAAGGCCCGAAAATAAGGGGATATAGGTAAGAGGGATCACGTGGAGGAAATGACGAAGGGAAGAGGAAGAACCAGGAGGGAACGAAAATAATGGGAATTAGGATTCACCACGTGATGCATACAATACAGACTCGTCCATACATGTTTCGTCACGTGCACACCTCACAACCACCGACAAGTTCGACATATGGGCCCGAATGGAGGCGGACTGCAGGATTACCGCCCCCCTGCCCTTCTGGACTCGTCACGTGACACCACGACACCATTGGTACTGGCATTGATACCCCATGTAAAGCCCCTTCACATGCTGCAAACCACGGATCGGGTGATCCTTTCACACTGTCGCGCCACGGCGGGCAGAGTGGGAATTTTCCCTCACGATCGGCTACAGAGGGTTTTTCGCCCACTCCTGATCCATGTTCGAGAAGGCCAGTATGTCTCTGATATGTAATACGTAATGTAGGGGGTCAGTAATGTGGAAATAAGTGGAGTAATGTGGAAATAAGTGGAAAGATGTGGAAAAAACAAGATTAAGTAATGTGGAAATATTTTGATTAAGTAATGTGGAAATATGCCATTTGATTTTATTGATTTTTATTTTTATTTGCTATTTGGATTGGATTTCATCGTATGGAAATATGCCATTTGATTTTATTGGACATGCTTTATTGGCGGAAATATAACCTTCTTAGTAATGTTACTGTTTAACGTTTAATTTTAACTTCTTGACAGCTCGTGTAGTTTTAGGGCCAGGGCTTAGTAGCCGTGGCCTGTTGATTTACTTTAACTACAGAGCATATGTTAGACATGCAAGATGTATTTACTATCTTTTGCTATCAGTAACATGTTTGCTATTATTTTTTCATTTATCCGGGGTCTGTAAAGATGCATGCAAGCGCCAACATGAAAAGAGTAGATTGTGTGAAACTTTTCAGTTTCAGAGGGGGAAGTAATGTGGAATTTTTTGATAGGCATCAATACAACCAAGTCTATATTTAGAAAAATTATCAGTTAAGTTGTTTTAGTATCATTTAATAGACTAAGGGAGAAGTAGGGGAATAGGAAGGAGAAGCACCTTGACGAAGATCAGGCGAACTAGGCCCTGAGTCAGGCCCAGAATCAGGTGCACTGTCAGTGTCAGAAGAGAGGGGAGCCCCAGAAGGAGGACTGACAGGCAGAATCAACACAGGGTCAGTCTGAGTGCCCACATCAACGGAAGAAGGAGAGGTGTGGGCAGTAGGGGAAGAAGTAGGACGATCAGAACCATCACAAGGGTCGACCAAATAGTTGTCCAAGTCATCAAGCAAACGGGAGATCTGAAAATGGCGATAGGGAGAAATGGGAGAAGTGCAAACCCTAGAGTAAGGGAGAGACCTCTTGCGTCTAGTGGTCTTGTAACGAGCTAGAAAAACACACAGAAAGAAGAGAACAAGACCAAGGTCAATGAATAGCATGGTGGCAACTAAATAGGAAGAACCAGTCTAGTACACTAGGTACTGAACTAGTGCACAGCCAAGCTTAAGAAAAATATCTAACACACAGCCATATAATCAACTATAACCATAGCATTAGCAGGAAAAGGTACATAAGAGCATTAAAATGAAGGTCTAAGGAGAAATATATAATCATAGAATAAGGTAAAATAAGAGAAGAAACTTACGCATAATCAAGAAGAAGAAAATAAGAAAATATCCAAAGGAACTGAAGGCTAGTCCAAAATAGTGTTGCTGAAACAAGCGTTAAGACAAGAATGAGGAAGATAGGACAAGTTTTAAAAAATAAAACCCCAAGAAGGCCCGAAAATAAGGGGATATAGGTAAGAGGGATCACGTGGAGGAAATGACGAAGGGAAGAGGAAGAACCAGGAGGGAACGAAAATAATGGGAATTAGGATTCACCACGTGATGCATACAATACAGACTCGTCCATACATGTTTCGTCACGTGCACACTTCACAACCACCGACAAGTTCGACATATGGGCCCGAATGGAGGCGGACTGCAGGATTACCGCCCCCCTGCCCTTCTGGACTCGTCACGTGACACCACGACACCATTGGTACTGGCATTGATACCCCATGTAAAGCCCCTTCACATGCTGCAAACCACGGATCGGGTGATCCTTTCACACTGTCGCGCCACGGCGGGCAGAGTGGGAATTTTCCCTCACGCTCGGCTACAGAGGGTTTTTCGCCCACTCCTGATCCATGTTCGAGAAGGCCAGTATGTCTCTGATATGTAATACGTAATGTAGGGGGTCAGTAATGTGGAAATAAGTGGAGTAATGTGGAAATAAGTGGAAAGATGTGGAAAAAACAAGATTAAGTAATGTGGAAATATTTTGATTAAGTAATGTGGAAATATGCCATTTGATTTTATTGATTTTTATTTTTATTTGCTATTTGGATTGGATTTCATCGTATGGAAATATGCCATTTGATTTTATTGGACATGCTTTATTGGCGGAAATATAACCTTCTTAGTAATGTTACTGTTTAACGTTTAATTTTAACTTCTTGACAGCTCGTGTAGTTTTAGGGCCAGGGCTTAGTAGCCGTGGCCTGTTGATTTACTTTAACTACAGAGCATATGTTAGACATGCAAGATGTATTTACTATCTTTTGCTATCAGTAACATGTTTGCTATTATTTTTTCATTTATCCGGGGTCTGTAAAGATGCATGCAAGCGCCAACATGAAAAGAGTAGATTGTGTGAAACTTTTCAGTTTCAGAGGGGGAAGTAATGTGGAATTTTTTGATAGGCATCAATACAACCAAGTCTATATTTAGAAAAATTATCAGTTAAGTTGTTTTAGTATCATTTAATAGACTAAGGGAGAAGTAGGGGAATAGGAAGGAGAAGCACCTTGACGAAGATCAGGCGAACTAGGCCCTGAGTCAGGCCCAGAATCAGGTGCACTGTCAGTGTCAGAAGAGAGGGGAGCCCCAGAAGGAGGACTGACAGGCAGAATCAACACAGGGTCAGTCTGAGTGCCCACATCAACGGAAGAAGGAGAGGTGTGGGCAGTAGGGGAAGAAGTAGGACGATCAGAACCATCACAAGGGTCGACCAAATAGTTGTCCAAGTCATCAAGCAAACGGGAGATCTGAAAATGGCGATAGGGAGAAATGGGAGAAGTGCAAACCCTAGAGTAAGGGAGAGACCTCTTGCGTCTAGTGGTCTTGTAACGAGCTAGAAAAACACACAGAAAGAAGAGAACAAGACCAAGGTCAATGAATAGCATGGTGGCAACTAAATAGGAAGAACCAGTCTAGTACACTAGGTACTGAACTAGTGCACAGCCAAGCTTAAGAAAAATATCTAACACACAGCCATATAATCAACTATAACCATAGCATTAGCAGGAAAAGGTACATAAGAGCATTAAAATGAAGGTCTAAGGAGAAATATATAATCATAGAATAAGGTAAAATAAGAGAAGAAACTTACGCATAATCAAGAAGAAGAAAATAAGAAAATATCCAAAGGAACTGAAGGCTAGTCCAAAATAGTGTTGCTGAAACAAGCGTTAAGACAAGAATGAGGAAGATAGGACAAGTTTTAAAAAATAAAACCCCAAGAAGGCCCGAAAATAAGGGGATATAGGTAAGAGGGATCACGTGGAGGAAATGACGAAGGGAAGAGGAAGAACCAGGAGGGAACGAAAATAATGGGAATTAGGATTCACCACGTGATGCATACAATACAGACTCGTCCATACATGTTTCGTCACGTGCACACCTCACAACCACCGACAAGTTCGACATATGGGCCCGAATGGAGGCGGACTGCAGGATTACCGCCCCCCTGCCCTTCTGGACTCGTCACGTGACACCACGACACCATTGGTACTGGCATTGATACCCCATGTAAAGCCCCTTCACATGCTGCAAACCACGGATCGGGTGATCCTTTCACACTGTCGCGCCACGGCGGGCAGAGTGGGAATTTTCCCTCACGATCGGCTACAGAGGGTTTTTCGCCCACTCCTGATCCATGTTCGAGAAGGCCAGTATGTCTCTGATATGTAATACGTAATGTAGGGGGTCAGTAATGTGGAAATAAGTGGAGTAATGTGGAAATAAGTGGAAAGATGTGGAAAAAACAAGATTAAGTAATGTGGAAATATTTTGATTAAGTAATGTGGAAATATGCCATTTGATTTTATTGATTTTTATTTTTATTTGCTATTTGGATTGGATTTCATCGTATGGAAATATGCCATTTGATTTTATTGGACATGCTTTATTGGCGGAAATATAACCTTCTTAGTAATGTTACTGTTTAACGTTTAATTTTAACTTCTTGACAGCTCGTGTAGTTTTAGGGCCAGGGCTTAGTAGCCGTGGCCTGTTGATTTACTTTAACTACAGAGCATATGTTAGACATGCAAGATGTATTTACTATCTTTTGCTATCAGTAACATGTTTGCTATTATTTTTTCATTTATCCGGGGTCTGTAAAGATGCATGCAAGCGCCAACATGAAAAGAGTAGATTGTGTGAAACTTTTCAGTTTCAGAGGGGGAAGTAATGTGGAATTTTTTGATAGGCATCAATACAACCAAGTCTATATTTAGAAAAATTATCAGTTAAGTTGTTTTAGTATCATTTAATAGACTAAGGGAGAAGTAGGGGAATAGGAAGGAGAAGCACCTTGACGAAGATCAGGCGAACTAGGCCCTGAGTCAGGCCCAGAATCAGGTGCACTGTCAGTGTCAGAAGAGAGGGGAGCCCCAGAAGGAGGACTGACAGGCAGAATCAACACAGGGTCAGTCTGAGTGCCCACATCAACGGAAGAAGGAGAGGTGTGGGCAGTAGGGGAAGAAGTAGGACGATCAGAACCATCACAAGGGTCGACCAAATAGTTGTCCAAGTCATCAAGCAAACGGGAGATCTGAAAATGGCGATAGGGAGAAATGGGAGAAGTGCAAACCCTAGAGTAAGGGAGAGACCTCTTGCGTCTAGTGGTCTTGTAACGAGCTAGAAAAACACACAGAAAGAAGAGAACAAGACCAAGGTCAATGAATAGCATGGTGGCAACTAAATAGGAAGAACCAGTCTAGTACACTAGGTACTGAACTAGTGCACAGCCAAGCTTAAGAAAAATATCTAACACACAGCCATATAATCAACTATAACCATAGCATTAGCAGGAAAAGGTACATAAGAGCATTAAAATGAAGGTCTAAGGAGAAATATATAATCATAGAATAAGGTAAAATAAGAGAAGAAACTTACGCATAATCAAGAAGAAGAAAATAAGAAAATATCCAAAGGAACTGAAGGCTAGTCCAAAATAGTGTTGCTGAAACAAGCGTTAAGACAAGAATGAGGAAGATAGGACAAGTTTTAAAAAATAAAACCCCAAGAAGGCCCGAAAATAAGGGGATATAGGTAAGAGGGATCACGTGGAGGAAATGACGAAGGGAAGAGGAAGAACCAGGAGGGAACGAAAATAATGGGAATTAGGATTCACCACGTGATGCATACAATACAGACTCGTCCATACATGTTTCGTCACGTGCACACCTCACAACCACCGACAAGTTCGACATATGGGCCCGAATGGAGGCGGACTGCAGGATTACCGCCCCCCTGCCCTTCTGGACTCGTCACGTGACACCACGACACCATTGGTACTGGCATTGATACCCCATGTAAAGCCCCTTCACATGCTGCAAACCACGGATCGGGTGATCCTTTCACACTGTCGCGCCACGGCGGGCAGAGTGGGAATTTTCCCTCACGATCGGCTACAGAGGGTTTTTCGCCCACTCCTGATCCATGTTCGAGAAGGCCAGTATGTCTCTGATATGTAATACGTAATGTAGGGGGTCAGTAATGTGGAAATAAGTGGAGTAATGTGGAAATAAGTGGAAAGATGTGGAAAAAACAAGATTAAGTAATGTGGAAATATTTTGATTAAGTAATGTGGAAATATGCCATTTGATTTTATTGATTTTTATTTTTATTTGCTATTTGGATTGGATTTCATCGTATGGAAATATGCCATTTGATTTTATTGGACATGCTTTATTGGCGGAAATATAACCTTCTTAGTAATGTTACTGTTTAACGTTTAATTTTAACTTCTTGACAGCTCGTGTAGTTTTAGGGCCAGGGCTTAGTAGCCGTGGCCTGTTGATTTACTTTAACTACAGAGCATATGTTAGACATGCAAGATGTATTTACTATCTTTTGCTATCAGTAACATGTTTGCTATTATTTTTTCATTTATCCGGGGTCTGTAAAGATGCATGCAAGCGCCAACATGAAAAGAGTAGATTGTGTGAAACTTTTCAGTTTCAGAGGGGGAAGTAATGTGGAATTTTTTGATAGGCATCAATACAACCAAGTCTATATTTAGAAAAATTATCAGTTAAGTTGTTTTAGTATCATTTAATAGACTAAGGGAGAAGTAGGGGAATAGGAAGGAGAAGCACCTTGACGAAGATCAGGCGAACTAGGCCCTGAGTCAGGCCCAGAATCAGGTGCACTGTCAGTGTCAGAAGAGAGGGGAGCCCCAGAAGGAGGACTGACAGGCAGAATCAACACAGGGTCAGTCTGAGTGCCCACATCAACGGAAGAAGGAGAGGTGTGGGCAGTAGGGGAAGAAGTAGGACGATCAGAACCATCACAAGGGTCGACCAAATAGTTGTCCAAGTCATCAAGCAAACGGGAGATCTGAAAATGGCGATAGGGAGAAATGGGAGAAGTGCAAACCCTAGAGTAAGGGAGAGACCTCTTGCGTCTAGTGGTCTTGTAACGAGCTAGAAAAACACACAGAAAGAAGAGAACAAGACCAAGGTCAATGAATAGCATGGTGGCAACTAAATAGGAAGAACCAGTCTAGTACACTAGGTACTGAACTAGTGCACAGCCAAGCTTAAGAAAAATATCTAACACACAGCCATATAATCAACTATAACCATAGCATTAGCAGGAAAAGGTACATAAGAGCATTAAAATGAAGGTCTAAGGAGAAATATATAATCATAGAATAAGGTAAAATAAGAGAAGAAACTTACGCATAATCAAGAAGAAGAAAATAAGAAAATATCCAAAGGAACTGAAGGCTAGTCCAAAATAGTGTTGCTGAAACAAGCGTTAAGACAAGAATGAGGAAGATAGGACAAGTTTTAAAAAATAAAACCCCAAGAAGGCCCGAAAATAAGGGGATATAGGTAAGAGGGATCACGTGGAGGAAATGACGAAGGGAAGAGGAAGAACCAGGAGGGAACGAAAATAATGGGAATTAGGATTCACCACGTGATGCATACAATACAGACTCGTCCATACATGTTTCGTCACGTGCACACCTCACAACCACCGACAAGTTCGACATATGGGCCCGAATGGAGGCGGACTGCAGGATTACCGCCCCCCTGCCCTTCTGGACTCGTCACGTGACACCACGACACCATTGGTACTGGCATTGATACCCCATGTAAAGCCCCTTCACATGCTGCAAACCACGGATCGGGTGATCCTTTCACACTGTCGCGCCACGGCGGGCAGAGTGGGAATTTTCCCTCACGCTCGGCTACAGAGGGTTTTTCGCCCACTCCTGATCCATGTTCGAGAAGGCCAGTATGTCTCTGATATGTAATACGTAATGTAGGGGGTCAGTAATGTGGAAATAAGTGGAGTAATGTGGAAATAAGTGGAAAGATGTGGAAAAAACAAGATTAAGTAATGTGGAAATATTTTGATTAAGTAATGTGGAAATATGCCATTTGATTTTATTGATTTTTATTTTTATTTGCTATTTGGATTGGATTTCATCGTATGGAAATATGCCATTTGATTTTATTGGACATGCTTTATTGGCGGAAATATAACCTTCTTAGTAATGTTACTGTTTAACGTTTAATTTTAACTTCTTGACAGCTCGTGTAGTTTTAGGGCCAGGGCTTAGTAGCCGTGGCCTGTTGATTTACTTTAACTACAGAGCATATGTTAGACATGCAAGATGTATTTACTATCTTTTGCTATCAGTAACATGTTTGCTATTATTTTTTCATTTATCCGGGGTCTGTAAAGATGCATGCAAGCGCCAACATGAAAAGAGTAGATTGTGTGAAACTTTTCAGTTTCAGAGGGGGAAGTAATGTGGAATTTTTTGATAGGCATCAATACAACCAAGTCTATATTTAGAAAAATTATCAGTTAAGTTGTTTTAGTATCATTTAATAGACTAAGGGAGAAGTAGGGGAATAGGAAGGAGAAGCACCTTGACGAAGATCAGGCGAACTAGGCCCTGAGTCAGGCCCAGAATCAGGTGCACTGTCAGTGTCAGAAGAGAGGGGAGCCCCAGAAGGAGGACTGACAGGCAGAATCAACACAGGGTCAGTCTGAGTGCCCACATCAACGGAAGAAGGAGAGGTGTGGGCAGTAGGGGAAGAAGTAGGACGATCAGAACCATCACAAGGGTCGACCAAATAGTTGTCCAAGTCATCAAGCAAACGGGAGATCTGAAAATGGCGATAGGGAGAAATGGGAGAAGTGCAAACCCTAGAGTAAGGGAGAGACCTCTTGCGTCTAGTGGTCTTGTAACGAGCTAGAAAAACACACAGAAAGAAGAGAACAAGACCAAGGTCAATGAATAGCATGGTGGCAACTAAATAGGAAGAACCAGTCTAGTACACTAGGTACTGAACTAGTGCACAGCCAAGCTTAAGAAAAATATCTAACACACAGCCATATAATCAACTATAACCATAGCATTAGCAGGAAAAGGTACATAAGAGCATTAAAATGAAGGTCTAAGGAGAAATATATAATCATAGAATAAGGTAAAATAAGAGAAGAAACTTACGCATAATCAAGAAGAAGAAAATAAGAAAATATCCAAAGGAACTGAAGGCTAGTCCAAAATAGTGTTGCTGAAACAAGCGTTAAGACAAGAATGAGGAAGATAGGACAAGTTTTAAAAAATAAAACCCCAAGAAGGCCCGAAAATAAGGGGATATAGGTAAGAGGGATCACGTGGAGGAAATGACGAAGGGAAGAGGAAGAACCAGGAGGGAACGAAAATAATGGGAATTAGGATTCACCACGTGATGCATACAATACAGACTCGTCCATACATGTTTCGTCACGTGCACACCTCACAACCACCGACAAGTTCGACATATGGGCCCGAATGGAGGCGGACTGCAGGATTACCGCCCCCCTGCCCTTCTGGACTCGGCACGTGACACCACGACACCATTGGTACTGGCATTGATACCCCATGTAAAGCCCCTTCACATGCTGCAAACCACGGATCGGGTGATCCTTTCACACTGTCGCGCCACGGCGGGCAGAGTGGGAATTTTCCCTCACGCTCGGCTACAGAGGGTTTTTCGCCCACTCCTGATCCATGTTCGAGAAGGCCAGTATGTCTCTGATATGTAATACGTAATGTAGGGGGTCAGTAATGTGGAAATAAGTGGAGTAATGTGGAAATAAGTGGAAAGATGTGGAAAAAACAAGATTAAGTAATGTGGAAATATTTTGATTAAGTAATGTGGAAATATGCCATTTGATTTTATTGATTTTTATTTTTATTTGCTATTTGGATTGGATTTCATCGTATGGAAATATGCCATTTGATTTTATTGGACATGCTTTATTGGCGGAAATATAACCTTCTTAGTAATGTTACTGTTTAACGTTTAATTTTAACTTCTTGACAGCTCGTGTAGTTTTAGGGCCAGGGCTTAGTAGCCGTGGCCTGTTGATTTACTTTAACTACAGAGCATATGTTAGACATGCAAGATGTATTTACTATCTTTTGCTATCAGTAACATGTTTGCTATTATTTTTTCATTTATCCGGGGTCTGTAAAGATGCATGCAAGCGCCAACATGAAAAGAGTAGATTGTGTGAAACTTTTCAGTTTCAGAGGGGGAAGTAATGTGGAATTTTTTGATAGGCATCAATACAACCAAGTCTATATTTAGAAAAATTATCAGTTAAGTTGTTTTAGTATCATTTAATAGACTAAGGGAGAAGTAGGGGAATAGGAAGGAGAAGCACCTTGACGAAGATCAGGCGAACTAGGCCCTGAGTCAGGCCCAGAATCAGGTGCACTGTCAGTGTCAGAAGAGAGGGGAGCCCCAGAAGGAGGACTGACAGGCAGAATCAACACAGGGTCAGTCTGAGTGCCCACATCAACGGAAGAAGGAGAGGTGTGGGCAGTAGGGGAAGAAGTAGGACGATCAGAACCATCACAAGGGTCGACCAAATAGTTGTCCAAGTCATCAAGCAAACGGGAGATCTGAAAATGGCGATAGGGAGAAATGGGAGAAGTGCAAACCCTAGAGTAAGGGAGAGACCTCTTGCGTCTAGTGGTCTTGTAACGAGCTAGAAAAACACACAGAAAGAAGAGAACAAGACCAAGGTCAATGAATAGCATGGTGGCAACTAAATAGGAAGAACCAGTCTAGTACACTAGGTACTGAACTAGTGCACAGCCAAGCTTAAGAAAAATATCTAACACACAGCCATATAATCAACTATAACCATAGCATTAGCAGGAAAAGGTACATAAGAGCATTAAAATGAAGGTCTAAGGAGAAATATATAATCATAGAATAAGGTAAAATAAGAGAAGAAACTTACGCATAATCAAGAAGAAGAAAATAAGAAAATATCCAAAGGAACTGAAGGCTAGTCCAAAATAGTGTTGCTGAAACAAGCGTTAAGACAAGAATGAGGAAGATAGGACAAGTTTTAAAAAATAAAACCCCAAGAAGGCCCGAAAATAAGGGGATATAGGTAAGAGGGATCACGTGGAGGAAATGACGAAGGGAAGAGGAAGAACCAGGAGGGAACGAAAATAATGGGAATTAGGATTCACCACGTGATGCATACAATACAGACTCGTCCATACATGTTTCGTCACGTGCACACCTCACAACCACCGACAAGTTCGACATATGGGCCCGAATGGAGGCGGACTGCAGGATTACCGCCCCCCTGCCCTTCTGGACTCGGCACGTGACACCACGACACCATTGGTACTGGCATTGATACCCCATGTAAAGCCCCTTCACATGCTGCAAACCACGGATCGGGTGATCCTTTCACACTGTCGCGCCACGGCGGGCAGAGTGGGAATTTTCCCTCACGATCGGCTACAGAGGGTTTTTCGCCCACTCCTGATCCATGTTCGAGAAGGCCAGTATGTCTCTGATATGTAATACGTAATGTAGGGGGTCAGTAATGTGGAAATAAGTGGAGTAATGTGGAAATAAGTGGAAAGATGTGGAAAAAACAAGATTAAGTAATGTGGAAATATTTTGATTAAGTAATGTGGAAATATGCCATTTGATTTTATTGATTTTTATTTTTATTTGCTATTTGGATTGGATTTCATCGTATGGAAATATGCCATTTGATTTTATTGGACATGCTTTATTGGCGGAAATATAACCTTCTTAGTAATGTTACTGTTTAACGTTTAATTTTAACTTCTTGACAGCTCGTGTAGTTTTAGGGCCAGGGCTTAGTAGCCGTGGCCTGTTGATTTACTTTAACTACAGAGCATATGTTAGACATGCAAGATGTATTTACTATCTTTTGCTATCAGTAACATGTTTGCTATTATTTTTTCATTTATCCGGGGTCTGTAAAGATGCATGCAAGCGCCAACATGAAAAGAGTAGATTGTGTGAAACTTTTCAGTTTCAGAGGGGGAAGTAATGTGGAATTTTTTGATAGGCATCAATACAACCAAGTCTATATTTAGAAAAATTATCAGTTAAGTTGTTTTAGTATCATTTAATAGACTAAGGGAGAAGTAGGGGAATAGGAAGGAGAAGCACCTTGACGAAGATCAGGCGAACTAGGCCCTGAGTCAGGCCCAGAATCAGGTGCACTGTCAGTGTCAGAAGAGAGGGGAGCCCCAGAAGGAGGACTGACAGGCAGAATCAACACAGGGTCAGTCTGAGTGCCCACATCAACGGAAGAAGGAGAGGTGTGGGCAGTAGGGGAAGAAGTAGGACGATCAGAACCATCACAAGGGTCGACCAAATAGTTGTCCAAGTCATCAAGCAAACGGGAGATCTGAAAATGGCGATAGGGAGAAATGGGAGAAGTGCAAACCCTAGAGTAAGGGAGAGACCTCTTGCGTCTAGTGGTCTTGTAACGAGCTAGAAAAACACACAGAAAGAAGAGAACAAGACCAAGGTCAATGAATAGCATGGTGGCAACTAAATAGGAAGAACCAGTCTAGTACACTAGGTACTGAACTAGTGCACAGCCAAGCTTAAGAAAAATATCTAACACACAGCCATATAATCAACTATAACCATAGCATTAGCAGGAAAAGGTACATAAGAGCATTAAAATGAAGGTCTAAGGAGAAATATATAATCATAGAATAAGGTAAAATAAGAGAAGAAACTTACGCATAATCAAGAAGAAGAAAATAAGAAAATATCCAAAGGAACTGAAGGCTAGTCCAAAATAGTGTTGCTGAAACAAGCGTTAAGACAAGAATGAGGAAGATAGGACAAGTTTTAAAAAATAAAACCCCAAGAAGGCCCGAAAATAAGGGGATATAGGTAAGAGGGATCACGTGGAGGAAATGACGAAGGGAAGAGGAAGAACCAGGAGGGAACGAAAATAATGGGAATTAGGATTCACCACGTGATGCATACAATACAGACTCGTCCATACATGTTTCGTCACGTGCACACCTCACAACCACCGACAAGTTCGACATATGGGCCCGAATGGAGGCGGACTGCAGGATTACCGCCCCCCTGCCCTTCTGGACTCGGCACGTGACACCACGACACCATTGGTACTGGCATTGATACCCCATGTAAAGCCCCTTCACATGCTGCAAACCACGGATCGGGTGATCCTTTCACACTGTCGCGCCACGGCGGGCAGAGTGGGAATTTTCCCTCACGATCGGCTACAGAGGGTTTTTCGCCCACTCCTGATCCATGTTCGAGAAGGCCAGTATGTCTCTGATATGTAATACGTAATGTAGGGGGTCAGTAATGTGGAAATAAGTGGAGTAATGTGGAAATAAGTGGAAAGATGTGGAAAAAACAAGATTAAGTAATGTGGAAATATTTTGATTAAGTAATGTGGAAATATGCCATTTGATTTTATTGATTTTTATTTTTATTTGCTATTTGGATTGGATTTCATCGTATGGAAATATGCCATTTGATTTTATTGGACATGCTTTATTGGCGGAAATATAACCTTCTTAGTAATGTTACTGTTTAACGTTTAATTTTAACTTCTTGACAGCTCGTGTAGTTTTAGGGCCAGGGCTTAGTAGCCGTGGCCTGTTGATTTACTTTAACTACAGAGCATATGTTAGACATGCAAGATGTATTTACTATCTTTTGCTATCAGTAACATGTTTGCTATTATTTTTTCATTTATCCGGGGTCTGTAAAGATGCATGCAAGCGCCAACATGAAAAGAGTAGATTGTGTGAAACTTTTCAGTTTCAGAGGGGGAAGTAATGTGGAATTTTTTGATAGGCATCAATACAACCAAGTCTATATTTAGAAAAATTATCAGTTAAGTTGTTTTAGTATCATTTAATAGACTAAGGGAGAAGTAGGGGAATAGGAAGGAGAAGCACCTTGACGAAGATCAGGCGAACTAGGCCCTGAGTCAGGCCCAGAATCAGGTGCACTGTCAGTGTCAGAAGAGAGGGGAGCCCCAGAAGGAGGACTGACAGGCAGAATCAACACAGGGTCAGTCTGAGTGCCCACATCAACGGAAGAAGGAGAGGTGTGGGCAGTAGGGGAAGAAGTAGGACGATCAGAACCATCACAAGGGTCGACCAAATAGTTGTCCAAGTCATCAAGCAAACGGGAGATCTGAAAATGGCGATAGGGAGAAATGGGAGAAGTGCAAACCCTAGAGTAAGGGAGAGACCTCTTGCGTCTAGTGGTCTTGTAACGAGCTAGAAAAACACACAGAAAGAAGAGAACAAGACCAAGGTCAATGAATAGCATGGTGGCAACTAAATAGGAAGAACCAGTCTAGTACACTAGGTACTGAACTAGTGCACAGCCAAGCTTAAGAAAAATATCTAACACACAGCCATATAATCAACTATAACCATAGCATTAGCAGGAAAAGGTACATAAGAGCATTAAAATGAAGGTCTAAGGAGAAATATATAATCATAGAATAAGGTAAAATAAGAGAAGAAACTTACGCATAATCAAGAAGAAGAAAATAAGAAAATATCCAAAGGAACTGAAGGCTAGTCCAAAATAGTGTTGCTGAAACAAGCGTTAAGACAAGAATGAGGAAGATAGGACAAGTTTTAAAAAATAAAACCCCAAGAAGGCCCGAAAATAAGGGGATATAGGTAAGAGGGATCACGTGGAGGAAATGACGAAGGGAAGAGGAAGAACCAGGAGGGAACGAAAATAATGGGAATTAGGATTCACCACGTGATGCATACAATACAGACTCGTCCATACATGTTTCGTCACGTGCACACCTCACAACCACCGACAAGTTCGACATATGGGCCCGAATGGAGGCGGACTGCAGGATTACCGCCCCCCTGCCCTTCTGGACTCGTCACGTGACACCACGACACCATTGGTACTGGCATTGATACCCCATGTAAAGCCCCTTCACATGCTGCAAACCACGGATCGGGTGATCCTTTCACACTGTCGCGCCACGGCGGGCAGAGTGGGAATTTTCCCTCACGATCGGCTACAGAGGGTTTTTCGCCCACTCCTGATCCATGTTCGAGAAGGCCAGTATGTCTCTGATATGTAATACGTAATGTCAGTAATGTGGAAATAAGTGGAGTAATGTGGAAATAAGTGGAAAGATGTGGAAAAAACAAGATTAAGTAATGTGGAAATATTTTGATTAAGTAATGTGGAAATATGCCATTTGATTTTATTGATTTTTATTTTTATTTGCTATTTGGATTGGATTTCATCGTATGGAAATATGCCATTTGATTTTATTGGACATGCTTTATTGGCGGAAATATAACCTTCTTAGTAATGTTACTGTTTAACGTTTAATTTTAACTTCTTGACAGCTCGTGTAGTTTTAGGGCCAGGGCTTAGTAGCCGTGGCCTGTTGATTTACTTTAACTACAGAGCATATGTTAGACATGCAAGATGTATTTACTATCTTTTGCTATCAGTAACATGTTTGCAATTATTTTTCATTTATCCGGGGTCTGTAAAGATGCATGCAAGCGCCAACATGAAAAGAGTAGATTGTGTGAAACTTTTCAGTTTCAGAGGGGGAAGTAATGTGGAATTTTTTGATAGGCATCAATACAACCAAGTCTATATTTAGAAAAATTATCAGTTAAGTTGTTTTAGTATCATTTAATAGACTAAGGGAGAAGTAGGGGAATAGGAAGGAGAAGCACCTTGACGAAGATCAGGCGAACTAGGCCCTGAGTCAGGCCCAGAATCAGGTGCACTGTCAGTGTCAGAAGAGAGGGGAGCCCCAGAAGGAGGACTGACAGGCAGAATCAACACAGGGTCAGTCTGAGTGCCCACATCAACGGAAGAAGGAGAGGTGTGGGCAGTAGGGGAAGAAGTAGGACGATCAGAACCATCACAAGGGTCGACCAAATAGTTGTCCAAGTCATCAAGCAAACGGGAGATCTGAAAATGGCGATAGGGAGAAATGGGAGAAGTGCAAACCCTAGAGTAAGGGAGAGACCTCTTGCGTCTAGTGGTCTTGTAACGAGCTAGAAAAACACACAGAAAGAAGAGAACAAGACCAAGGTCAATGAATAGCATGGTGGCAACTAAATAGGAAGAACCAGTCTAGTACACTAGGTACTGAACTAGTGCACAGCCAAGCTTAAGAAAAATATCTAACACACAGCCATATAATCAACTATAACCATAGCATTAGCAGGAAAAGGTACATAAGAGCATTAAAATGAAGGTCTAAGGAGAAATATATAATCATAGAATAAGGTAAAATAAGAGAAGAAACTTACGCATAATCAAGAAGAAGAAAATAAGAAAATATCCAAAGGAACTGAAGGCTAGTCCAAAATAGTGTTGCTGAAACAAGCGTTAAGACAAGAATGAGGAAGATAGGACAAGTTTTAAAAAATAAAACCCCAAGAAGGCCCGAAAATAAGGGGATATAGGTAAGAGGGATCACGTGGAGGAAATGACGAAGGGAAGAGGAAGAACCAGGAGGGAACGAAAATAATGGGAATTAGGATTCACCACGTGATGCATACAATACAGACTCGTCCATACATGTTTCGTCACGTGCACACCTCACAACCACCGACAAGTTCGACATATGGGCCCGAATGGAGGCGGACTGCAGGATTACCGCCCCCCTGCCCTTCTGGACTCGTCACGTGACACCACGACACCATTGGTACTGGCATTGATACCCCATGTAAAGCCCCTTCACATGCTGCAAACCACGGATCGGGTGATCCTTTCACACTGTCGCGCCACGGCGGGCAGAGTGGGAATTTTCCCTCACGATCGGCTACAGAGGGTTTTTCGCCCACTCCTGATCCATGTTCGAGAAGGCCAGTATGTCTCTGATATGTAATACGTAATGTAGGGGGTCAGTAATGTGGAAATAAGTGGAGTAATGTGGAAATAAGTGGAAAGATGTGGAAAAAACAAGATTAAGTAATGTGGAAATATTTTGATTAAGTAATGTGGAAATATGCCATTTGATTTTATTGATTTTTATTTTTATTTGCTATTTGGATTGGATTTCATCGTATGGAAATATGCCATTTGATTTTATTGGACATGCTTTATTGGCGGAAATATAACCTTCTTAGTAATGTTACTGTTTAACGTTTAATTTTAACTTCTTGACAGCTCGTGTAGTTTTAGGGCCAGGGCTTAGTAGCCGTGGCCTGTTGATTTACTTTAACTACAGAGCATATGTTAGACATGCAAGATGTATTTACTATCTTTTGCTATCAGTAACATGTTTGCTATTATTTTTTCATTTATCCGGGGTCTGTAAAGATGCATGCAAGCGCCAACATGAAAAGAGTAGATTGTGTGAAACTTTTCAGTTTCAGAGGGGGAAGTAATGTGGAATTTTTTGATAGGCATCAATACAACCAAGTCTATATTTAGAAAAATTATCAGTTAAGTTGTTTTAGTATCATTTAATAGACTAAGGGAGAAGTAGGGGAATAGGAAGGAGAAGCACCTTGACGAAGATCAGGCGAACTAGGCCCTGAGTCAGGCCCAGAATCAGGTGCACTGTCAGTGTCAGAAGAGAGGGGAGCCCCAGAAGGAGGACTGACAGGCAGAATCAACACAGGGTCAGTCTGAGTGCCCACATCAACGGAAGAAGGAGAGGTGTGGGCAGTAGGGGAAGAAGTAGGACGATCAGAACCATCACAAGGGTCGACCAAATAGTTGTCCAAGTCATCAAGCAAACGGGAGATCTGAAAATGGCGATAGGGAGAAATGGGAGAAGTGCAAACCCTAGAGTAAGGGAGAGACCTCTTGCGTCTAGTGGTCTTGTAACGAGCTAGAAAAACACACAGAAAGAAGAGAACAAGACCAAGGTCAATGAATAGCATGGTGGCAACTAAATAGGAAGAACCAGTCTAGTACACTAGGTACTGAACTAGTGCACAGCCAAGCTTAAGAAAAATATCTAACACACAGCCATATAATCAACTATAACCATAGCATTAGCAGGAAAAGGTACATAAGAGCATTAAAATGAAGGTCTAAGGAGAAATATATAATCATAGAATAAGGTAAAATAAGAGAAGAAACTTACGCATAATCAAGAAGAAGAAAATAAGAAAATATCCAAAGGAACTGAAGGCTAGTCCAAAATAGTGTTGCTGAAACAAGCGTTAAGACAAGAATGAGGAAGATAGGACAAGTTTTAAAAAATAAAACCCCAAGAAGGCCCGAAAATAAGGGGATATAGGTAAGAGGGATCACGTGGAGGAAATGACGAAGGGAAGAGGAAGAACCAGGAGGGAACGAAAATAATGGGAATTAGGATTCACCACGTGATGCATACAATACAGACTCGTCCATACATGTTTCGTCACGTGCACACCTCACAACCACCGACAAGTTTGACATATGGGCCCGAATGGAGGCGGACTGCAGGATTACCGCCCCCCTGCCCTTCTGGACTCGTCACGTGACACCACGACACCATTGGTACTGGCATTGATACCCCATGTAAAGCCCCTTCACATGCTGCAAACCACGGATCGGGTGATCCTTTCACACTGTCGCGCCACGGCGGGCAGAGTGGGAATTTTCCCTCACGATCGGCTACAGAGGGTTTTTCGCCCACTCCTGATCCATGTTCGAGAAGGCCAGTATGTCTCTGATATGTAATACGTAATGTAGGGGGTCAGTAATGTGGAAATAAGTGGAGTAATGTGGAAATAAGTGGAAAGATGTGGAAAAAACAAGATTAAGTAATGTGGAAATATTTTGATTAAGTAATGTGGAAATATGCCATTTGATTTTATTGATTTTTATTTTTATTTGCTATTTGGATTGGATTTCATCGTATGGAAATATGCCATTTGATTTTATTGGACATGCTTTATTGGCGGAAATATAACCTTCTTAGTAATGTTACTGTTTAACGTTTAATTTTAACTTCTTGACAGCTCGTGTAGTTTTAGGGCCAGGGCTTAGTAGCCGTGGCCTGTTGATTTACTTTAACTACAGAGCATATGTTAGACATGCAAGATGTATTTACTATCTTTTGCTATCAGTAACATGTTTGCTATTATTTTTTCATTTATCCGGGGTCTGTAAAGATGCATGCAAGCGCCAACATGAAAAGAGTAGATTGTGTGAAACTTTTCAGTTTCAGAGGGGGAAGTAATGTGGAATTTTTTGATAGGCATCAATACAACCAAGTCTATATTTAGAAAAATTATCAGTTAAGTTGTTTTAGTATCATTTAATAGACTAAGGGAGAAGTAGGGGAATAGGAAGGAGAAGCACCTTGACGAAGATCAGGCGAACTAGGCCCTGAGTCAGGCCCAGAATCAGGTGCACTGTCAGTGTCAGAAGAGAGGGGAGCCCCAGAAGGAGGACTGACAGGCAGAATCAACACAGGGTCAGTCTGAGTGCCCACATCAACGGAAGAAGGAGAGGTGTGGGCAGTAGGGGAAGAAGTAGGACGATCAGAACCATCACAAGGGTCGACCAAATAGTTGTCCAAGTCATCAAGCAAACGGGAGATCTGAAAATGGCGATAGGGAGAAATGGGAGAAGTGCAAACCCTAGAGTAAGGGAGAGACCTCTTGCGTCTAGTGGTCTTGTAACGAGCTAGAAAAACACACAGAAAGAAGAGAACAAGACCAAGGTCAATGAATAGCATGGTGGCAACTAAATAGGAAGAACCAGTCTAGTACACTAGGTACTGAACTAGTGCACAGCCAAGCTTAAGAAAAATATCTAACACACAGCCATATAATCAACTATAACCATAGCATTAGCAGGAAAAGGTACATAAGAGCATTAAAATGAAGGTCTAAGGAGAAATATATAATCATAGAATAAGGTAAAATAAGAGAAGAAACTTACGCATAATCAAGAAGAAGAAAATAAGAAAATATCCAAAGGAACTGAAGGCTAGTCCAAAATAGTGTTGCTGAAACAAGCGTTAAGACAAGAATGAGGAAGATAGGACAAGTTTTAAAAAATAAAACCCCAAGAAGGCCCGAAAATAAGGGGATATAGGTAAGAGGGATCACGTGGAGGAAATGACGAAGGGAAGAGGAAGAACCAGGAGGGAACGAAAATAATGGGAATTAGGATTCACCACGTGATGCATACAATACAGACTCGTCCATACATGTTTCGTCACGTGCACACCTCACAACCACCGACAAGTTCGACATATGGGCCCGAATGGAGGCGGACTGCAGGATTACCGCCCCCCTGCCCTTCTGGACTCGTCACGTGACACCACGACACCATTGGTACTGGCATTGATACCCCATGTAAAGCCCCTTCACATGCTGCAAACCACGGATCGGGTGATCCTTTCACACTGTCGCGCCACGGCGGGCAGAGTGGGAATTTTCCCTCACGATCGGCTACAGAGGGTTTTTCGCCCACTCCTGATCCATGTTCGAGAAGGCCAGTATGTCTCTGATATGTAATACGTAATGTCAGTAATGTGGAAATAAGTGGAGTAATGTGGAAATAAGTGGAAAGATGTGGAAAAAACAAGATTAAGTAATGTGGAAATATTTTGATTAAGTAATGTGGAAATATGCCATTTGATTTTATTGATTTTTATTTTTATTTGCTATTTGGATTGGATTTCATCGTATGGAAATATGCCATTTGATTTTATTGGACATGCTTTATTGGCGGAAATATAACCTTCTTAGTAATGTTACTGTTTAACGTTTAATTTTAACTTCTTGACAGCTCGTGTAGTTTTAGGGCCAGGGCTTAGTAGCCGTGGCCTGTTGATTTACTTTAACTACAGAGCATATGTTAGACATGCAAGATGTATTTACTATCTTTTGCTATCAGTAACATGTTTGCTATTATTTTTTCATTTATCCGGGGTCTGTAAAGATGCATGCAAGCGCCAACATGAAAAGAGTAGATTGTGTGAAACTTTTCAGTTTCAGAGGGGGAAGTAATGTGGAATTTTTTGATAGGCATCAATACAACCAAGTCTATATTTAGAAAAATTATCAGTTAAGTTGTTTTAGTATCATTTAATAGACTAAGGGAGAAGTAGGGGAATAGGAAGGAGAAGCACCTTGACGAAGATCAGGCGAACTAGGCCCTGAGTCAGGCCCAGAATCAGGTGCACTGTCAGTGTCAGAAGAGAGGGGAGCCCCAGAAGGAGGACTGACAGGCAGAATCAACACAGGGTCAGTCTGAGTGCCCACATCAACGGAAGAAGGAGAGGTGTGGGCAGTAGGGGAAGAAGTAGGACGATCAGAACCATCACAAGGGTCGACCAAATAGTTGTCCAAGTCATCAAGCAAACAGGAGATCTGAAAATGGCGATAGGGAGAAATGGGAGAAGTGCAAACCCTAGAGTAAGGGAGAGACCTCTTGCGTCTAGTGGTCTTGTAACGAGCTAGAAAAACACACAGAAAGAAGAGAACAAGACCAAGGTCAATGAATAGCATGGTGGCAACTAAATAGGAAGAACCAGTCTAGTACACTAGGTACTGAACTAGTGCACAGCCAAGCTTAAGAAAAATATCTAACACACAGCCATATAATCAACTATAACCATAGCATTAGCAGGAAAAGGTACATAAGAGCATTAAAATGAAGGTCTAAGGAGAAATATATAATCATAGAATAAGGTAAAATAAGAGAAGAAACTTACGCATAATCAAGAAGAAGAAAATAAGAAAATATCCAAAGGAACTGAAGGCTAGTCCAAAATAGTGTTGCTGAAACAAGCGTTAAGACAAGAATGAGGAAGATAGGACAAGTTTTAAAAAATAAAACCCCAAGAAGGCCCGAAAATAAGGGGATATAGGTAAGAGGGATCACGTGGAGGAAATGACGAAGGGAAGAGGAAGAACCAGGAGGGAACGAAAATAATGGGAATTAGGATTCACCACGTGATGCATACAATACAGACTCGTCCATACATGTTTCGTCACGTGCACACCTCACAACCACCGACAAGTTCGACATATGGGCCCGAATGGAGGCGGACTGCAGGATTACCGCCCCCCTGCCCTTCTGGACTCGTCACGTGACACCACGACACCATTGGTACTGGCATTGATACCCCATGTAAAGCCCCTTCACATGCTGCAAACCACGGATCGGGTGATCCTTTCACACTGTCGCGCCACGGCGGGCAGAGTGGGAATTTTCCCTCACGATCGGCTACAGAGGGTTTTTCGCCCACTCCTGATCCATGTTCGAGAAGGCCAGTATGTCTCTGATATGTAATACGTAATGTCAGTAATGTGGAAATAAGTGGAGTAATGTGGAAATAAGTGGAAAGATGTGGAAAAAACAAGATTAAGTAATGTGGAAATATTTTGATTAAGTAATGTGGAAATATGCCATTTGATTTTATTGATTTTTATTTTTATTTGCTATTTGGATTGGATTTCATCGTATGGAAATATGCCATTTGATTTTATTGGACATGCTTTATTGGCGGAAATATAACCTTCTTAGTAATGTTACTGTTTAACGTTTAATTTTAACTTCTTGACAGCTCGTGTAGTTTTAGGGCCAGGGCTTAGTAGCCGTGGCCTGTTGATTTACTTTAACTACAGAGCATATGTTAGACATGCAAGATGTATTTACTATCTTTTGCTATCAGTAACATGTTTGCTATTATTTTTTCATTTATCCGGGGTCTGTAAAGATGCATGCAAGCGCCAACATGAAAAGAGTAGATTGTGTGAAACTTTTCAGTTTCAGAGGGGGAAGTAATGTGGAATTTTTTGATAGGCATCAATACAACCAAGTCTATATTTAGAAAAATTATCAGTTAAGTTGTTTTAGTATCATTTAATAGACTAAGGGAGAAGTAGGGGAATAGGAAGGAGAAGCACCTTGACGAAGATCAGGCGAACTAGGCCCTGAGTCAGGCCCAGAATCAGGTGCACTGTCAGTGTCAGAAGAGAGGGGAGCCCCAGAAGGAGGACTGACAGGCAGAATCAACACAGGGTCAGTCTGAGTGCCCACATCAACGGAAGAAGGAGAGGTGTGGGCAGTAGGGGAAGAAGTAGGACGATCAGAACCATCACAAGGGTCGACCAAATAGTTGTCCAAGTCATCAAGCAAACGGGAGATCTGAAAATGGCGATAGGGAGAAATGGGAGAAGTGCAAACCCTAGAGTAAGGGAGAGACCTCTTGCGTCTAGTGGTCTTGTAACGAGCTAGAAAAACACACAGAAAGAAGAGAACAAGACCAAGGTCAATGAATAGCATGGTGGCAACTAAATAGGAAGAACCAGTCTAGTACACTAGGTACTGAACTAGTGCACAGCCAAGCTTAAGAAAAATATCTAACACACAGCCATATAATCAACTATAACCATAGCATTAGCAGGAAAAGGTACATAAGAGCATTAAAATGAAGGTCTAAGGAGAAATATATAATCATAGAATAAGGTAAAATAAGAGAAGAAACTTACGCATAATCAAGAAGAAGAAAATAAGAAAATATCCAAAGGAACTGAAGGCTAGTCCAAAATAGTGTTGCTGAAACAAGCGTTAAGACAAGAATGAGGAAGATAGGACAAGTTTTAAAAAATAAAACCCCAAGAAGGCCCGAAAATAAGGGGATATAGGTAAGAGGGATCACGTGGAGGAAATGACGAAGGGAAGAGGAAGAACCAGGAGGGAACGAAAATAATGGGAATTAGGATTCACCACGTGATGCATACAATACAGACTCGTCCATACATGTTTCGTCACGTGCACACCTCACAACCACCGACAAGTTCGACATATGGGCCCGAATGGAGGCGGACTGCAGGATTACCGCCCCCCTGCCCTTCTGGACTCGTCACGTGACACCACGACACCATTGGTACTGGCATTGATACCCCATGTAAAGCCCCTTCACATGCTGCAAACCACGGATCGGGTGATCCTTTCACACTGTCGCGCCACGGCGGGCAGAGTGGGAATTTTCCCTCACGATCGGCTACAGAGGGTTTTTCGCCCACTCCTGATCCATGTTCGAGAAGGCCAGTATGTCTCTGATATGTAATACGTAATGTAGGGGGTCAGTAATGTGGAAATAAGTGGAGTAATGTGGAAATAAGTGGAAAGATGTGGAAAAAACAAGATTAAGTAATGTGGAAATATTTTGATTAAGTAATGTGGAAATATGCCATTTGATTTTATTGATTTTTATTTTTATTTGCTATTTGGATTGGATTTCATCGTATGGAAATATGCCATTTGATTTTATTGGACATGCTTTATTGGCGGAAATATAACCTTCTTAGTAATGTTACTGTTTAACGTTTAATTTTAACTTCTTGACAGCTCGTGTAGTTTTAGGGCCAGGGCTTAGTAGCCGTGGCCTGTTGATTTACTTTAACTACAGAGCATATGTTAGACATGCAAGATGTATTTACTATCTTTTGCTATCAGTAACATGTTTGCAATTATTTTTCATTTATCCGGGGTCTGTAAAGATGCATGCAAGCGCCAACATGAAAAGAGTAGATTGTGTGAAACTTTTCAGTTTCAGAGGGGGAAGTAATGTGGAATTTTTTGATAGGCATCAATACAACCAAGTCTATATTTAGAAAAATTATCAGTTAAGTTGTTTTAGTATCATTTAATAGACTAAGGGAGAAGTAGGGGAATAGGAAGGAGAAGCACCTTGACGAAGATCAGGCGAACTAGGCCCTGAGTCAGGCCCAGAATCAGGTGCACTGTCAGTGTCAGAAGAGAGGGGAGCCCCAGAAGGAGGACTGACAGGCAGAATCAACACAGGGTCAGTCTGAGTGCCCACATCAACGGAAGAAGGAGAGGTGTGGGCAGTAGGGGAAGAAGTAGGATGATCAGAACCATCACAAGGGTCGACCAAATAGTTGTCCAAGTCATCAAGCAAACGGGAGATCTGAAAATGGCGATAGGGAGAAATGGGAGAAGTGCAAACCCTAGAGTAAGGGAGAGACCTCTTGCGTCTAGTGGTCTTGTAACGAGCTAGAAAAACACACAGAAAGAAGAGAACAAGACCAAGGTCAATGAATAGCATGGTGGCAACTAAATAGGAAGAACCAGTCTAGTACACTAGGTACTGAACTAGTGCACAGCCAAGCTTAAGAAAAATATCTAACACACAGCCATATAATCAACTATAACCATAGCATTAGCAGGAAAAGGTACATAAGAGCATTAAAATGAAGGTCTAAGGAGAAATATATAATCATAGAATAAGGTAAAATAAGAGAAGAAACTTACGCATAATCAAGAAGAAGAAAATAAGAAAATATCCAAAGGAACTAAAGGCTAGTCCAAAATAGTGTTGCTGAAACAAGCGTTAAGACAAGAATGAGGAAGATAGGACAAGTTTTAAAAAATAAAACCCCAAGAAGGCCCGAAAATAAGGGGATATAGGTAGGAGGGATCACGTGGAGGAAATGACGAAGGGAAGAGGAAGAACCAGGAGGGAACAAAAATAATGGGAATTAGGATTCACCACGTGATGCATAATAATGAGTAGGAAGGGCCCAAAAATTGGGTAGGTCAGAAATAATGGGATTTCGAGTAGAACCATGTAAATTAAGGTAGGAGGCGCCTAGAGGCGCCTGCACATAAATAAGAGACGCTCTCAGTAGTCGAGTAGTCGAGTTTTAGTCTCTTCTAAGAGCAGTCTCTTTTTGAGCAGTAGGATTACCTTCAAGACCGGTCTGAAGACTTTCTTTCGGGATTTTATTTGGTACTTTCATCTTTTGGCGAGCTCTGATTTTGGAAACTACCTAAAAGTTCAGGGTGGAAATCACCTTAGGTGATTCTCCCATTAGGGTTTTGGGAACTTTCCTTTTGAAGCGCTTGCAAGCATCTATTATTCTGAAAAGGAGTTTTTCTACTGGATTATATCTGTTTTGGTGATTGATCTTCTCTGCAGAGAAAAGAAATAAACTTGTATTTTGCTGTCCTTCTCATCCAAGTCTCTGGGCCTTTTATTGGGAGTTCTGACCGAGTTAGTGTTAATTAAGAACCAAAGAGGTAAACTTGGAGCACTCCTGAGGTGTTTGGTCTCAGAGGGGATTCTGAGATCCGACAGGTGTTTATACGGTCTTCATCAATTATGACTTTCCATGCCATACATTTTCGGGGTTTTTTAGTATTTTAAAGTTTTCATAAAATTTTTATGATAAATATGAAAATTCATAAATTCAAAATTACAAATATATTTTGACATAAAAATGACTTTTTCCACAAACACATGATTTGTTATGTCATATCTCATCATAAACATCTAAATGTATTGTGGTCAAGTGCATGCTGCATGTGTGAATAATACTTGGTTAAAAAAACGTTTTCCCTTCGTTTTACGAGGCTGAGACTTGCAGAATCGCTTTTTCAGCGACTAAGAAGCTCATTCTTGACAGAACATACAAGGCTTTGACAAACAATGTGGTGACTTTTCATGCCATAAATTTTCACTTTTTACAGTATTCATTAAATTATGATAAATATGATCATTCATAAATTAAAAATTAATTTGACATTAAAATGACTTTTCCACAAACACATGATTTGTTATGTCATATCTGATCATAAACATCTAAATGTGTTGTGGTCAGGTGCATGCTGCATGTGTAAATAAGCATTAATTCAAAACCTTTTTACTTTCGTTTTACGAGGCTGAGACTTGCAGAATCGCTTTTTCAGCGACTAAGAAGCTCATTCTTGACAGAACATACAAGGCTTTGACAAACAATGTGGTAATGCGTTTTTCATCAATTATGACTTTTCATGCCATAAATTTTCACTTTTTACAGTATTCATTAAATTATGATAAATATGATAATTCATAAATTCTAAATTATTTTGACATAAAAATGACATTTCCACAATCACATGATTTGTTATGTCATATCTCATCATAAACTGTAAGTATTTTACAGTTTAAAAAAAAAAAATTGATAAATATGAAAATTCATAAATTCAAAATTACAAATATATTTTGACATAAAAATGACTTTTTCCACAAACACATGATTTGGTATGTCATTTCTCATCAAAAACATCTAAATGTGTTGTGGTCAAGTGCATGCTGCATGTGTGAATAATACTTGGTTAAAAAAACGTTTTCCCTTCGTTTTACGATGCTGAGACTTGCAGAATCGCTTTTTCAGCGACTAAGAAGCTCATTCTTGACAGAACATACACGGCTTTGCCAATCAAGGTGTTGATGCGTTTTTCATCAATTATGACTTTCCATGCCATAAATTTTCACCTTTTACAGTATTTATGGATATAATATGATAAACATTAAAAATGACTTTTTCCACAAACACATGATTTGTTATGTCATATCGCAACATAAACATCTATATGTATTGTGGTCAAGTGCATGCTGCATGTGTAAATAAGATTTGGTTAAAAAAACGTTTTCTCTTCGTTCTACGAGGCTGAAACTTGCAGAATCGCTTTTTCAGCGACTAAGAAGCTCATTCTTGACACGGCGATGCCAAACAAGGTGTTCATACGTTCTTCATCAATTATGACTTTCCATGCCATAAATTTTCATTTTTTTTTTTGTATTTTACAGTTTTCATAAAATTTTTAAGATAAATATGAAAATTCCTAAATTCAAAATTACAAATATATTTTTACATAAAAAAGAATTTTTCCACAAACACATGATTTGTGGAAAATCATATCATATCTCATCATAAACATCTAAATGTATATGGCTCACAAGCATGCTGCATGTGTTCATCAGCATTAATTCAAAAACATTTTTCCAATCGTTTTACGAGGCTGAGACTTGCAGAAATCACATTTCCAGCGAATAAGAAGCTTATTCTTGACAGAACATACACGGCTTTGCCAATCAAGGTGTTGATAATCACATTTTCATGACAAATCATTAAAAACGCAATTCATAAAAAAGGTGAATTTGTCATGACAAATCATGTTTTGACACAAATGTAACCTCCATAAGAAATGTATAATTATATAATTATGAATTTTCATATTTTTAGGCATAATTTCATGATAAACTGTTAAACAGTGGAATAAACGAACGAAAAACGGTTACATTGCAAATTAAGAGATGATTAAAGAATATCTATAATGAAAGTTTTATGTTACATATTCACAATAATAATTGAGACATGCAGAATCGCTGTTTCAGCGTCTAAGAAGCTCATTCTTGACAGAACATACACGGCTTTGCCAATCAAGGTGTTGATGCGTTTTTCATCAATTATGACTTTCCATGCCATAAATTTTCACTTTTTACAGTATTTATGGATATAATATGATAAACATTAAAAATGACTTTTTCCACAAACACATGATTTGGTATGTCATATCGCCACATAAACATCTATATGTATTGTGGTCAAGTGCATGCTGCTTGTGTGAATATGACTTGGTTAAAAAAACGTTTTCTCTTCGTTCTACGAGGCTGAAACTTGCAGAATCGCTTTTTCAGCGACTAAGAAGCTCATTCTTGACACGGCGATGCCAAACAAGGTGTTCATACGGTCTTCATCAATTATGACTTTCCATGCCATACATTTTCGGGGTTTTTTAGTATTTTAAAGTTTTCATAAAATTTTTATGATAAATATGAAAATTCATAAATTCAAAATTACAAATATATTTTGACATAAAAATGACTTTTTCCACAAACACATGATTTGGTATGTCATTTCTCAGCATAAACATCTAAATGTGTTGTGGTCAAGTGCATGCTGCATGTGTGAATAATACTTGGTTAAAAAAACGGTTTCCCTTCGTTTTACGATGCTGAGACTTGCAGAATAGCTTTTTCAGCGCCTAAGAAGCTCATTCTTGACAGAACATACACGGCTTTGCCAATCAAGGTGTTGATGCGTTTTTCATCAATTATGACTTTCCATGCCATAAATTTTCACCTTTTACAGTATTTATGGATATAATATGATAAACATTAAAAATGACTTTTTCCACAAACACATGATTTGTTATGTCATATCGCAACATAAACATCTATATGTATTGTGGTCAAGTGCATGCTGCATGTGTAAATAAGATTTGGTTAAAAAAACGTTTTCTCTTCGTTCTACGAGGCTGAAACTTGCAGAATCGCTTTTTCAGCGACTAAGAAGCTCATTCTTGACACGGCGATGCCAAACAAGGTGTTCATACCTTCTTCATCAATTATGACTTTCCATGCCATAAATTTTCATTTTTTTTTTTTGTATTTTACAGTTTTCATAAAATTTTTAAGATAAATATGAAAATTCCTAAATTCAAAATTACAAATATATTTTTACATAAAAAAGAATTTTTCCACAAACACATGATTTGTGGAAAATCATATCATATCTCATCATAAACATCTAAATGTATATGGCTCACAAGCATGCTGCATGTGTTCATCAGCATTAATTCAAAAACATTTTTCCAATCGTTTTACGAGGCTGAGACTTGCAGAAATCACATTTCCAGCGAATAAGAAGCTTATTCTTGACAGAACATACACGGCTTTGCCAATCAAGGTGTTGATAATCACATTTTCATGACAAATCATTAAAAACGCAATTCATAAAAAAGGTGAATTTGTCATGACAAATCATGTTTTGACACAAATGTAACCTCCATAAGAAATGTATAATTATATAATTATGAATTTTCATATTTTTAGGCATAATTTCATGATAAACTGTTAAACAGTGGAATAAACGAACGAAAAACGGTTACATTGCAAATTAAGAGATGATTAAAGAATATCTATAATGAAAGTTTTATGTTACATATTCACAATAATAATTGAGACATGCAGAATCGCTGTTTCAGCGTCTAAGAAGCTCATTCTTGACAGAACATACACGGCTTTGCCAATCAAGGTGTTGATGCGTTTTTCATCAATTATGACTTTCCATGCCATAAATTTTCACTTTTTACAGTATTTATGGATATAATATGATAAACATTAAAAATGACTTTTTCCACAAACACATGATTTGTTATGTCATATCGCCACATAAACATCTATATGTATTGTGGTCAAGTGCATGCTGCTTGTGTGAATATGACTTGGTTAAAAAAACGTTTTCTCTTCGTTCTACGAGGCTGAAACTTGCAGAATCGCTTTTTCAGCGACTAAGAAGCTCATTCTTGACACGGCGATGCCAAACAAGGTGTTCATACGGTCTTCATCAATTATGACTTTCCATTCCATACATTTTCGGGGTTTTTTAGTATTTTAAAGTTTTCATAAAATTTTTATGATAAATATGAAAATTCATAAATTCAAAATTACAAATATATTTTGACATAAAAATGACTTTTTCCACAAACACATGATTTGGTATGTCATTTCTCATCATAAACATCTAAATGTATTGTGGTCAAGTGCATGCTGCATGTGTGAATAATACTTGGTTAAAAAAACGTTTTCCCTTCGTTTTACGAGGCTGAGACTTGCAGAATCGCTTTTTCAGCGACTAAGAAGCTCATTCTTGACAGAACATACAAGGCTTTGACAAACAATGTGGTGATGCGATTTTCATCAATTATGACTTTTCATGCCATAAATTTTCACTTTTTACAGTATTCATTAAATTATGATAAATATGATCATTCATAAATTAAAAATTAATTTGACATTAAAATGACTTTTCCACAAACACATGATTTTTTATGTCATATCTGATCATAAACATCTAAATGTGTTGTGGTCAGGTGCATGCTGCATGTGTAAATAAGCATTAATTCAAAACCTTTTTAATTTCGTTTTACGAGGCTGAGACTTGCAGAATCGCTTTTTCAGCGACTAAGAAGCTCATTCTTGACAGAACATACAAGGCTTTGACAAACAATGTGGTAATGCGTTTTTCATCAATTATGACTTTTCATGCCAGAAATTTTCACTTTTTACAGTATTCATTAAATTATGATAAATATGATAATTCATAAATTCTAAATTATTTTGACATAAAAATGACATTTCCACAATCACATGATTTGTTATGTCATATCTCATCATCAAGGGGAGTGGTGGCTCCAGCGGTTAAGGCGCTGGGTTGCAGATCGGAAGGTCTGGGGTTCAAGCCCCGGTATCGCCAAGCTGCCACTCTTGGGCCCTTGAGCAAGGCTCTTAACCCTCTATGCTCCGGGGGTCCCTTACGAGGGAAATATCAAGGTCCGTGACGTCGGAGTGACGTGGGGCCGCCTTCCCGTGGGCTCACCACCTGCAGGAGGGACCGTAAGGGACGGTGCTGTGAGGATTGGGCAGCAGTCGAAGGCGGGGGCCTGCTTAGACTGCTGCCCCCGCGACCCGAATTACGGATAAGCGGAAGAAAATGAATGAAAAAGGATGAATGATGAATATCTCATCATAAACTGTAAGTATTTTACAGTTTAAAAAAAAAAATTTGATAAATATGAAAATTCATAAATTCAAAATTACAAATATATTTTGACATAAAAATGACTTTTTCCACAAACACATGATTTGGTATGTCATTTCTCATCATAAACATCTAAATGTATTGTGGTCAAGTGCATGCTGCATGTGTGAATAATACTTGGTTAAAAAAACGTTTTCCCTTCGTTTTACGAGGCTGAGACTTGCAGAATCGCTTTTTCAGCGACTAAGAAGCTCATTCTTGACAGAACATACAAGGCTTTGACAAACAATGTGGTGATGCGATTTTCATCAATTATGACTTTTCATGCCATAAATTTTCACTTTTTACAGTATTCATTAAATTATGATAAATATGATCATTCATACATTAAAAATTAATTTGACATTAAAATGACTTTTCCACAAACACATGATTTGTTATGTCATATCTGATCATAAACATCTAAATGTGTTGTGGTCAGGTGCATGCTGCATGTGTAAATAAGCATTAATTCAAAACCTTTTTACTTTCGTTCTACGAGGCTGAGACTTGCAGAATCGCTTTTTCAGCGACTAAGAAGCTCATTCTTGACAGAACATACACGGCTTTGCCAATCAAGGTGTTTCATCAATTATGACTTTCCATGCCATAAATTTTCACTTTTTACAGTATTTATGGATATAATATGATAAACATTAAAAATGACTTTTTCCACAAACACATGATTTGTTATGTCATATCTGATCATAAACATCTATATGTATTGTGGTCAAGTGCATGCTGCATGTGTAAATAAGATTTGGTTAAAAAAACGTTTTCTCTTCGTTCTACGAGGCTGAAACTTGCAGAATCGCTTTTTCAGCGACTAAGAAGCTCATTCTTGACACGGCGATGCCAAACAAGGTGTTCATACGTTCTTCATCAATTATGACTTTCCATGCCATAAATTTTCATTTTTTTTTTTGTATTTTACAGTTTTCATAAAATTTTTAAGATAAATATGAAAATTCATAAATTCAAAATTACAAATATATTTTTACATAAAAATGAATTTTTCCACAAACACATGATTTGTGGAAAATCATATCATATCTCATCATAAACATCTAAATGTATATGGCTCACAAGCATGCTGCATGTGTTCATCAGCATTAATTCAAAAACATTTTTCCAATCGTTTTACGAGGCTGAGACTTGCAGAAATCGCATTTCCAGCGATTAAGAAGCTTATTCTTGACAGAACATACACGGCTTTGCCAATCAAGGTGTTGCTAATCACATTTTCATGACAAATCATTAAAAACGCAATTCATAAAAAAGGTGAATTTGTCATGACAAATCATGTTTTGACACAAATGTAACCTCCATAAGAAATGTATAATTATATAATTATGAATTTTCATATTTTTAGGCATAATTTCATGATAAACTGTTAAACAGTGGAATAAACGAACGAAAAACGGTTACATTGCAAATTAAGAGATGATTAAAGAATATCTATAATGAAAGTTTTATGTTACATATTCACAGTAATAATTGAGACATGCAGAATCGCTGTTTCAGCGTCTAAAAAGCTCATTCTTGACAGAACATACACGGCTTTGCCAATCAAGGTGTTGATGCGTTTTTCATCAATTATGACTTTCCATGCCATAAATTTTCACTTTTTACAGTATTTATGGATATAATATGATAAACATTAAAAATGACTTTTTCCACAAACACATGATTTGTTATGTCATAACTGATCATAAACATCTAAATGTGTTGTGGTCAGGTGCATGCTGCATGTGTAAATAAGCATTAATTCAAAACCTTTTTACTTTCGTTTTACGAGGCTGAGACTTGCAGAATCGCTTTTTCAGCGACTAAGAAGCTTATTCTTGACAGAACATACAAGGCTTTGACAAACAATGTGGTAATGCGTTTTTCATCAGTTATGACTTTTCATGCCACAAATTTTCACTTTTTACAGTATTCATTAAATTATGATAAATATGATAATTCATAAATTCTAAATTATTTTGACATAAAAATGACATTTCTACAATCACATGATTTGTTATGTCATATCTCTTCATAAACTGTAAGTATTTTACAGTTTTAAAAAAATAAATTTGATAAATATGAAAATTCATGAATTCAAAATTACAAATATATTTTGACATAAAAATGACTTTTTCCACAAACACATGATTTGGTATGTCATTTCTCATCAAAAACATCTAAATGTGTTGTGGTCAAGTGCATGCTGCATGTGTGAATAATACTTGGTTAAAAAAACGTTTTCCCTTCGTTTTACGATGCTGAGACTTGCAGAATCGCTTTTTCAGCGACTAAGAAGCTCATTCTTGACAGAACACACACGGCTTTGCCAATCAAGGTGTTGATGCGTTTTTCATCAATTATGACTTTCCATGCCATAAATTTTCACCTTTTACAGTATTTATGGATATAATATGATAAACATTAAAAATGACTTTTTCCACAAACACATGAATTGTTATGTCATATCGCCACATAAACATCTATATGTATTGTGGTCAAGTGCATGCTGCATGTGTAAATAAGATTTGGTTAAAAAAACGTTTTCTCTTCGTTCTACGAGGCTGAAACTTGCAGAATCGCTTTTTCAGCGACTAAGAAGCTCATTCTTGACACGGCGATGCCAAACAAGGTGTTCATACGTTCTTCATCAATTATGACTTTCCATGCCATAAATTTTCTTTTTTTTTTTTGTATTTTACAGTTTTCATAAAATTTTTAAGATAAATATGAAAATTCATAAATTCAAAATTACAAATATATTTTTACATAAAAATGAATTTTTCCACAAACACATGATTTGTGGAAAATCATATCATATCTCATCATAAACATCTAAATGTATATGGCTCACAAGCATGCTGCATGTGTTCATCAGCATTAATTCAAAAACATTTTTCCAATCGTTTTACGAGGCTGAGACTTGCAGAAATCGCATTTCCAGCGAATAAGAAGCTTATTCTTGACAGAACATACACGGCTTTGCCAATCAAGGTGTTGCTAATCACATTTTCATGACAAATCATTAAAAACGCAATTCATAAAAAAGGTGAATTTGTCATGACAAATCATGTTTTGACACAAATGTAACCTCCATAAGAAATGTATAATTATGAATTTTCATATTTTTAGGCATAATTTCATGATAAACTGTTAAACAGTGGAATAAACGAACGAAAAACGGTTACATTGCAAATTAAGAGATGATTAAAGAATATCTATAATGAAAGTTTTATGTTACATATTCACAATAATAATTGAGACATGCAGAATCGCTGTTTCAGCGTCTAAAAAGCTCATTCTTGACAGAACATACACGGCTTTGCCAATCAAGGTGTTGATGCGTTTTTCATCAATTATGACTTTCCATGCCATAAATTTTCACTTTTTACAGTATTTATGGATATAATATGATAAACATAAAAAATGACTTTTTCCACAAACACATGATTTGTTATGTCATATCGCCACATAAACATCTATATGTATTGTGGTCAAGTGCATGCTGCTTGTGTGAATATGACTTGGTTAAAAAAACGTTTTCTCTTCGTTCTACGAGACTGAAACTTGCAGAATCGCTTTTTCAGCGACTAAGAAGCTCATTCTTGACACGGCGATGCCAAACAAGGTGTTCATACGGTCTTCATCAATTATGACTTTCCATGCCATACATTTTCGGGGTTTTTTAGTATTTTAAAGTTTTCATAAAATTTTTATGATAAATATGAAAATTCATAAATTCAAAATTACAAATATATTTTGACATAAAAATGACTTTTTCCACAAACACATGATTTCGTATGTCATTTCTCATCATAAACATCTAAATGTATTGTGGTCAAGTGCATGCTGCATGTGTGAATAATACTTGGTTAAAAAAACGTTTTCCCTTCGTTTTACGAGGCTGAGACTTGCAGAATCGCTTTTTCAGCGACTAAGAAGCTCATTCTTGACAGAACATACAAGGCTTTGACAAACAATGTGGTGATGCGATTTTCATCAATTATGACTTTTCATGCCATAAATTTTCACTTTTTACAGTATTCATTAAATTATGATAAATATGATCATTCATAAATTAAAAATTAATTTGACATTAAAATGACTTTTCCACAAACACATGATTTGTTTTGTCATATCTGATCATAAACATCTAAATGTGTTGTGGTCAGGTGCATGCTGCATGTGTAAATAAGCATTAATTCAAAACCTTTTTACTTTCGTTTTACGAGGCTGAGACTTGCAGAATCGCTTTTTCAGCGACTAAGAAGCTCATTCTTGACAGAACATACAAGGCTTTGCCAATCAAGGTGTTTCATCAATTATGACTTTCCATGCCATAAATTTTCACTTTTTACAGTATTTATGGATATAATATGATAAACATTAAAAATGACTTTTTCCACAAACACATGATTTGTTATGTCAGATCTGATCATAAACATCTAAATGTGTTGTGGTCAGGTGCATGCTGCATGTGTAAATAAGCATTAATTCAAAACCTTTTTACTTTCGTTTTACGAGGCTGAGACTTGCAGAATCGCTTTTTCAGCGACTAAGAAGCTCATTCTTGACAGAACATACAAGGCTTTGACAATGTGGTAATGCGTTTTTCATCAATTATGACTTTTCATGCCATAAATTTTCACTTTTTACAGTATTCATTAAATTATGATAAATATGATAATTCATAAATTCTAAATTATTTTGACATAAAAATGACATTTCCACAATCACATGATTTGTTATGTCATATCTCATCATAAACTGTAAGTATTTTACAGTTTAAAAAAAAAAATTTGATAAATATGAAAATTCATAAATTCAAAATTACAAATATATTTTGACATAAAAATGACTTTTTCCACAAACACATGATTTGGTATGTCATTTCTCATCAAAAACATCTAAATGTGTTGTGGTCAGGTGCATGCTGCATGTGTAAATAAGCATTAATTCAAAACCTTTTTACTTTCGTTCTACGAGGCTGAGACTTGCAGAATCGCTTTTTCAGCGACTAAGAAGCTCATTCTTGACAGAACATACACGGCTTTGCCAATCAAGGTGTTTCATCAATTATGACTTTCCATGCAATAAATTTTCACTTTTTACAGTATTTATGGATATAATATGATAAACATTAAAAATGACTTTTTCCACAAACACATGATTTGTTATGTCATATCTGATCATAAACATCTAAATGTGTTGTGGTCAGGTGCATGCTGCATGTGTAAATAAGCATTAATTCAAAACCTTTTTACTTTCGTTTTACGAGGCTGAGACTTGCAGAATCGCTTTTTCAGCGACTAAGAAGCTCATTCTTGACAGAACATACAAGGCTTTGACAATGTGGTAATGCGTTTTTCATCAATTATGACTTTTCATGCCATAAATTTTCACTTTTTACAGTATTCATTAAATTATGATAAATATGATAATTCATAAATTCTAAATTATTTTGACATAAAAATGACATTTCCACAATCACATGATTTGTTATGTCATATCTCATCATAAACTGTAAGTATTTTACAGTTTAAAAAAAAAAATTTGATAAATATGAAAATTCATAAATTCAAAATTACAAATATATTTTGACATAAAAATGACTTTTTCCACAAACACATGATTTGGTATGTCATTTCTCATCAAAAACATCTAAATGTGTTGTGGTCAGGTGCATGCTGCATGTGTAAATAAGCATTAATTCAAAACCTTTTTAATTTCGTTCTACGAGGCTGAGACTTGCAGAATCGCTTTTTCAGCGACTAAGAAGCTCATTCTTGACAGAACATACACGGCTTTGCCAATCAAGGTGTTTCATCAATTATGACTTTCCATGCAATAAATTTTCACTTTTTACAGTATTTATGGATATAATATGATAAACATTAAAAATGACTTTTTCCACAAACACATGATTTGTTATGTCATATCTGATCATAAACATCTAAATGTGTTGTGGTCAGGTGCATGCTGCATGTGTAAATAAGCATTAATTCAAAACCTTTTTACTTTCGTTTTACGAGGCTGAGACTTGCAGAATCGCTTTTTCAGCGACTAAGAAGCTCATTCTTGACAGAACATACAAGGCTTTGACAAACAATGTGGTAATGCGTTTTTCATCAATTATGACTTTTCATGCCATAAATTTTCACTTTTTACAGTATTCATTAAATTATGATAAATATGATAATTCATAAATTCTAAATTATTTTGACATAAAAATGACATTTCCACAATCACATGATTTGTTATGTCATATCTCATCATAAACTGTAAGAATTTTACAGTTTAAAAAAAAAAAATTTGATAAATATGAAAATTCATAAATTCAAAATTACAAATATATTTTGACATAAAAATGACTTTTTCCACAAACACATGATTTGGTATGTCATTTCTCATCAAAAACATCTAAATGTGTTGTGGTCAAGTGCATGCTGCATGTGTGAATAATACTTGGTTAAAAAAACGTTTTCCCTTCGTTTTACGATGCTGAGACTTGCAGAATCGCTTTTTCAGCGACTAAGAAGCTCATTCTTGACAGAACATACACGGCTTTGCCAATCAAGGTGTTGATGCGTTTTTCATCAATTATGACTTTCCATGCCATAAATTTTCACCTTTTACAGTATTTATGGATATAATATGATAAACATTAAAAATGACTTTTTCCACAAACACATGATTTGTTATGTCATATCGCAACATAAACATCTATATGTATTGTGGATGCTGCATGTGTAAATAAGATTTAGTTAAAAAAACGTTTTCTCTTCGTTCTACGAGGCTGAAACTTGCAGAATCGCTTTTTCAGCGACTAAGAAACTCATTCTTGACACGGCGATGCCAAACAAGGTGTTCATACGTTCTTCATCAATTATGACTTTCCATGCCATAAATTTTCTATTTTTTTTTTGTATTTTACAGTTTTCATAAAATTTTTAAGATAAATATGAAAATTCATAAATTCAAAATTACAAATATATTTTTACATAAAAATGAATTTTTCCACAAACACATGATTTGTGGAAAATCATATCATATCTCATCATAAACATCTAAATGTATATGGCTCACAAGCATGCTGCATGTGTTCATCAGCATTAATTCAAAAACATTTTTCCAATCGTTTTACGAGGCTGAGACTTGCAGAAATCGCATTTCCAGCGAATAAGAAGTTTATTCTTGACAGAACATACACGGCTTTGCCAATCAAGGTGTTGATAATCACATTTTCATGACAAATCATTAAAAACGCAATTCATAAAAAAGGTGAATTTGTCATGACAAATCATGTTTTGACACAAATGTAACCTCCATAAGAAATGTATAATTATATAATTATGAATTTTCATATTTTTAGGCATAATTTCATGATAAACTGTTAAACAGTGGAATAAACGAACGAAAAACGGTTACATTGCAAATTAAGAGATGATTAAAGAATATCTATAATGAAAGTTTTATGTTACATATTCACAGTAATAATTGAGACATGCAGAATCGCTGTTTCAGCGTCTAAAAAGCTCATTCTTGACAGAACATACACGGCTTTGCCAATCAAGGTGTTGATGCGTTTTTCATCAATTATGACTTTCCATGCCATAAATTTTCACTTTTTACAGTATTTATGGATATAATATGATAAACATTAAAAATGACTTTTTCCACAAACACATGATTTGTTATGTCATATCGCCACATAAACATCTATATGTATTGTGGTCAAGTGCATGCTGCTTGTGTGAATATGACTTGGTTAAAAAAACGTTTTCTCTTCGTTCTACGAGGCTGAAACTTGCAGAATCGCTTTTTCAGCGACTAAGAAGCTCATTCTTGACACGGCGATGCCAAACAAGGTGTTCATACGGTCTTCATCAATTATGACTTTCCATGCCATACATTTTCGGGGTTTTTTAGTATTTTAAAGTTTTCATAAAATTTTTATGATAAATATGAAAATTCATAAATTCAAAATTACAAATATATTTTGACATAAAAATGACTTTTTCCACAAACACATGATTTCGTATGTCATTTCTCATCATAAACATCTAAATGTATTGTGGTTAAGTGCATGCTGCATGTGTGAATAATACTTGGTTAAAAAAACGTTTTCCCTTCGTTTTATGAGGCTGAGACTTGCAGAATCGCTTTTTCAGCGACTAAGAAGCTCATTCTTGACAGAACATACAAGGCTTTGACAAACAATGTGGTGATGCGATTTTCATCAATTATGACTTTTCATGCCATAAATTTTCACTTTTTACAGTATTCATTAAATTATGATAAATATGATCATTCATAAATTAAAAATTAATTTGACATTAAAATGACTTTTCCACAAACACATGATTTGTTATGTCATATCTGATCATAAACATCTAAATGTGTTGTGGTCAGGTGCATGCTGCATGTGTAAATAAGCATTAATTCAAAACCTTTTTACTTTCGTTTTACGAGGCTGAGACTTGCAGAATCGCTTTTTCAGCGACTAAGAAGCTCATTCTTGACAGAACATACAAGGCTTTGACAAACAATGTGGTAATGCGTTTTTCATCAATTATGACTTTTCATGCCATAAATTTTCACTTTTTACAGTATTCATTAAATTATGATAAATATGAAAATTCATAAATTCTAAATTATTTTGACAAAAAAATGACATTTCCACAATCACATGATTTGTTATGTCATATCTCATCATAAACTGTAAGTATTTTACAGTTTAAAAAAAAAAATTTGATAAATATGAAAATTCATAAATTCAAAATTACAAATATATTTTGACATAAAAATGACTTTTTCCACAAACACATGATTTGGTATGTCATTTCTCATCAAAAACATCTAAATGTGTTGTGGTCAAGTGCATGCTGCATGTGTGAATAATACTTGGTTAAAAAAACGTTTTCCCTTCGTTTTACGACGCTGAGACTTGCAGAATCGCTTTTTCAGCGACTAAGAAGCTCATTCTTGACAGAACATACACGGCTTTGCCAATCAAGGTGTTGATGCGTTTTTCATCAATTATGACTTTCCATGCCATAAATTTTCACCTTTTACAGTATTTATGGATATAATATGATAAACATTAAAAATGACTTTTTCCACAAACACATGATTTGTTATGTCATATCGCAACATAAACATCTATATGTATTGTGGTCAAGTGCATGCTGCATGTGTAAATAAGATTTGGTTAAAAAAACGTTTTCTCTTCGTTCTACGAGGCTGAAACTTGCAGAATCGTTTTTTCAGCGACTAAGAAACTCATTCTTGACACGGCGATGCCAAACAAGGTGTTCATACGTTCTTCATCAATTATGACTTTCCATGCCATAAATTTTCATTTTTTTTTTTGTATTTTACAGTTTTCATAAAATTTTTAAGATAAATATGAAAATTCCTAAATTCAAAATTACAAATCTATTTTTACATAAAAATGAATTTTTCCACAAACACATGATTTGTGGAAAATCATATCATATCTCATCATAAACATCTAAATGTATATGGCTCACAAGCATGCTGCATGTGTTCATCAGCATTAATTCAAAAACATTTTTCCAATCGTTTTACGAGGCTGAGACTTGCAGAAATCGCATTTCCAGCGAATAAAAAGCTTATTCTTGACAGAACATACACGGCTTTGCCAATCAAGGTGTTGATGCGTTTTTCATCAATTATGACTTTCCATGCCATAAATTTTCACTTTTTACAGTATTTATGGATATAATATGATAAACATTAAAAATGACTTTTTCCACAAACACATGATTTGTTATGTCATATCGCCACATAAACATCTATATGTATTGTGGTCAAGTGCATGCTGCTTGTGTGAATATGACTTGGTTAAAAAAACGTTTTCTCTTCGTTCTACGAGGCTGAAACTTGCAGAATCGCTTTTTCAGCGACTAAGAAGCTCATTCTTGACACGGCGATGCCAAACAAGGTGTTCATACGGTCTTCATCAATTATGACTTTCCATGCCATACAGTTTCGGGGTTTTTTAGTATTTTAAAGTTTTCATAAAATTTTTATGATAAATATGAAAATTCATAAATTCAAAATTACAAATATATTTTGACATAAAAATGACTTTTTCCACAAACACATGATTTCGTATGTCATTTCTCATCATAAACATCTAAATGTATTGTGGTCAAGTGCATGCTGCATGTGTGAATAATACTTGGTTAAAAAAACGTTTTCCCTTCGTTTTATGAGGCTGAGACTTGCAGAATCGCTTTTTCAGCGACTAAGAAGCTCATTCTTGACAGAACATACAAGGCTTTGACAAACAATGTGGTGATGCGATTTTCATCAATTATGACTTTTCATGCCATAAATTTTCACTTTTTACAGTATTCATTAAATTATGATAAATATGATCATTCATAAATTAAAAATTAATTTGACATTAAAATGACTTTTCCACAAACACATGATTTGTTATGTCATATCTGATCATAAACATCTAAATGTGTTGTGGTCAGGTGCATGCTGCATGTGTAAATAAGCATTAATTCAAAACCTTTTTACTTTCGTTTTACGAGGCTGAGACTTGCAGAATCGCTTTTTCAGCGACTAAGAAGCTCATTCTTGACAGAACATACAAGGCTTTGACAAACAATGTGGTAATGCGTTTTTCATCAATTATGACTTTTCATGCCATAAATTTTCACTTTTTACAGTATTCATTAAATTATGATAAATATGATAATTCATAAATTCTAAATTATTTTGACATAAAAATGACATTTCCACAATCACATGATTTGTTATGTCATATCTCATCATAAACTGTAAGTATTTTACAGTTTAAAAAAAAAAATTTGATAAATATGAAAATTCATAAATTCAAAATTACAAATATATTTTGACATAAAAATGACTTTTTCCACAAACACATGGTTTGGTATGTCATTTCTCATCAAAAACATCTAAATGTGTTGTGGTCAAGTGCATGCTGCATGTGTGAATAATACTTGGTTAAAAAAACGTTTTCCCTTCGTTTTACGACGCTGAGACTTGCAGAATCGCTTTTTCAGCGACTAAGAAGCTCATTCTTGACACGGCGATGCCAAACAAGGTGTTCATACGGTCTTCATCAATTATGACTTTCCATGCCATACAGTTTCGGGGTTTTTTAGTATTTTAAAGTTTTCATAAAATTTTTATGATAAATATGAAAATTCATAAATTCAAAATTACAAATATATTTTGACATAAAAATGACTTTTTCCACAAACACATGATTTCGTATGTCATTTCTCATCATAAACATCTAAATGTATTGTGGTCAAGTGCATGCTGCATGTGTGAATAATACTTGGTTAAAAAAACGTTTTCCCTTCGTTTTATGAGGCTGAGACTTGCAGAATCGCTTTTTCAGCGACTAAGAAGCTCATTCTTGACAGAACATACAAGGCTTTGACAAACAATGTGGTGATGCGATTTTCATCAATTATGACTTTTCATGCCATAAATTTTCACTTTTTACAGTATTCATTAAATTATGATAAATATGATCATTCATAAATTAAAAATTAATTTGACATTAAAATGACTTTTCCACAAACACATGATTTGTTATGTCATATCTGATCATAAACATCTAAATGTGTTGTGGTCAGGTGCATGCTGCATGTGTAAATAAGCATTAATTCAAAACCTTTTTACTTTCGTTTTACGAGGCTGAGACTTGCAGAATCGCTTTTTCAGCGACTAAGAAGCTCATTCTTGACAGAACATACAAGGCTTTGACAAACAATGTGGTAATGCGTTTTTCATCAATTATGACTTTTCATGCCATAAATTTTCACTTTTTACAGTATTCATTAAATTATGATAAATATGATAATTCATAAATTCTAAATTATTTTGACATAAAAATGACATTTCCACAATCACATGATTTGTTATGTCATATCTCATCATAAACTGTAAGTATTTTACAGTTTAAAAAAAAAAATTTGATAAATATGAAAATTCATAAATTCAAAATTACAAATATATTTTGACATAAAAATGACTTTTTCCACAAACACATGATTTGGTATGTCATTTCTCATCAAAAACATCTAAATGTGTTGTGGTCAAGTGCATGCTGCATGTGTGAATAATACTTGGTTAAAAAAACGTTTTCCCTTCGTTTTACGACGCTGAGACTTGCAGAATCGCTTTTTCAGCGACTAAGAAGCTCATTCTTGACAGAACATACACGGCTTTGCCAATCAAGGTGTTGATGCGTTTTTCATCAATTATGACTTTCCATGCCATAAATTTTCACCTTTTACAGTATTTATGGATATAATATGATAAACATTAAAAATGACTTTTTCCACAAACACATGATTTGTTATGTCATATCGCAACATAAACATCTATATGTATTGTGGTCAAGTGCATGCTGCATGTGTAAATAAGATTTGGTTAAAAAAACGTTTTCTCTTCGTTCTACGAGGCTGAAACTTGCAGAATCGTTTTTTCAGCGACTAAGAAACTCATTCTTGACACGGCGATGCCAAACAAGGTGTTCATACGTTCTTCATCAATTATGACTTTCCATGCCATAAATTTTCATTTTTTTTTTTGTATTTTACAGTTTTCATAAAATTTTTAAGATAAATATGAAAATTCCTAAATTCAAAATTACAAATATATTTTTACATAAAAATGAATTTTTCCACAAACACATGATTTGTGGAAAATCATATCATATCTCATCATAAACATCTAAATGTATATGGCTCACAAGCATGCTGCATGTGTTCATCAGCATTAATTCAAAAACATTTTTCCAATCGTTTTACGAGGCTGAGACTTGCAGAAATCGCATTTCCAGCGAATAAAAAGCTTATTCTTGACAGAACATTCACGGCTTTGCCAATCAAGGTGTTGATGCGTTTTTCATCAATTATGACTTTCCATGCCATAAATTTTCACTTTTTACAGTATTTATGGATATAATATGATAAACATTAAAAATGACTTTTTCCACAAACACATGATTTGTTATGTCATATCGCCACATAAACATCTATATGTATTGTGGTCAAGTGCATGCTGCTTGTGTGAATATGACTTGGTTAAAAAAACGTTTTCTCTTCGTTCTACGAGGCTGAAACTTGCAGAATCGCTTTTTCAGCGACTAAGAAGCTCATTCTTGACACGGCGATGCCAAACAAGGTGTTCATACGTTCTTCATCAATTATGACTTTCCATGCCATAAATTTTCATTTTTTTTTTTGTATTTTACAGTTTTCATAAAATTTTTAAGATAAATATGAAAATTCATAAATTCAAAATTACAAATCTATTTTTACATAAAAATGAATTTTTCCACAAACACATGATTTGTGGAAAATCATATCATATCTCATCATAAACATCTAAATGTATATGGCTCACAAGCATGCTGCATGTGTTCATCAGCATTAATTCAAAAACATTTTTCCAATCGTTTTACGAGGCTGAGACTTGCAGAAATCGCATTTCCAGCGAATAAGAAGTTTATTCTTGACAGAACATACACGGCTTTGCCAATCAAGGTGTTGATAATCACATTTTCATGACAAATCATTAAAAACGCAATTCATAAAAAAGGTGAATTTGTCATGACAAATCATGTTTTGACACAAATGTAACCTCCATAAGAAATGTATAATTATATAATTATGAATATTCATATTTTTAGGCATAATTTCATGATAAACTGTTAAACAGTGGAATAAACGAACGAAAAACGGTTACATTGCAAATTAAGAGATGATTAAAGAATATCTATAATGAAAGTTTTATGTTACATATTCACAATAATAATTGAGACAGGCAGAATCGCTGTTTCAGCGTCTAAGAAGCTCATTCTTGATAGAACATACACGGCTTTGCCAATCAAGGTGTTGATGCGTTTTTCATCAATTATGACTTTCCATGCCATAAATTTTCACTTTTTACAGTATTTATGGATATAATATGATAAACATTAAAAATGACTTTTTCCACAAACACATGATTTGTTATGTCATATCTGATCATAAACATCTAAATGTGTTGTGGTCAGGTGCATGCTGCATGTGTAAATAAGCATTAATTCAAAAACCTTTTTACTTTCGTTCTACGAGTCTGAGACTTGCAGAATCGCTTTTTCAGCGACTAAGAAGCTCATTCTTGACAGAACATACACGGCTTTGACAATCAAGGTGTTGATGCGTTTTTCATCAATTATGACTTTGAATCATAGATATGAGTAAAAAGTGAAAATTTATTGCATGGAATGTCATAATTGATGAAAAACGCAACACCTTGATTGGCAAAGCCGTGTATGTTTTGTCAAGAATGAGCTTCTTAGTCGCTGTAAAAGCGATTCTGCAAGTCTCAGACTCGTAAAACGAAAGTAAAAAGGTTTTTGAATTAATGCTTATTTACACATGCAGCATGCACTTGACCACAATACATATAAATGTTTATGATCAGATATGACATAACAAATCATGTGTTTGTGGAAAAGTCATTTTATTGTCAAATTAATTTTTAATTTATGAATGATCATATTTATCATAATTTAATGAATACTGTAAAAAGTGAATATTTATGGCATGAAAGGTCATAATTGATGAAAATCGCATCACCACATTGTTTGTCAAAGCCTTGTATGTTCTGTCAAGAATGAGCTTCTTAGTCGCTGAAAAAGCGATTCTGCAAGTTTCAGCCTCGTAAAACGAAGGGAAAACGTTTTTTTAACCAAGTCATATTCACACAAGCAGCATGCACTTGACCACAATACATTTAGATGTTTATGATGAGATATGACATAACAAATCATGTGTTTGTGGAAAAAGTCATTTTTATGTCAAAATAATTTTTAATTTATGAATTATCATATTTATCATAATTTTATGAATACTGTAAAAAGTGAAAATTTATGGCATTGAAAGTCATAATTGATGAAAAACGCATCAACACCTTGATTGGCAAAGCCGTGTATGTTCTTTCAAGAATGATCTTCTTAGTCGCTGAAAAAGCGATTCTGCAAGTCTCAGCCTCGTAGAACGAAATTAAAAAGGTTTTTGAATTAATGCTTATGCAGCATGCACTTGACCACAATTCATATAGATGTTTATGTTGCGATATGACATAACAAATCATGTGTTTGTGGAAAAAGTCAGTAATAAAACATCTAAATGTGCCATAAATTTTCACTTTTTACAGTATTTATGGATATAATATGATAAACATTAAAGTTTATCATATTATATCCATAAATACTGTAAAAAGTGAAAATTTATGGCATGGAAAGTCATAATTGATGAAAAACGCATCAACACCTTGATTGGCAAAGCCGTGTATGTTCTGTCAAGAATGAGCTTCTTAGACGCTGAAAATGCGATTCTGCAAGTCTCAGCCTTGTAGAACGAAAGGAAAAAGGTTTTTGAATTAATGCTTAATTACACATGCTGCATGCACTTGACCACAACACATTTAGATGTTTATGATGAGATATGACATAACAAATCATGTGTTTGTGGAAAAAGTCATTTTTATGTCAAAATATATTTGTAATTTTGAATTTATGAATTTTCATATTTATCAAATTTTTTTTATTATAACTGTAAAATACTTACAGTTTATGATGAGATATGACATAACAAATCATGTGTTTGTGGAAAAGTAATTTTTATCTCAAAATAATTTTGAATTTATGAATTATCATATTTATCATAATTCAATGAATACTGTAAAAAGTGAAAATTTATGGCATGGAAAGTCATAATTGATGAAAAACGCATCAACACCTTGATTGGCAAAGCCGTGTATGTTCTGTCAAGAATGAGCTTCTTAGTCGCTGTAAAAGCGATTCTGCAAGTCTCAGACTCGTAGAACGAAAGTAAAAAGGTTTTTGAATTAATGCTTATTTACACATGCAGCATGCACCTGACCACAACACATTTAGATGTTTATGTTGCGATATGACATAACAAATCATGTGTTTGTGTAAAAGTCATTTTTATGTCAAAATAATTTTGAATTTATGAATTATCATATTTATCATAATTTAATGAATACTGTAAAAAGTGAAAATTTATGGCATGAAAAGTCATAATTGATGAAAAACGCATCAACACCTTGATTGTCAAAGCCGTGTATGTTCTGTCAAGAATGAGCTTCTTAGACGCTGAAAAAGCGATTCTGCAAGTCTCAGCCTCGTAGAACGAAAGGAAAAAGGTTTTTGAATTAATGCTTATTTACACATGCAGCATGCACTTGACCACAATTCATATAGATGTTTATTTTGCGATATGACATAACAAATCATGTGTTTGTGGAAAAAGTCATTTTTAATGTTTATCATATTATATCCATAAATACTGTAAAAAGTGAAAATGTATGGCATGGAAAGTTATAATTGATGAAAAACGCATCAACACCTTGATTGGCAAAGCCGTGTATGTTCTGTCAAGAATGAGCTTCTTAGACGCTGAAAAAGCGATTCTGCAAGTCTCAGCCTCGTAGAACGAAAGAAAAAAGGTTTTTGAATTAATGCTTATTTACACATGCAGCATGCACTTGACCACAATTCATATAGATGTTTATTTTGCGATATGACAACAAATCATGTGTTTGTGGAAAAGTAATTTTAATGTCAAAATATTTTTGAATTTATGAATTATCATATTTATCATAATTTAATGAATACTGTAAAAAGTGAAAATTTATGGCATGGAAAGTCATAATTTATGAAAAACGCATCAACACCTTGATTGGCAAAGCCGTGTATGTTCTGTCAAGAATGAGCTTCTAAGTCGCTGAAAAAGCGATTCTGCAAGTCTCAGCATCGTAAAACGAAAGTAAAAAGGTTTTTGAATTAATGCTTATTTACACATGCAGCATGCACTTGACCACAACACATTTAGATGTTTTTGATGAGAAATGACATACCAAATCATGTGTTTGTGGAAAAAGTCATTTTTATGTCAAAATATATTTGTAATTTTGAATTTATGAATTTTCATATTTATCAAAATTCTTTTATTAAAACTGTAAAATACTTACAGTTTATGATGAGATATGACATAACAAATCATGTGATTGTGGAAAAGTCATTTTTATGTCAAAATAATTTTGAATTTATGAATTATCATATTTATCATAATTTAATGAATACTGAAAAAAGTAGCAGCTTATAGTCCGAAAAATACGGGATCCTCAATTTTTTTTAAAGTTGGTTCAACTTAATTTTCTTCTTTTAATGTACAGCTTTAAATCTTCCATTCAAACTTCTTCCACAAATTCCTGTATGGCATTCACATTAAAAATCAACCACAGATTGCAAACCATACTGTAAAACACAATAAAAAAGTGTCATTTTTACAGAAAAATATATTTTACAATTCTGCCAAGCGACACATTTTCTGTCAACATGAACTACAAAAATTGGACTCAGATATAGTTCTTCTCCAGTCATCAAAATAAAATATATATAAAATTGTTTTTAAAATAAAAGGCAAAATAAAAGGCAAACTTGTAACGCCTTTAAAATGCTGGAGTAAAACAACACAAACGCTTTTAAACTGTTGAGAAAAAAAAACAAAACAAAAAAAAAGCTGGAGTAAAGAAAAATTGATCTCAAAGTGCCAGAATAACAATCTTAAAATGCTGCAGCAATAAACAAGCTGAGTTTTAACACATGCGCTAGAGCAATCAAGTATTACAACTGTTAAAAACAAAACATGAAAGTCATAAAACCTTACACTAAAACTCAAAACTGACTTTGTTTTGTAGCTGTATAACAGTGCAACATAAGCTAAACAGGAACAAATCAGAACTTGCACTTTTGATTAGCCATATGAACTGCAGCTACTACAACTTTAACAATTTGTTTTTGAACACTGTAAGAAGAGATACACCATATCTACTCAATAATAAAATGAGGCAACAGATTACAAGCAATATTATTAATTACATTTCACAAGGTTTTGTATTTAGTAAATATTAATTAAATGAGACCCTTAATAGTTATCCATTTAATATGAGTAGATTTGAATAGAAAACAGTACAGAATTAATTATAATCTAAACAAAAATATTGAGTAAATTTGAGAAAGATAAACTCCCTAATGTGTAAATAGTACTAATAAAAATTAATTTAATTTTACATATAATTGAGTAATCATCATCTACATTAATATGCACATTGATTTGAATTTAATTAATGCAATTAATTAAATCTAAATATTCCTCTTATGAATAATATAGCCCAGAAAGTACAGAACTTAAATACTCAAATAAGAATTTTATTAACAATTTTATTCACTTTTGTGCTTTAGACACATTGTAGCACATCATTGTACACTGCAAACCCAGTCTAATTTAAAGCCAGAAGTTGGATCTTGCATTTCAAACCAGACATTTTGTAAAAACAAAAATAAATGACATACAGAATGGTGATGTGTCCATAAACCTGATTCCATGCTTTCGCACCTCACTTAGCCACTAAATTGGGTCAATATTGATATTAAAGAAAAATCCTCCAGAGGTGCATGTACCAAAACAAATGCAGAAAAGTGTAATTTGTACGGAGTAAAAAACATTTCGTACTTTGAACTAGAAATCTCACTGACATTTGTGGGATAAGAGTCCAAATCAGTGCTAACTTACAAACATAGCACTTTCAGATGTGCAATTCCCAAGCTCTGTAGAAGCTAAACATTGTGTAGCAAAACATGTACACTGCAACTACAGTCTCATTTTCGAACCAGAAGTTTGCTCACACATTTCAAACCAGAACTTTGAAAAGGACAAAATGCTGATACTCCATAATGGCATGTGCCAAAACATAAATAATAAAAGTGCAAATTGAACAGAGTAAAATACATTTGTACTTTGAACGTACAACAATTAAAATGTCACGACATTCGTAGGACAAAACAGTGCCAACTTTCATAGCACGATGAACATTGTGTAGCACAAAAGTCTGCACTGCAATACAGTCTCATTTCAAGCCTGAAGTTTGCTCTTGAGGGACTGGACTTTGTTTGAAATCTTTGAATCATCCAGTTCCAAGAAAAGTTTTTGGAACACCTCAAAGATGTACTTCAGCTGTCTGGGATAATCGAGATTCAGCGCGTAGGTCTAGCCAAGGAGGACAGAGCAAGCCCTTGCAATATCTCCAAGTCCTGTGATGACTTCCACGTTCTCTATGACGATCCCAATGTTCTTTGGGCTGTTGCTTGTAGAAGCTCCAAGCTTTGGGGTCACAGTAATGGCCATTATGACTTGTTCAAGTTCCTCCAAGTTCCCAGTGTCCTGCAACATGAAATTGTTATTGTCCTAGTATAAAACTGTCAGAAATATATTGCAAGCATATCACATTACTAAAAAATACATTTATTATTGTTTTCGTAGCTTACAAATCTATTTATTAGATTTTATTTTCTCGCAGGCCTTGGTGTCAAATTGTTATTTGTTTTGTTTTCTTCTCTATTTTGAGGTTTTTATACAGGGTTCATGCAGGTTAAAATAAGTCAAATTTTAGACCTTAAGACATTTTAAGACCATAAAGATGTTAATTTAAGACCTACACGAGGCATTACCAAAATATATTTAGATACATAAAATTCTTTTTTTCATCATTAATTTAATTTACAGATAAAGGTCACGTATCTAGATCAAGCACCTACTTGAGGAATTAAGGAAATATGGTCCTTGAATTAAGTTAATGTAAATTAAGTTCACCTACGATGAATTCTTTGATAAGATGTCCCCCATGTTCTCCAAGGTATTCTATTAGACACCGAATAACAACCTCTCTGCTCCTCTCAATCGAAGAGTGCACTGAGTCCTGGGGAGGAATGCAACAACTGATAAGTCAATAACAAAAAAAAAAACTGGATGTTTTTGTAATTTAGAAATGTAAACACACGACACCTATCAATTCTGATCGTACTTTACATGCCTGCTTTACTTATAAAACTTAAACTTAAAACTTAATTGTTTATTTTCATTTGACAAAATAGTAGTAAACATGCAGTTAAATATTTATGAGTAAACTCAACAATGTGCTCAAAAATATTGACCTAACTTATAATTTTAAAGTGAGTTAACAATTTGCAAGTTAGATTTTTTTTTTACAGTGTAAAGGCCATCTGGAGAATGTGAAGAGACCGAAAAGTTTGACCAAAAAAGCATTTTTATGAAGAAAAAAAACACGAATCCTGTTTAGACACATTTTCCTTCTCCACATATAAGCCCAGGTCTGTAAAATGCTGTTCTATTAATGTTGATGCAAGAAATGTGTCATGCTCAGGTTTGGTTTTTTGTTTTTAATTCATTTTTGTGTTTTGTTTTTAGTATTTAGTATTTTTACTACTAGAACAAAATACATCTGTTTTTATTTAGCACTTTAGCAAAATTAACAGGGAATAAAAGCACTGCACTCACATGCAAACCATCCATAGGTACTAATGATTTCTTTAAGTTTAATAATAATAAAATTGAAAACATCAGGCAAAAAAATCCAGGCGATTAATATAAGTCCAACTAATATCATTTTATAAATTACCCTATAGAGAGCGCTGTAATTATAACAGAATCAATTATAAAGTTTTACTCCTATTCAAGAGAATGGCTGGCAGTTATTAACCACTTAAATAAGAAACCTGACCTTGACCCTGTTAGCTGTCCAACTATAGTACAATATCAAACCTCCACTTTATCTCCTCTAGATTCTAGAAAAAGTTGTAGCACAGCAGATCTGCTCACATCTACTTAGGAATAACAGTTTTGAAATGTATCAGTCAGGATTTCGGTCTCATCATAGCACAGAGACAGCACTAGTTAAGGTGGTAAATGACCTGTTATTGGTCTCTGATCAGGGTTTTGCTCGCCCTTAGTGCATCTTTTGACACCATTAATAATCTCCTTGCTAGACTAGAGAATGTTGTTGGAATAAAGGGAAGGGAACAGCTTTTACTGAACACTGGACCTTTTTTCCACTGCTTAAGATAAGTGCATCGGCTATGATGACGAAAACTATTATAGAGGACGCACGTTCTGATTTTGCCAAGTCCGTGATGCCCTGAGACCAATATTTATTTATGATGACCCTGGGACAACAACTTGCTCAGCCAATCAGTGTTTATGACGTCATCAAATTGTGCGACCCAATTACTATCACCATTTTGCAGAGTCCGCCAAAATACAAAATAATCAACGGTTTGCACCTGCACCGCACCAGTGGCAAAATCAGGATGTGCCACCAGCAAAAAGGTAAGACCGTGCCTTAATTTTTCTTATGGTATCATTTAACAGAAGTATATTAATGATAGTAAGCTTCATATTTCTTTTTAGATTTGTGGGGATTTCACAGCAGAAATTGTAATATTAGTTTGAATTGCCAAGTCCAACTAATATCATTTTATAAATTACCCTATAGAGAGCGCTGTAATTATAACAGAATCAATTATAAAGTTTTACTCCTATTCAAGAGAATGGCTGGCAGTTATAATGGAGAAGAGTAAGGTAGATATGTTGTGTGTTCAGGAGAACAAGTGGAAAGGGAATTAGACCAGGAATGTTGGAGGGCAGAGCTTATACTCCACAAGTGGATTGTGAGATGGAGGAGTGAGTTAGATGAAGTGGTGGAGTAATGTGGAAGGGCAGATGGTGGTAGATTTTGCTAAAGCGATGGAAATGGCAGTGGTGAACATTTCTTTTAAGAAGGAGGAGGAGCATAGGGTGACGTATAAGAGTGGAGGAAGGTGCACACAGGTGGACTATGTTCTATGTAGGAGATGAAGGAGATTGGAGACTGTAAGGTGTTGGCGGTGGATAGTGTAGCTGGACAGCGTTGGATGGTGGTCTGTAGGATGGTTTTGCAGTTGAAAAAGAAGAGGAGCACCGAAAGAATAATAAAATGGTGGAAACTGAAAGAAGGAAGACTGTAGTGTGAGGTTCAGAGATGAGGTCAGATAGGTTCTCGGTGGTGGTGAGGTGCTGGATGATTGTCTCCCTTTTCACTTCTGCAGTAGTTGCACAGTTAGAAAGGTACTTGGTGTGACATCTGGAAATAGAAAGGAAGACAAAGAGACATGGTGGTGGAATGTGGAAGTGCAGGAAAGCATAAGGAGAAAGAGGTTGGCAAAACAGAATTGGGATCAACCGAGTGATGAGTAAAGTAGGCAGGAGTACAAGGAGATGTGGCAGCAGGTAAAGAGGGATGTGGCCAAGGAAAAGTCATATGAGGAGCTGTATGAGAAGTTGGACACTACGGAACGAGAAAAAGATTTGTTGCGATTGGCCAGGCAGAGAGACCATGCTGCGATGGATGTGCTGCAAGGTAGAGCAATAGAGGATGCAGATGGAAATGTGTTGATTAGTAAGAAGAGAGTGTTGAGAAAATGGAGGGTGTATTTTGAGCAACTGATGGACGAGGAAAATGAAAGAGAGAGAAGGTTGGATAATGTGGAGATGGTGAAGCAGAATGTGGACAGGATTAGTAAGGAGAACGTGAGCACAGCGAATAAGAGGATGAAGAGTGGAAAGTCGGTTGGACCAGATGACATTCCTGTAGAAACATTAAAATGTTTAGGAGAGATGGCAGTGGAGATTTTAACCAGGTGGTTTAACAAGATTTTGAGAGTTGAGAGGATGCCTGAGGAATGGAGGAGGAGTGTGCTGGTACTGATCTTTCAGAGTAAGAGAGATGTGTAGACCTGCAGTAACTACAGGGGAATAAAGTTGATCAGTCACACCATGAAGTTATGGGAAAGAGTAGCGGAAGCCAGTCTGGGAGGAGAGGTCTGCTGTGGCGACCCCTAGTGAGAGGAGCCGAAATAAGAAGCTGCTTTTACATATGTGAAATGCTGTCCATGTTTGGTCCACATTAAGTTTGGACTACCACCTGAGACAAATCTATGCATTTATGATGACACTGAAACTAAGTTAGAAGAAATTTTACAGGATGTGCTCAATGCAAGACCTGATATATTGCTCGCAGCTAGAGGACAGAATGAAGGTAGTTTGACCTTCTGTTGTAATAGGTTCTTGTGTTTCAGAATTGTCGTCGGATGCAACAAGCAGTTCCTAGACTGACACTTTGTTACTAAGGCATTCATCAAATGAGCTTGACCAAACGGTAAAGCACATATGTCCATTACTTCACATTTTCTGTTAAATATGCATCAAAAAGGAATCGTAATCTAGGCATAATGTCTAGATGAATTCACTAAGGTACCATAGGAGCTGCAGGGGTTTTCGGAACTCACACGGGGTCTTAGAACGTAACCCCTACGAGATCCGGGGGACCACTGTATTGTATTAACATATATCTGCACATCTATACAGAACTCTGTTTTCTATGTAAAAAAAAAAAAATTATTCTATCTACTTTTTACAATTAAATTTACTCTTCCTAATTTTGTTCGAATATGTGAATGTATCTTGTAATTTTTTTTCCCAGTGTCTCTCTGTAGACTTGTACCAGTCCCGAACATCATCTCCATCAACGAGAAGACTTGTTGCCATCCCATAAAATCCCTGAACATAAAAGTATATATTCCACTAAATGGGTTAGAATTGATTCTGTTGAATACAGAGTTGGGTTAATTGATAATGAGGTAAAGCATAAAATTCCTGTATTTTTAAGGATCGTCAAGATCCTGGTTATTGATTGTATATCGTTTGTAGTCAATCAGCTTGTGATTGATTATTTCACTGAACACTACCATGATTTTGTAGTATACAAGAAGACTGTTATTGAACTTGAAAAGCTGTAGTTGTATAAGCCTTTTGATATACAGTATGCTTATGGACCAGAAGAAAGCATGCATGTTTTACTTCCTTATTGTTTAATATAGTGTTTGGCTGAAAGCTTAAAATTTTGTGTTTTGGGAAGTTTTTTTATAAATTAGGTAATTTATGGAAAATGTTTACCCTATTTATTATTTACATTTTTGACAAGACAACAGTGATGTTTGTGCTGCTTTTGCAACATATTTTACTGATAAGATTCATAAGTTTTGGTGGTTTCTGTGAGGATTTTATGAATGTATTATAATTAATGATCATTTGAAAATGTTCCATATTTATTTTTTATTTAATTTAGACTTGTGACAAGTCTATGACGTTTTAACCATTTTACTAATGTTAACATTGATGAGTGATGATGCACTGCATTTTAAATTTAAGTTAAAAAAATAAATAAAAGTTAATAATTTTGACTCATTCTTATGCCTGTAGAAACTTCATTAGACAGTGAGTAGGAAAGTAAATATTAAGTAATATTTTTAGCATTTATGGCCTTTGACTGTATAGGATGAATTTATTCTCTTCTAGAAGTGTTGGATTGTTAACTCAGTATTAGTGTGATTAACTCTTAAGAAGTGTTTACTGCTAGTGTTCAAGGTTTTACGCTACCGTAATGTTGATTATTTTACTACGTTAGCATTAAGAAGTAACTCTACTCATTGCAGTTGTGTTAATTTAACGGGCACTGAGGAATTATATGAACATTGCCTTTCGTTTCAATGAAAGACATGGAAAAAGCCATTCATGCTTTTATTAGTTCTAGATTGGATTACTGCAACGCTCTTTATTTTTGGCATTACTCAGTCCGCCCTCTATCGCCTACAGCTGGTTCAAATCGCTGTAGTGCAGTTTTTAACAGGTACCAGTAAGTTTGCACACATCACCTTTCCTCTCTCCACTGGGTCCCGGTACAGTGCAGGATCCAATATAAAATCTTATAAATTTTGGGGTGATCGTGCTTTCTCAGTAGCGGCTCCTAAACTTTGGAATTCCCGCTCTCCTGATCTCACCTCTGAAAGGGAATCCTCTACATTTAAAGCTAAAGATCCACTCATTCACCAAAGCCTTTGTTGTGTAGTAGGGAATGTGCTTAGTCTTCTGCTTTTCAACATTTATTTTAATTGTGTTTTAATGCTTATTTTATTTCTTTCTGTTTTAAGTTCTTACAATTAATTTTTTTTATATAGTATTGAATATTTTACTACCTTTATGTTCATTGAAATGTAATTACTATATTACACATTGCCTCTTGCACTTTGTTCAGCACCTAGGTTCTACCTGTTAGGTGCTATAGTAATAAAATTTAATTAATTAATTAATAAACTCTTATAGAATTGAATTAACACTGTCAGTTTTACTGTGCAATAACAGTGAAAATAAAATATTTGTAAATCCTGTTAAATACCATACATTTCTATCATTGTTGCTCATCTAAAACAAAAGTTTATGGAGACCTGACCATAAGATTTGTATGTGATTTTTGAACATCCTATTCCACATTGTCTCCATTTGCTGTTATAATCTTTATTCTTCTGGGAAGATTCCACTAGATTTTGGCGAGTGCTTGTAGAGATTCGTGCTCATTCACCCACATGGATGTTAGTAAAAATAGGTACTGGCGGCTTATCGGAGTCTTCATTTGTGGTAAAGCATCGGACTCAAGTTTAAATCCCAAGTTCAATAGATCACACAGCCTGAGGATTCCATGAGAATAAGCGGATTCTATTAAACTAAGTGCCAATTCAGGTGAAGAAATAGACCATGAAATGAAACCATATTTCATGGCAGAGCACTAAAGTGTAAAATATGTTGAGTTAACTTAAAACATTTTTTTCATTTGCTGCAAAGCAATTTTTAGTTTACTCAAATCCGTGTTTACAGTTATGCCAAATCATTGTAGAAAGTGGATTGAAACTGCTAGTTTAAGTTATGTATACCTTCCTCAGGAAGTTATCTAACTAGACATCATGAGTTCATCTAAAGTTAAAAAGGGGGTTGAGTGAACTTTAAGAAACGAGTAGGGAGAACTACAGCTCTGAAGTTCGGTAAACTCAAAAAAGCTTTGCAGCAAATTACCGTAATTTTCGGACTATAAAGCGCACCCAAATATAAGCAATATATAAGAATTTTACAAATATATTTTTTTTTAACATAAGCCGCACCTGTCTATAAGCCGCAGGTGTCTACACTAATGTACTTTACACAGGCTTTAACGAAAGACACGTTACACACGGTGTAACGGGTGAAATATGTTGCGCTTCCTTTAGGAGCATAGCGGTATTTTGGTAATAGCATGCTGCACTGCATTTTTCAGGTATTACTGAGTGTGTTCAAGACGAGGATTATGTCCTTATTATTTTCTGTTTTGGAAACCTATGATTTCTGTTGCAACTGGAGTTAGCGCGCTATCCCATGACCCAGACTCAACGCATTACAACGGCTTGTATCTAAACAGTAGCCGACCAAGTAAGTCATTGTTCACTGTCTTCCTCCTTCCTTTCACAACTATTTCTCTCGGGAGTTTATCTTTTGGCATCGTCGTGCGTTTAAAAAAAACTTTTTTTCTTCCGAAGCTGTGCAGCTCAGAACACAGGTGAGGTGCATTTTTTCGTTTCCGTTCAAAAATTGAGAAAAAAAAACAAAACAAAAAAAAAAGCTGGAGTAAAGAAAAATTGATCTCAAAGTGCCAGAATAACAATCTTAAAATGCTGCAGCAATAAACAAGCTGAGTTTTAACACATGCGCTAGAGCAATCAAGTATTACAACTGTTAAAAACAAAACATGAAAGTCATAAAACCTTACACTAAAACTCAAAACTGACTTTGTTTTGTAGCTGTATAACAGTGCAACATAAGCTAAACAGGAACAAATCAGAACTTGCACTTTTGATTAGCCATATGAACTGCAGCTACTACAACTTTAACAATTTGTTTTTGAACACTGTAAGAAGAGATACACCATATCTACTCAATAAAAATGAGGCAACAGATTACAAGCAATATTATTAATTACATTTCACAAGGTTTTGTATTGAGTAAATATTAATTAAATGAGACCCTTAATAGTTATCCATTTAATATGAGTAGATTTGAATAGAAAACAGTACAGAATTAATTATAATCTAAACAAAAATATTGAGTAGATTTGAGAAAGATAAACTCCCTAATGTGTAAATAGTACTAATAAAAATTAATTTAATTTTACATATAATTGAGTAATCATCATCTACATTAATATGCACATTGATTTGAATTTAATCAATGCAATTAATTAAATCTAAATATTCCTCTTATGAATAATATAGCCCAGAAAGTACAGAACTTAAATACTCAAATAAGAATTTTATTAACAATTTTATTCACTTTTGTGCTTTAGACACATTGTAGCACATCATTGTACACTGCAAACCCAGTCTAATTTCAAGCCAGAAGTTGGATCTTGCATTTCAAACCAGACATTTTGTAAAAACAAAAATAAATGACATACAGAATGGTGATGTGTCCATAAACCTGATTCCATGCTTTCGCACCTCACTTAGCCACTAAATTGGGTCAATATTGATATTAAAGAAAAATCCTCCAGAGGTGCATGTACCAAAACAAATGCAGAAAAGTGTAATTTGTACGGAGTAAAAAACATTTCGTACTTTGAACTAGAAATCTCACTGACATTCGTGGGATAAGAGTCCAAATCAGTGCTAACTTACAAACATAGCACTTTCAGATGTGCAATTCCCAAGCTCTGTAGAAGCTAAACATTGTGTAGCAAAACATGTACACTGCAACTACAGTCTCATTTTCGAACCAGAAGTTTGCTCACACATTTCAAACCAGAACTTTGAAAAGGACAAAATGCTGATACTCCATAATGGCATGTGCCAAAACATAAATAATAAAAGTGCAAATTGAACAGAGTAAAATACATTTGTACTTTGAACGTACAACAATTAAAATGTCACGACATTCGTAGGACAAAACAGTGCCAACTTTCATAGCACGATGAACATTGTGTAGCACAAAAGTCTGCACTGCAATACAGTCTCATTTCAAGCCTGAAGTTTGCTCTTGAGGGACTGGACTTTGTTTGAAATCTTTGAATCATCCAGTTCCAAGAAAAGTTTTTGGAACACCTCAAAGATGTACTTCAGCTGTCTGGGATAATCGAGATTCAGCGCGTAGGTCAAGCCAAGGAGGACAGAGCAAGCCCTTGCAATATCTCCAAGTCCTGTGATGACTTCCACGTTCTCTATGACGATCCCAATGTTCTTTGGGCTGTTGCTTGTAGAAGCTCCAGGCTTTGGGGTCACAGTAATGGCCATTATGACTTGTTCAAGTTCCTCCAAGTTCCCAGTGTCCTGCAACATGAAATTGTTATTGTCCTAGTATAAAACTGTCAGAAATATATTGCAAGCATATCACATTACTAAAAAATACATTTATTATTGTTTTCGTAGCTTACAAATCTATTTATTAGATTTTATTTTCTCGCAGGCCTTGGTGTCAAATTGTTATTTGTTTTGTTTTCTTCTCTATTTTGAGGTTTTTATACAGGGTTCATGCAGGTTAAAATAAGTCAAATTTTAGACCTTAAGACATTTTAAGACCATAAAGATGTTAATTTAAGACCTACACGAGGCATTACCAAAATATATTTAGATACATAAAATTCTTTTTTTCATCATTAATTTAATTTACAGATAAAGGTCACGTATCTAGATCAAGCACCTACTTGAGGAATTAAGGAAATATGGTCCTTGAATTAAGTTAATGTAAATTAAGTTCACCTACGATGAATTCTTTGATAAGATGTCCCCCATGTTCTCCAAGGTATTCTATTAGACACCGAATAACAACCTCTCTGCTCCTCTCAATCGAAGAGTGCACTGAGTCCTGGGGAGGAATGCAACAACTGATAAGTCAATAACAAAAAAAAAAACTGGATGTTTTTGTAATTTAGAAATGTAAACACACGACACCTATCAATTCTGATCGTACTTTACATGCCTGCTTTACTTATAAAACTTAAACTTAAAACTTAATTGTTTATTTTCATTTGACAAAATAGTAGTAAACATGCAGTTAAATATTTATGAGTAAACTCAACAATGTGCTCAAAAATATTGACCTAACTTATAATTTTAAAGTGAGTTAACAATTTGCAAGTTAGATTTTTTTTTTACAGTGTAAAGGCCATCTGGAGAATGTGAAGAGACCGAAAAGTTTGACCAAAAAAGCATTTTTATGAAGAAAAAAAACACGAATCCTGTTTAGACACATTTTCCTTCTCCACATATAAGCCCAGGTCTGTAAAATGCTGTTCTATTAATGTTGATGCAAGAAATGTGTCATGCTCAGGTTTGGTTTTTTGTTTTTAATTCATTTTTGTGTTTTGTTTTTAGTATTTAGTATTTTTACTACTAGAACAAAATACATCTGTTTTTATTTAGCACTTTAGCAAAATTAACAGGGAATAAAAGCACTGCACTCACATGCAAACCATCCATAGGTACTAATGATTTCTTTAAGTTTAATAATAATAAAATTGAAAACATCAGGCAAAAAAATCCAGGCGATTAATATAAGTCCAACTAATATCATTTTATAAATTACCCTATAGAGAGCGCTGTAATTATAACAGAATCAATTATAAAGTTTTACTCCTATTCAAGAGAATGGCTGGCAGTTATTAACCACTTAAATAAGAAACCTGACCTTGACCCTGTTAGCTGTCCAACTATAGTACAATATCAAACCTCCACTTTATCTCCTCTAGATTCTAGAAAAAGTTGTAGCACAGCAGATCTGCTCACATCTACTTAGGAATAACAGTTTTGAAATGTATCAGTCAGGATTTCGGTCTCATCATAGCACAGAGACAGCACTAGTTAAGGTGGTAAATGACCTGTTATTGGTCTCTGATCAGGGTTTTGCTCGCCCTTAGTGCATCTTTTGACACCATTAATAATCTCCTTGCTAGACTAGAGAATGTTGTTGGAATAAAGGGAAGGGAACAGCTTTTACTGAACACTGGACCTTTTTTCCACTGCTTAAGATAAGTGCATCGGCTATGATGACGAAAACTATTATAGAGGACGCACGTTCTGATTTTGCCAAGTCCGTGATGCCCTGAGACCAATATTTATTTATGATGACCCTGGGACAACAACTTGCTCAGCCAATCAGTGTTTATGACGTCATCAAATTGTGCGACCCAATTACTATCACCATTTTGCAGAGTCCGCCAAAATACAAAATAATCAACGGTTTGCACCTGCACCGCACCAGTGGCAAAATCAGGATGTGCCACCAGCAAAAAGGTAAGACCGTGCCTTAATTTTTCTTATGGTATCATTTAACAGAAGTATATTAATGATAGTAAGCTTCATATTTCTTTTTAGATTTGTGGGGATTTCACAGCAGAAATTGTAATATTAGTTTGAATTGCCAAGTCCAACTAATATCATTTTATAAATTACCCTATAGAGAGCGCTGTAATTATAACAGAATCAATTATAAAGTTTTACTCCTATTCAAGAGAATGGCTGGCAGTTATAATGGAGAAGAGTAAGGTAGATATGTTGTGTGTTCAGGAGAACAAGTGGAAAGGGAATTAGACCAGGAATGTTGGAGGGCAGAGCTTATACTCCACAAGTGGATTGTGAGATGGAGGAGTGAGTTAGATGAAGTGGTGGAGTAATGTGGAAGGGCAGATGGTGGTAGATTTTGCTAAAGCGATGGAAATGGCAGTGGTGAACATTTCTTTTAAGAAGGAGGAGGAGCATAGGGTGACGTATAAGAGTGGAGGAAGGTGCACACAGGTGGACTATGTTCTATGTAGGAGATGAAGGAGATTGGAGACTGTAAGGTGTTGGCGGTGGATAGTGTAGCTGGACAGCGTTGGATGGTGGTCTGTAGGATGGTTTTGCAGTTGAAAAAGAAGAGGAGCACCGAAAGAATAATAAAATGGTGGAAACTGAAAGAAGGAAGACTGTAGTGTGAGGTTCAGAGATGAGGTCAGATAGGTTCTCGGTGGTGGTGAGGTGCTGGATGATTGTCTCCCTTTTCACTTCTGCAGTAGTTGCACAGTTAGAAAGGTACTTGGTGTGACATCTGGAAATAGAAAGGAAGACAAAGAGACATGGTGGTGGAATGTGGAAGTGCAGGAAAGCATAAGGAGAAAGAGGTTGGCAAAACAGAATTGGGATCAACCGAGTGATGAGTAAAGTAGGCAGGAGTACAAGGAGATGTGGCAGCAGGTAAAGAGGGATGTGGCCAAGGAAAAGTCATATGAGGAGCTGTATGAGAAGTTGGACACTACGGAACGAGAAAAAGATTTGTTGCGATTGGCCAGGCAGAGAGACCATGCTGCGATGGATGTGCTGCAAGGTAGAGCAATAGAGGATGCAGATGGAAATGTGTTGATTAGTAAGAAGAGAGTGTTGAGAAGATGGAGGGTGTATTTTGAGCAACTGATGGACGAGGAAAATGAAAGAGAGAGAAGGTTGGATAATGTGGAGATGGTGAAGCAGAATGTGGACAGGATTAGTAAGGAGAACGTGAGCACAGCGAATAAGAGGATGAAGAGTGGAAAGTCAGTTGGACCAGATGACATTCCTGTAGAAACATTAAAATGTTTAGGAGAGATGGCAGTGGAGATTTTAACCAGGTGGTTTAACAAGATTTTGAGAGTTGAGAGGATGCCTGAGGAATGGAGGAGGAGTGTGCTGGTACTGATCTTTCAGAGTAAGAGAGATGTGTAGACCTGCAGTAACTACAGGGGAATAAAGTTGATCAGTCACACCATGAAGTTATGGGAAAGAGTAGCGGAAGCCAGTCTGGGAGGAGAGGTCTGCTGTGGCGACCCCTAGTGAGAGGAGCCGAAATAAGAAGCTGCTTTTACATATGTGAAATGCTGTCCATGTTTGGTCCACATTAAGTTTGGACTACCACCTGAGACAAATCTATGCATTTATGATGACACTGAAACTAAGTTAGAAGAAATTTTACAGGATGTGCTCAATGCAAGACCTGATATATTGCTCGCAGCTAGAGGACAGAATGAAGGTAGTTTGACCTTCTGTTGTAATAGGTTCTTGTGTTTCAGAATTGTCGTCGGATGCAACAAGCAGTTCCTAGACTGACACTTTGTTACTAAGGCATTCATCAAATGAGCTTGACCAAACGGTAAAGCACATATGTCCATTACTTCACATTTTCTGTTAAATATGCATCAAAAAGGAATCGTAATCTAGGCATAATGTCTAGATGAATTCACTAAGGTACCATAGGAGCTGCAGGGGTTTTCGGAACTCACACGGGGTCTTAGAACGTAACCCCCACGAGATCCGGGGGACCACTGTATTGTATTAACATATATCTGCACATCTATACAGAACTCTGTTTTCTATGTAAAAAAAAAAAATATTTCTATGTACTTTTTACAATTAAATTTACTCTTCCTAATTTTGTTCGAATATGTGAATGTATCTTGTAATTTTTTTTCCCAGTGTCTCTCTGTAGACTTGTACCAGTCCCGAACATCATCTCCATCAACGAGAAGACTTGTTGCCATCCCATAAAATCCCTGAACATAAAAGTATATATTCCACTAAATGGGTTAGAATTGATTCTGTTGAATACAGAGTTGGGTTAATTGATAATGAGGTAAAGCATAAAATTCCTGTATTTTTAAGGATCGTCAAGATCCTGGTTATTGATTGTATATTGTTTGTAGTCAATCAGCTTGTGATTGATTATTTCACTGAACACTACCATGATTTTGTAGTATACAAGAAGACTGTTATTGAACTTGAAAAGCTGTAGTTGTATAAGCCTTTTGATATACAGTATGCTTATGGACCAGAAGAAAGCATGTATGTTTTACTTCCTTATTGTTTAATATAGTGTTTGGCTGAAAGCTTAAAATTTTGTGTTTTGGGAAGTTTTTTTTATAAATTAGGTAATTTATGGAAAATGTTTACCCTATTTATTATTTACATTTTTGACAAGACAACAGTGATGTTTGTGCTGCTTTTGCAACATATTTTACTGATAAGATTCATAAGTTTTGGTGGTTTCTGTGAGGATTTTATGAATGTATTATAATTAATGATCATTTGAAAATGTTCCATATTTATTTTTTATTTAATTTAGACTTGTGACAAGTCTATGACGTTTTAACCATTTTACTAATGTTAACATTGATGAGTGATGATGCACTGCATTTTAAATTTAAGTTAAAAAAATAAATAAAAGTTAATAATTTTGACTCATTCTTATGCCTGTAGAAACTTCATTAGACAGTGAGTAGGAAAGTAAATATTAAGTAATATTTTTAGCATTTATGGCCTTTGACTGTATAGGATGAATTTATTCTCTTCTAGAAGTGTTGGATTGTTAACTCAGTATTAGTGTGATTAACTCTTAAGAAGTGTTTACTGCTAGTGTTCAAGGTTTTACGCTACCGTAATGTTGATTATTTTACTACGTTAGCATTAAGAAGTAACTCTACTCATTGCAGTTGTGTTAATTTAACGGGCACTGAGGAATTATATGAACATTGCCTTTCGTTTCAATGAAAGACATGGAAAAAGCCATTCATGCTTTTATTAGTTCTAGATTGGATTACTGCAACGCTCTTTATTTAGGCATTACTCAGTCCGCCCTCTATCGCCTACAGCTGGTTCAAATCGCTGTAGTGCAGTTTTTAACAGGTACCAGTAAGTTTGCACACATCACCTTTCCTCTCTCCACTGGGTCCCGGTACAGTGCAGGATCCAATATAAAATCTTATAAATTTTGGGGTGATCGTGCTTTCTCAGTAGCGGCTCCTAAACTTTGGAATTCCCGCTCTCCTGATCTCACCTCTGAAAGGGAATCCTCTACATTTAAAGCTAAAGATCCACTCATTCACCAAAGCCTTTGTTGTGTAGTAGGGAATGTGCTTAGTCTTCTGCTTCTCAACATTTATTTTAATTGTGTTTTAATGCTTATTTTATTTCTTTCTGTTTTAAGTTCTTACAATTAATTTTTTTTATATAGTATTGAATATTTTACTACCTTTATGTTCATTGAAATGTAATTACTATATTACACATTGCCTCTTGCACTTTGTTCAGCACCTAGGTTCTACCTGTTAGGTGCTATAGTAATAAAATTTAATTAATTAATTAATAAACTCTTATAGAATTGAATTAACACTGTCAGTTTTACTGTGCAATAACAGTGAAAATAAAATATTTGTAAATCCTGTTAAATACCATACATTTCTATCATTGTTGCTCATCTAAAACAAAAGTTTATGGAGACCTGACCATAAGATTTGTATGTGATTTTTGAACATCCTATTCCACATTGTCTCCATTTGCTGTTATAATCTTTATTCTTCTGGGAAGATTCCACTAGATTTTGGCGAGTGCTTGTAGAGATTTGTGCTCATTCACCCACATGGATGTTAGTAAAAATAGGTACTGGCGGCTTATCGGAGTCTTCATTTGTGGTAAAGCATCGGACTCAAGTTTAAATCCCAAGTTCAATAGATCACACAGCCTGAGGATTCCATGAGAATAAGCGGATTCTATTAAACTAAGTGCCAATTCGGTTGAAGAAATAGACCATGAAATGAAACCATATTTCATGGCAGAGCACTAAAGTGTAAAATATGTTGAGTTAACTTAAAACATTTTTTTCATTTGCTGCAAAGCAATTTTTAGTTTACTCAAATCCGTGTTTACAGTTATGCCAAATCATTGTAGAAAGTGGATTGAAACTGCTAGTTTAAGTTATGTATACCTTCCTCAGGAAGTTATCTAACTAGACATCATGAGTTCATCTAAAGTTAAAAAGGGGGTTGAGTGAACTTTAAGAAACGAGTAGGGAGAACTACAGCTCTGAAGTTCGGTAAACTCAAAAAAGCTTTGCAGCAAATTACCGTAATTTTCGGACTATAAAGCGCACCCAAATATAAGCAATATATAAGAATTTTACAAATATTTTTATTTTTAACATAAGCCGCACCTGTCTATAAGCCGCAGGTGTCTACACTAATGTACTTTACACAGGCTTTAACGAAAGACACGTTACACACGGTGTAACGGGTGAAATATGTTGCGCTTCCTTTAGGAGCATAGCGGTATTTTTGGTAATAGCATGCTGCACTGCATTTTTCAGGTATTACTGAGTGTGTTCAAGACGAGGATTATGTCCTTATTATTTTCTGTTTTGGAAACCTATGATTTCTGTTGCAACTGGAGTTAGCGCGCTATCCCATGACCCAGACTCAACGCATTACAACGGCTTGTATCTAAACAGTAGCCGACCAAGTAAGTCATTGTTCACTGTCTTCCTCCTTCCTTTCACAACTATTTCTCTCGGGAGTTTATCTTTTGGCATCGTCGTGCGTTTAAAAAAAACTTTTTTTCTTCCGAAGCTGTGCAGCTCAGAACACAGGTGAGGTGCATTTTTTCGTTTCCGTTCAAAAATTGAGAAAAAAAAACAAAACAAAAAAAAAAGCTGGATTAAAGAAAAATTGATCTCAAAGTGCCAGAATAACAATCTTAAAATGCTGCAGCAATAAACAAGCTGAATTTTAACACATGCGCTAGAGCAATCAAGTATTACAACTGTTAAAAACAAAACATGAAAGTCATAAAACCTTACACTAAAACTCAAAACTGACTTTGTTTTGTAGCTGTATAACAGTGCAACATAAGCTAAACAGGAACAAATCAGAACTTGCACTTTTGATTAGCCATATGAACTGCAGCTACTACAACTTTAACAATTTGTTTTTGAACACTGTAAGAAGAGATACACCATATCTACTCAATAAAAATGAGGCAACAGATTACAAGCAATATTATTAATTACATTTCACAAGGTTTTGTATTGAGTAAATATTAATTAAATGAGACCCTTAATAGTTATCCATTTAATATGAGTAGATTTGAATAGAAAACAGTACAGAATTAATTATAATCTAAACAAAAATATTGAGTAGATTTGAGAAAGATAAACTCCCTAATGTGTAAATAGTACTAATAAAAATTAATTTAATTTTACATATAATTGAGTAATCATCATCTACATTAATATGCACATTGATTTGAATTTAATCAATGCAATTAATTAAATCTAAATATTCCTCTTATGAATAATATAGCCCAGAAAGTACAGAACTTAAATACTCAAATAAGAATTTTATTAACAATTTTATTCACTTTTGTGCTTTAGACACATTGTAGCACATCATTGTACACTGCAAACCCAGTCTAATTTCAAGCCAGAAGTTGGATCTTGCATTTCAAACCAGACATTTTGTAAAAACAAAAATAAATGACATACAGAATGGTGATGTGTCCATAAACCTGATTCCATGCTTTCGCACCTCACTTAGCCACTAAATTGGGTCAATATTGATATTAAAGAAAAATCCTCCAGAGGTGCATGTACCAAAACAAATGCAGAAAAGTGTAATTTGTACGGAGTAAAAAACATTTCGCACTTTGAACTAGAAATCTCACTGACATTCGTGGGATAAGAGTCCAAATCAGTGCTAACTTACAAACATAGCACTTTCAGATGTGCAATTCCCAAGCTCTGTAGAAGCTAAACATTGTGTAGCAAAACATGTACACTGCAACTACAGTCTCATTTTCGAACCAGAAGTTTGCTCACACATTTCAAACCAGAACTTTGAAAAGGACAAAATGCTGATACTCCATAATGGCATGTGCCAAAACATAAATAATAAAAGTGCAAATTGAACAGAGTAAAATACATTTGTACTTTGAACGTACAACAATTAAAATGTCACGACATTCGTAGGACAAAACAGTGCCAACTTTCATAGCACGATGAACATTGTGTAGCACAAAAGTCTGCACTGCAATACAGTCTCATTTCAAGCCTGAAGTTTGCTCTTGAGGGACTGGACTTTGTTTGAAATCTTTGAATCATCCAGTTCCAAGAAAAGTTTTTGGAACACCTCAAAGATGTACTTCAGCTGTCTGGGATAATCGAGATTCAGCGCGTAGGTCAAGCCAAGGAGGACAGAGCAAGCCCTTGCAATATCTCCAAGTCCTGTGATGACTTCCACGTTCTCTATGACGATCCCAATGTTCTTTGGGCTGTTGCTTGTAGAAGCTCCAGGCTTTGGGGTCACAGTAATGGCCATTATGACTTGTTCAAGTTCCTCCAAGTTCCCAGTGTCCTGCAACATGAAATTGTTATTGTCCTAGTATAAAACTGTCAGAAATATATTGCAAGCATATCACATTACTAAAAAATACATTTATTATTGTTTTCGTAGCTTACAAATCTATTTATTAGATTTTATTTTCTCGCAGGCCTTGGTGTCAAATTGTTATTTGTTTTGTTTTCTTCTCTATTTTGAGGTTTTTATACAGGGTTCATGCAGGTTAAAATAAGTCAAATTTTAGACCTTAAGACATTTTAAGACCATAAAGATGTTAATTTAAGACCTACACGAGGCATTACCAAAATATATTTAGATACATAAAATTCTTTTTTTCATCATTAATTTAATTTACAGATAAAGGTCACGTATCTAGATCAAGCACCTACTTGAGGAATTAAGGAAATATGGTCCTTGAATTAAGTTAATGTAAATTAAGTTCACCTACGATGAATTCTTTGATAAGATGTCCCCCATGTTCTCCAAGGTATTCTATTAGACACCGAATAACAACCTCTCTGCTCCTCTCAATCGAAGAGTGCACTGAGTCCTGGGGAGGAATGCAACAACTGATAAGTCAATAACAAAAAAAAAAACTGGATGTTTTTGTAATTTAGAAATGTAAACACACGACACCTATCAATTCTGATCGTACTTTACATGCCTGCTTTACTTATAAAACTTAAACTTAAAACTTAATTGTTTATTTTCATTTGACAAAATAGTAGTAAACATGCAGTTAAATATTTATGAGTAAACTCAACAATGTGCTCAAAAATATTGACCTAACTTATAATTTTAAAGTGAGTTAACAATTTGCAAGTTAGATTTTTTTTTTACAGTGTAAAGGCCATCTGGAGAATGTGAAGAGACCGAAAAGTTTGACCAAAAAAGCATTTTTATGAAGAAAAAAAACACGAATCCTGTTTAGACACATTTTCCTTCTCCACATATAAGCCCAGGTCTGTAAAATGCTGTTCTATTAATGTTGATGCAAGAAATGTGTCATGCTCAGGTTTGTTTTTTTGTTTTTAATTCATTTTTGTGTTTTGTTTTTAGTATTTAGTATTTTTACTACTAGAACAAAATACATCTGTTTTTATTTAGCACTTTAGCAAAATTAACAGGGAATAAAAGCACTGCACTCACATGCAAACCATCCATAGGTACTAATGATTTCTTTAAGTTTAATAATAATAAAATTGAAAACATCAGGCAAAAAAATCCAGGCGATTAATATAAGTCCAACTAATATCATTTTATAAATTACCCTATAGAGAGCGCTGTAATTATAACAGAATCAATTATAAAGTTTTACTCCTATTCAAGAGAATGGCTGGCAGTTATTAACCACTTAAATAAGAAACCTGACCTTGACCCTGTTAGCTGTCCAACTATAGTACAATATCAAACCTCCACTTTATCTCCTCTAGATTCTAGAAAAAGTTGTAGCACAGCAGATCTGCTCACATCTACTTAGGAATAACAGTTTTGAAATGTATCAGTCAGGATTTCGGTCTCATCATAGCACAGAGACAGCACTAGTTAAGGTGGTAAATGACCTGTTATTGGTCTCTGATCAGGGTTTTGCTCGCCCTTAGTGCATCTTTTGACACCATTAATAATCTCCTTGCTAGACTAGAGAATGTTGTTGGAATAAAGGGAAGGGAACAGCTTTTACTGAACACTGGACCTTTTTTCCACTGCTTAAGATAAGTGCATCGGCTATGATGACGAAAACTATTATAGAGGACGCACGTTCTGATTTTGCCAAGTCCGTGATGCCCTGAGACCAATATTTATTTATGATGACCCTGGGACAACAACTTGCTCAGCCAATCAGTGTTTATGACGTCATCAAATTGTGCGACCCAATTACTATCACCATTTTGCAGAGTCCGCCAAAATACAAAATAATCAACGGTTTGCACCTGCACCGCACCAGTGGCAAAATCAGGATGTGCCACCAGCAAAAAGGTAAGACCGTGCCTTAATTTTTCTTATGGTATCATTTAACAGAAGTATATTAATGATAGTAAGCTTCATATTTCTTTTTAGATTTGTGGGGATTTCACAGCAGAAATTGTAATATTAGTTTGAATTGCCAAGTCCAACTAATATCATTTTATAAATTACCCTATAGAGAGCGCTGTAATTATAACAGAATCAATTATAAAGTTTTACTCCTATTCAAGAGAATGGCTGGCAGTTATAATGGAGAAGAGTAAGGTAGATATGTTGTGTGTTCAGGAGAACAAGTGGAAAGGGAATTAGACCAGGAATGTTGGAGGGCAGAGCTTATACTCCACAAGTGGATTGTGAGATGGAGGAGTGAGTTAGATGAAGTGGTGGAGTAATGTGGAAGGGCAGATGGTGGTAGATTTTGCTAAAGCGATGGAAATGGCAGTGGTGAACATTTCTTTTAAGAAGGAGGAGGAGCATAGGGTGACGTATAAGAGTGGAGGAAGGTGCACACAGGTGGACTATGTTCTATGTAGGAGATGAAGGAGATTGGAGACTGTAAGGTGTTGGCGGTGGATAGTGTAGCTGGACAGCGTTGGATGGTGGTCTGTAGGATGGTTTTGCAGTTGAAAAAGAAGAGGAGCACCGAAAGAATAATAAAATGGTGGAAACTGAAAGAAGGAAGACTGTAGTGTGAGGTTCAGAGATGAGGTCAGATAGGTTCTCGGTGGTGGTGAGGTGCTGGATGATTGTCTCCCTTTTCACTTCTGCAGTAGTTGCACAGTTAGAAAGGTACTTGGTGTGACATCTGGAAATAGAAAGGAAGACAAAGAGACATGGTGGTGGAATGTGGAAGTGCAGGAAAGCATAAGGAGAAAGAGGTTGGCAAAACAGAATTGGGATCAACCGAGTGATGAGTAAAGTAGGCAGGAGTACAAGGAGATGTGGCAGCAGGTAAAGAGGGATGTGGCCAAGGAAAAGTCATATGAGGAGCTGTATGAGAAGTTGGACACTACGGAACGAGAAAAAGATTTGTTGCGATTGGCCAGGCAGAGAGACCATGCTGCGATGGATGTGCTGCAAGGTAGAGCAATAGAGGATGCAGATGGAAATGTGTTGATTAGTAAGAAGAGAGTGTTGAGAAGATGGAGGGTGTATTTTGAGCAACTGATGGACGAGGAAAATGAAAGAGAGAGAAGGTTGGATAATGTGGAGATGGTGAAGCAGAATGTGGACAGGATTAGTAAGGAGAACGTGAGCACAGCGAATAAGAGGATGAAGAGTGGAAAGTCAGTTGGACCAGATGACATTCCTGTAGAAACATTAAAATGTTTAGGAGAGATGGCAGTGGAGATTTTAACCAGGTGGTTTAACAAGATTTTGAGAGTTGAGAGGATGCCTGAGGAATGGAGGAGGAGTGTGCTGGTACTGATCTTTCAGAGTAAGAGAGATGTGTAGACCTGCAGTAACTACAGGGGAATAAAGTTGATCAGTCACACCATGAAGTTATGGGAAAGAGTAGCGGAAGCCAGTCTGGGAGGAGAGGTCTGCTGTGGCGACCCCTAGTGAGAGGAGCCGAAATAAGAAGCTGCTTTTACATATGTGAAATGCTGTCCATGTTTGGTCCACATTAAGTTTGGACTACCACCTGAGACAAATCTATGCATTTATGATGACACTGAAACTAAGTTAGAAGAAATTTTACAGGATGTGCTCAATGCAAGACCTGATATATTGCTCGCAGCTAGAGGACAGAATGAAGGTAGTTTGACCTTCTGTTGTAATAGGTTCTTGTGTTTCAGAATTGTCGTCGGATGCAACAAGCAGTTCCTAGACTGACACTTTGTTACTAAGGCATTCATCAAATGAGCTTGACCAAACGGTAAAGCACATATGTCCATTACTTCACATTTTCTGTTAAATATGCATCAAAAAGGAATCGTAATCTAGGCATAATGTCTAGATGAATTCACTAAGGTACCATAGGAGCTGCAGGGGTTTTCGGAACTCACACGGGGTCTTAGAACGTAACCCCCACGAGATCCGGGGGACCACTGTATTGTATTAACATATATCTGCACATCTATACAGAACTCTGTTTTCTATGTAAAAAAAAAAAATATTTCTATGTACTTTTTACAATTAAATTTACTCTTCCTAATTTTGTTCGAATATGTGAATGTATCTTGTAATTTTTTTTCCCAGTGTCTCTCTGTAGACTTGTACCAGTCCCGAACATCATCTCCATCAACGAGAAGACTTGTTGCCATCCCATAAAATCCCTGAACATAAAAGTATATATTCCACTAAATGGGTTAGAATTGATTCTGTTGAATACAGAGTTGGGTTAATTGATAATGAGGTAAAGCATAAAATTCCTGTATTTTTAAGGATCGTCAAGATCCTGGTTATTGATTGTATATCGTTTGTAGTCAATCAGCTTGTGATTGATTATTTCACTGAACACTACCATGATTTTGTAGTATACAAGAAGACTGTTATTGAACTTGAAAAGCTGTAGTTGTATAAGCCTTTTGATATACAGTATGCTTATGGACCAGAAGAAAGCATGTATGTTTTACTTCCTTATTGTTTAATATAGTGTTTGGCTGAAAGCTTAAAATTTTGTGTTTTGGGAAGTTTTTTTTATAAATTAGGTAATTTATGGAAAATGTTTACCCTATTTATTATTTACATTTTTGACAAGACAACAGTGATGTTTGTGCTGCTTTTGCAACATATTTTACTGATAAGATTCATAAGTTTTGGTGGTTTCTGTGAGGATTTTATGAATGTATTATAATTAATGATCATTTGAAAATGTTCCATATTTATTTTTTATTTAATTTAGACTTGTGACAAGTCTATGACGTTTTAACCATTTTACTAATGTTAACATTGATGAGTGATGATGCACTGCATTTTAAATTTAAGTTAAAAAAATAAATAAAAGTTAATAATTTTGACTCATTCTTATGCCTGTAGAAACTTCATTAGACAGTGAGTAGGAAAGTAAATATTAAGTAATATTTTTAGCATTTATGGCCTTTGACTGTATAGGATGAATTTATTTTCTTCTAGAAGTGTTGGATTGTTAACTCAGTATTAGTGTGATTAACTCTTAAGAAGTGTTTACTGCTAGTGTTCAAGGTTTTACGCTACCGTAATGTTGATTATTTTACTACGTTAGCATTAAGAAGTAACTCTACTCATTGCAGTTGTGTTAATTTAACGGGCACTGAGGAATTATATGAACATTGCCTTTCGTTTCAATGAAAGACATGGAAAAAGCCATTCATGCTTTTATTAGTTCTAGATTGGATTACTGCAACGCTCTTTATTTAGGCATTACTCAGTCCGCCCTCTATCGCCTACAGCTGGTTCAAATCGCTGTAGTGCAGTTTTTAACAGGTACCAGTAAGTTTGCACACATCACCTTTCCTCTCTCCACTGGGTCCCGGTACAGTGCAGGATCCAATATAAAATCTTATAAATTTTGGGGTGATCGTGCTTTCTCAGTAGCGGCTCCTAAACTTTGGAATTCCCGCTCTCCTGATCTCACCTCTGAAAGGGAATCCTCTACATTTAAAGCTAAAGATCCACTCATTCACCAAAGCCTTTGTTGTGTAGTAGGGAATGTGCTTAGTCTTCTGCTTCTCAACATTTATTTTAATTGTGTTTTAATGCTTATTTTATTTCTTTCTGTTTTAAGTTCTTACAATTAATTTTTTTTATATAGTATTGAATATTTTACTACCTTTATGTTCATTGAAATGTAATTACTATATTACACATTGCCTCTTGCACTTTGTTCAGCACCTAGGTTCTACCTGTTAGGTGCTATAGTAATAAAATTTAATTAATTAATTGATAAACTCTTATAGAATTGAATTAACACTGTCAGTTTTACTGTGCAATAACAGTGAAAATAAAATATTTGTAAATCCTGTTAAATACCATACATTTCTATCATTGTTGCTCATCTAAAACAAAAGTTTATGGAGACCTGACCATAAGATTTGTATGTGATTTTTGAACATCCTATTCCACATTGTCTCCATTTGCTGTTATAATCTTTATTCTTCTGGGAAGATTCCACTAGATTTTGGCGAGTGCTTGTAGAGATTTGTGCTCATTCACCCACATGGATGTTAGTAAAAATAGGTACTGGCGGCTTATCGGAGTCTTCATTTGTGGTAAAGCATCGGACTCAAGTTTAAATCCCAAGTTCAATAGATCACACAGCCTGAGGATTCCATGAGAATAAGCGGATTCTATTAAACTAAGTGCCAATTCAGGTGAAGAAATAGACCATGAAATGAAACCATATTTCATGGCAGAGCACTAAAGTGTAAAATATGTTGAGTTAACTTAAAACATTTTTTTCATTTGCTGCAAAGCAATTTTTAGTTTACTCAAATCCGTGTTTACAGTTATGCCAAATCATTGTAGAAAGTGGATTGAAACTGCTAGTTTAAGTTATGTATACCTTCCTCAGGAAGTTATCTAACTAGACATCATGAGTTCATCTAAAGTTAAAAAGGGGGTTGAGTGAACTTTAAGAAACGAGTAGGGAGAACTACAGCTCTGAAGTTCGGTAAACTCAAAAAAGCTTTGCAGCAAATTACCGTAATTTTCGGACTATAAAGCGCACCCAAATATAAGCAATATATAAGAATTTTACAAATATTTTTATTTTTAACATAAGCCGCACCTGTCTATAAGCCGCAGGTGTCTACACTAATGTACTTTACACAGGCTTTAACGAAAGACACGTTACACACGGTGTAACGGGTGAAATATGTTGCGCTTCCTTTAGGAGCATAGCGGTATTTTGGTAATAGCATGCTGCACTGCATTTTTCAGGTATTACTGAGTGTGTTCAAGACGAGGATTATGTCCTTATTATTTTCTGTTTTGGAAACCTATGATTTCTGTTGCAACTGGAGTTAGCGCGCTATCCCATGACCCAGACTCAACGCATTACAACGGCTTGTATCTAAACAGTAGCCGACCAAGTAAGTCATTGTTCACTGTCTTCCTCCTTCCTTTCACAACTATTTCTCTCGGGAGTTTATCTTTTGGCATCGTCGTGCGTTTAAAAAAAACTTTTTTTCTTCCGAAGCTGTGCAGCTCAGAACACAGGTGAGGTGCATTTTTTCGTTTCCGTTCAAAAATTGAGAAAAAAAACCAAAACAAAACAAAAAAAAAAGCTGGAGTAAAGAAAAATTGATCTCAAAGTGCCAGAATAACAATCTTAAAATGCTGCAGCAATAAACAAGCTGAGTTTTAACACATGCGCTAGAGCAATCAAGTATTACAACTGTTAAAAACAAAACATGAAAGTCATAAAACCTTACACTAAAACTCAAAACTGACTTTGTTTTGTAGCTGTATAACAGTGCAACATAAGCTAAACAGGAACAAATCAGAACTTGCACTTTTGATTAGCCATATGAACTGCAGCTACTACAACTTTAACAATTTGTTTTTGAACACTGTAAGAAGAGATACACCATATCTACTCAATAAAAATGAGGCAACAGATTACAAGCAATATTATTAATTACATTTCACAAGGTTTTGTATTGAGTAAATATTAATTAAATGAGACCCTTAATAGTTATCCATTTAATATGAGTAGATTTGAATAGAAAACAGTACAGAATTAATTATAATCTAAACAAAAATATTGAGTAGATTTGAGAAAGATAAACTCCCTAATGTGTAAATAGTACTAATAAAAATTAATTTAATTTTACATATAATTGAGTAATCATCATCTACATTAATATGCACATTGATTTGAATTTAATCATTGCAATTAATTAAATCTAAATATTCCTCTTATGAATAATATAGCCCAGAAAGTACAGAACTTAAATACTCAAATAAGAATTTTATTAACAATTTTATTCACTTTTGTGCTTTAGACACATTGTAGCACATCATTGTACACTGCAAACCCAGTCTAATTTCAAGCCAGAAGTTGGATCTTGCATTTCAAACCAGACATTTTGTAAAAACAAAAATAAATGACATACAGAATGGTGATGTGTCCATAAACCTGATTCCATGCTTTCGCACCTCACTTAGCCACTAAATTGGGTCAATATTGATATTAAAGAAAAATCCTCCAGAGGTGCATGTACCAAAACAAATGCAGAAAAGTGTAATTTGTACGGAGTAAAAAACATTTCGTACTTTGAACTAGAAATCTCACTGACATTCGTGGGATAAGAGTCCAAATCAGTGCTAACTTACAAACATAGCACTTTCAGATGTGCAATTCCCAAGCTCTGTAGAAGCTAAACATTGTGTAGCAAAACATGTACACTGCAACTACAGTCTCATTTTCGAACCAGAAGTTTGCTCACACATTTCAAACCAGAACTTTGAAAAGGACAAAATGCTGATACTCCATAATGGCATGTGCCAAAACATAAATAATAAAAGTGCAAATTGAACAGAGTAAAATACATTTGTACTTTGAACGTACAACAATTAAAATGTCACGACATTCGTAGGACAAAACAGTGCCAACTTTCATAGCACGATGAACATTGTGTAGCACAAAAGTCTGCACTGCAATACAGTCTCATTTCAAGCCTGAAGTTTGCTCTTGAGGGACTGGACTTTGTTTGAAATCTTTGAATCATCCAGTTCCAAGAAAAGTTTTTGGAACACCTCAAAGATGTACTTCAGCTGTCTGGGATAATCGAGATTCAGCGCGTAGGTCAAGCCAAGGAGGACAGAGCAAGCCCTTGCAATATCTCCAAGTCCTGTGATGACTTCCACGTTCTCTATGACGATCCCAATGTTCTTTGGGCTGTTGCTTGTAGAAGCTCCAGGCTTTGGGGTCACAGTAATGGCCATTATGACTTGTTCAAGTTCCTCCAAGTTCCCAGTGTCCTGCAACATGAAATTGTTATTGTCCTAGTATAAAACTGTCAGAAATATATTGCAAGCATATCACATTACTAAAAAATACATTTATTATTGTTTTCGTAGCTTACAAATCTATTTATTAGATTTTATTTTCTCGCAGGCCTTGGTGTCAAATTGTTATTTGTTTTGTTTTCTTCTCTATTTTGAGGTTTTTATACAGGGTTCATGCAGGTTAAAATAAGTCAAATTTTAGACCTTAAGACATTTTAAGACCATAAAGATGTTAATTTAAGACCTACACGAGGCATTACCAAAATATATTTAGATACATAAAATTCTTTTTTTCATCATTAATTTAATTTACAGATAAAGGTCACGTATCTAGATCAAGCACCTACTTGAGGAATTAAGGAAATATGGTCCTTGAATTAAGTTAATGTAAATTAAGTTCACCTACGATGAATTCTTTGATAAGATGTCCCCCATGTTCTCCAAGGTATTCTATTAGACACCGAATAACAACCTCTCTGCTCCTCTCAATCGAAGAGTGCACTGAGTCCTGGGGAGGAATGCAACAACTGATAAGTCAATAACAAAAAAAAAAACTGGATGTTTTTGTAATTTAGAAATGTAAACACACGACACCTATCAATTCTGATCGTACTTTACATGCCTGCTTTACTTATAAAACTTAAACTTAAAACTTAATTGTTTATTTTCATTTGACAAAATAGTAGTAAACATGCAGTTAAATATTTATGAGTAAACTCAACAATGTGCTCAAAAATATTGACCTAACTTATAATTTTAAAGTGAGTTAACAATTTGCAAGTCAATAACAGTTTTGAAATGTATCAGTCAGGATTTCGGTCTCATCATAGCACAGAGACAGCACTAGTTAAGGTGGTAAATGACCTGTTATTGGTCTCTGATCAGGGTTTTGCTCGCCCTTAGTGCATCTTTTGACACCATTAATAATCTCCTTGCTAGACTAGAGAATGTTGTTGGAATAAAGGGAAGGGAACAGCTTTTACTGAACACTGGACCTTTTTTCCACTGCTTAAGATAAGTGCATCGGCTATGATGACGAAAACTATTATAGAGGACGCACGTTCTGATTTTGCCAAGTCCGTGATGCCCTGAGACCAATATTTATTTATGATGACCCTGGGACAACAACTTGCTCAGCCAATCAGTGTTTATGACGTCATCAAATTGTGCGACCCAATTACTATCACCATTTTGCAGAGTCCGCCAAAATACAAAATAATCAACGGTTTGCACCTGCACCGCACCAGTGGCAAAATCAGGATGTGCCACCAGCAAAAAGGTAAGACCGTGCCTTAATTTTTCTTATGGTATCATTTAACAGAAGTATATTAATGATAGTAAGCTTCATATTTCTTTTTAGATTTGTGGGGATTTCACAGCAGAAATTGTAATATTAGTTTGAATTGCCAAGTCCAACTAATATCATTTTATAAATTACCCTATAGAGAGCGCTGTAATTATAACAGAATCAATTATAAAGTTTTACTCCTATTCAAGAGAATGGCTGGCAGTTATAATGGAGAAGAGTAAGGTAGATATGTTGTGTGTTCAGGAGAACAAGTGGAAAGGGAATTAGACCAGGAATGTTGGAGGGCAGAGCTTATACTCCACAAGTGGATTGTGAGATGGAGGAGTGAGTTAGATGAAGTGGTGGAGTAATGTGGAAGGGCAGATGGTGGTAGATTTTGCTAAAGCGATGGAAATGGCAGTGGTGAACATTTCTTTTAAGAAGGAGGAGGAGCATAGGGTGACGTATAAGAGTGGAGGAAGGTGCACACAGGTGGACTATGTTCTATGTAGGAGATGAAGGAGATTGGAGACTGTAAGGTGTTGGCGGTGGATAGTGTAGCTGGACAGCGTTGGATGGTGGTCTGTAGGATGGTTTTGCAGTTGAAAAAGAAGAGGAGCACCGAAAGAATAATAAAATGGTGGAAACTGAAAGAAGGAAGACTGTAGTGTGAGGTTCAGAGATGAGGTCAGATAGGTTCTCGGTGGTGGTGAGGTGCTGGATGATTGTCTCCCTTTTCACTTCTGCAGTAGTTGCACAGTTAGAAAGGTACTTGGTGTGACATCTGGAAATAGAAAGGAAGACAAAGAGACATGGTGGTGGAATGTGGAAGTGCAGGAAAGCATAAGGAGAAAGAGGTTGGCAAAACAGAATTGGGATCAACCGAGTGATGAGTAAAGTAGGCAGGAGTACAAGGAGATGTGGCAGCAGGTAAAGAGGGATGTGGCCAAGGAAAAGTCATATGAGGAGCTGTATGAGAAGTTGGACACTACGGAACGAGAAAAAGATTTGTTGCGATTGGCCAGGCAGAGAGACCATGCTGCGATGGATGTGCTGCAAGGTAGAGCAATAGAGGATGCAGATGGAAATGTGTTGATTAGTAAGAAGAGAGTGTTGAGAAGATGGAGGGTGTATTTTGAGCAACTGATGGACGAGGAAAATGAAAGAGAGAGAAGGTTGGATAATGTGGAGATGGTGAAGCAGAATGTGGACAGGATTAGTAAGGAGAACGTGAGCACAGCGAATAAGAGGATGAAGAGTGGAAAGTCAGTTGGACCAGATGACATTCCTGTAGAAACATTAAAATGTTTAGGAGAGATGGCAGTGGAGATTTTAACCAGGTGGTTTAACAAGATTTTGAGAGTTGAGAGGATGCCTGAGGAATGGAGGAGGAGTGTGCTGGTACTGATCTTTCAGAGTAAGAGAGATGTGTAGACCTGCAGTAACTACAGGGGAATAAAGTTGATCAGTCACACCATGAAGTTATGGGAAAGAGTAGCGGAAGCCAGTCTGGGAGGAGAGGTCTGCTGTGGCGACCCCTAGTGAGAGGAGCCGAAATAAGAAGCTGCTTTTACATATGTGAAATGCTGTCCATGTTTGGTCCACATTAAGTTTGGACTACCACCTGAGACAAATCTATGCATTTATGATGACACTGAAACTAAGTTAGAAGAAATTTTACAGGATGTGCTCAATGCAAGACCTGATATATTGCTCGCAGCTAGAGGACAGAATGAAGGTAGTTTGACCTTCTGTTGTAATAGGTTCTTGTGTTTCAGAATTGTCGTCGGATGCAACAAGCAGTTCCTAGACTGACACTTTGTTACTAAGGCATTCATCAAATGAGCTTGACCAAACGGTAAAGCACATATGTCCATTACTTCACATTTTCTGTTAAATATGCATCAAAAAGGAATCGTAATCTAGGCATAATGTCTAGATGAATTCACTAAGGTACCATAGGAGCTGCAGGGGTTTTCGGAACTCACACGGGGTCTTAGAACGTAACCCCCACGAGATCCGGGGGACCACTGTATTGTATTAACATATATCTGCACATCTATACAGAACTCTGTTTTCTATGTAAAAAAAAAAAATATTTCTATGTACTTTTTACAATTAAATTTACTCTTCCTAATTTTGTTCGAATATGTGAATGTATCTTGTAATTTTTTTTCCCAGTGTCTCTCTGTAGACTTGTACCAGTCCCGAACATCATCTCCATCAACGAGAAGACTTGTTGCCATCCCATAAAATCCCTGAACATAAAAGTATATATTCCACTAAATGGGTTAGAATTGATTCTGTTGAATACAGAGTTGGGTTAATTGATAATGAGGTAAAGCATAAAATTCCTGTATTTTTAAGGATCGTCAAGATCCTGGTTATTGATTGTATATCGTTTGTAGTCAATCAGCTTGTGATTGATTATTTCACTGAACACTACCATGATTTTGTAGTATACAAGAAGACTGTTATTGAACTTGAAAAGCTGTAGTTGTATAAGCCTTTTGATATACAGTATGCTTATGGACCAGAAGAAAGCATGTATGTTTTACTTCCTTATTGTTTAATATAGTGTTTGGCTGAAAGCTTAAAATTTTGTGTTTTGGGAAGTTTTTTTTATAAATTAGGTAATTTATGGAAAATGTTTACCCTATTTATTATTTACATTTTTGACAAGACAACAGTGATGTTTGTGCTGCTTTTGCAACATATTTTACTGATAAGATTCATAAGTTTTGGTGGTTTCTGTGAGGATTTTATGAATGTATTATAATTAATGATCATTTGAAAATGTTCCATATTTATTTTTTATTTAATTTAGACTTGTGACAAGTCTATGACGTTTTAACCATTTTACTAATGTTAACATTGATGAGTGATGATGCACTGCATTTTAAATTTAAGTTAAAAAAATAAATAAAAGTTAATAATTTTGACTCATTCTTATGCCTGTAGAAACTTCATTAGACAGTGAGTAGGAAAGTAAATATTAAGTAATATTTTTAGCATTTATGGCCTTTGACTGTATAGGATGAATTTATTCTCTTCTAGAAGTGTTGGATTGTTAACTCAGTATTAGTGTGATTAACTCTTAAGAAGTGTTTACTGCTAGTGTTCAAGGTTTTACGCTACCGTAATGTTGATTATTTTACTACGTTAGCATTAAGAAGTAACTCTACTCATTGCAGTTGTGTTAATTTAACGGGCACTGAGGAATTATATGAACATTGCCTTTCGTTTCAATGAAAGACATGGAAAAAGCCATTCATGCTTTTATTAGTTCTAGATTGGATTACTGCAACGCTCTTTATTTAGGCATTACTCAGTCCGCCCTCTATCGCCTACAGCTGGTTCAAATCGCTGTAGTGCAGTTTTTAACAGGTACCAGTAAGTTTGCACACATCACCTTTCCTCTCTCCACTGGGTCCCGGTACAGTGCAGGATCCAATATAAAATCTTATAAATTTTGGGGTGATCGTGCTTTCTCAGTAGCGGCTCCTAAACTTTGGAATTCCCGCTCTCCTGATCTCACCTCTGAAAGGGAATCCTCTACATTTAAAGCTAAAGATCCACTCATTCACCAAAGCCTTTGTTGTGTAGTAGGGAATGTGCTTAGTCTTCTGCTTCTCAACATTTATTTTAATTGTGTTTTAATGCTTATTTTATTTCTTTCTGTTTTAAGTTCTTACAATTAATTTTTTTTATATAGTATTGAATATTTTACTACCTTTATGTTCATTGAAATGTAATTACTATATTACACATTGCCTCTTGCACTTTGTTCAGCACCTAGGTTCTACCTGTTAGGTGCTATAGTAATAAAATTTAATTAATTAATTGATAAACTCTTATAGAATTGAATTAACACTGTCAGTTTTACTGTGCAATAACAGTGAAAATAAAATATTTGTAAATCCTGTTAAATACCATACATTTCTATCATTGTTGCTCATCTAAAACAAAAGTTTATGGAGACCTGACCATAAGATTTGTATGTGATTTTTGAACATCCTATTCCACATTGTCTCCATTTGCTGTTATAATCTTTATTCTTCTGGGAAGATTCCACTAGATTTTGGCGAGTGCTTGTAGAGATTTGTGCTCATTCACCCACATGGATGTTAGTAAAAATAGGTACTGGCGGCTTATCGGAGTCTTCATTTGTGGTAAAGCATCGGACTCAAGTTTAAATCCCAAGTTCAATAGATCACACAGCCTGAGGATTCCATGAGAATAAGCGGATTCTATTAAACTAAGTGCCAATTCAGGTGAAGAAATAGACCATGAAATGAAACCATATTTCATGGCAGAGCACTAAAGTGTAAAATATGTTGAGTTAACTTAAAACATTTTTTTCATTTGCTGCAAAGCAATTTTTAGTTTACTCAAATCCGTGTTTACAGTTATGCCAAATCATTGTAGAAAGTGGATTGAAACTGCTAGTTTAAGTTATGTATACCTTCCTCAGGAAGTTATCTAACTAGACATCATGAGTTCATCTAAAGTTAAAAAGGGGGTTGAGTGAACTTTAAGAAACGAGTAGGGAGAACTACAGCTCTGAAGTTCGGTAAACTCAAAAAAGCTTTGCAGCAAATTACCGTAATTTTCGGACTATAAAGCGCACCCAAATATAAGCAATATATAAGAATTTTACAAATATTTTTATTTTTAACATAAGCCGCACCTGTCTATAAGCCGCAGGTGTCTACACTAATGTACTTTACACAGGCTTTAACGAAAGACACGTTACACACGGTGTAACGGGTGAAATATGTTGCGCTTCCTTTAGGAGCATAGCGGTATTTTGGTAATAGCATGCTGCACTGCATTTTTCAGGTATTACTGAGTGTGTTCAAGACGAGGATTATGTCCTTATTATTTTCTGTTTTGGAAACCTATGATTTCTGTTGCAACTGGAGTTAGCGCGCTATCCCATGACCCAGACTCAACGCATTACAACGGCTTGTATCTAAACAGTAGCCGACCAAGTAAGTCATTGTTCACTGTCTTCCTCCTTCCTTTCACAACTATTTCTCTCGGGAGTTTATCTTTTGGCATCGTCGTGCGTTTAAAAAAAACTTTTTTTCTTCCGAAGCTGTGCAGCTCAGAACACAGGTGAGGTGCATTTTTTCGTTTCCGTTCAAAAATTGAGAAAAAAAAACAAAACAAAACAAAAAAAAAGCTGGAGTAAAGAAAAATTGATCTCAAAGTGCCAGAATAACAATCTTAAAATGCTGCAGCAATAAACAAGCTGAGTTTTAACACATGCGCTAGAGCAATCAAGTATTACAACTGTTAAAAACAAAACATGAAAGTCATAAAACCTTACACTAAAACTCAAAACTGACTTTGTTTTGTAGCTGTATAACAGTGCAACATAAGCTAAACAGGAACAAATCAGAACTTGCACTTTTGATTAGCCATATGAACTGCAGCTACTACAACTTTAACAATTTGTTTTTGAACACTGTAAGAAGAGATACACCATATCTACTCAATAAAAATGAGGCAACAGATTACAAGCAATATTATTAATTACATTTCACAAGGTTTTGTATTGAGTAAATATTAATTAAATGAGACCCTTAATAGTTATCCATTTAATATGAGTAGATTTGAATAGAAAACAGTACAGAATTAATTATAATCTAAACAAAAATATTGAGTAGATTTGAGAAAGATAAACTCCCTAATGTGTAAATAGTACTAATAAAAATTAATTTAATTTTACATATAATTGAGTAATCATCATCTACATTAATATGCACATTGATTTGAATTTAATCATTGCAATTAATTAAATCTAAATATTCCTCTTATGAATAATATAGCCCAGAAAGTACAGAACTTAAATACTCAAATAAGAATTTTATTAACAATTTTATTCACTTTTGTGCTTTAGACACATTGTAGCACATCATTGTACACTGCAAACCCAGTCTAATTTCAAGCCAGAAGTTGGATCTTGCATTTCAAACCAGACATTTTGTAAAAACAAAAATAAATGACATACAGAATGGTGATGTGTCCATAAACCTGATTCCATGCTTTCGCACCTCACTTAGCCACTAAATTGGGTCAATATTGATATTAAAGAAAAATCCTCCAGAGGTGCATGTACCAAAACAAATGCAGAAAAGTGTAATTTGTACGGAGTAAAAAACATTTCGTACTTTGAACTAGAAATCTCACTGACATTCGTGGGATAAGAGTCCAAATCAGTGCTAACTTACAAACATAGCACTTTCAGATGTGCAATTCCCAAGCTCTGTAGAAGCTAAACATTGTGTAGCAAAACATGTACACTGCAACTACAGTCTCATTTTCGAACCAGAAGTTTGCTCACACATTTCAAACCAGAACTTTGAAAAGGACAAAATGCTGATACTCCATAATGGCATGTGCCAAAACATAAATAATAAAAGTGCAAATTGAACAGAGTAAAATACATTTGTACTTTGAACGTACAACAATTAAAATGTCACGACATTCGTAGGACAAAACAGTGCCAACTTTCATAGCACGATGAACATTGTGTAGCACAAAAGTCTGCACTGCAATACAGTCTCATTTCAAGCCTGAAGTTTGCTCTTGAGGGACTGGACTTTGTTTGAAATCTTTGAATCATCCAGTTCCAAGAAAAGTTTTTGGAACACCTCAAAGATGTACTTCAGCTGTCTGGGATAATCGAGATTCAGCGCGTAGGTCAAGCCAAGGAGGACAGAGCAAGCCCTTGCAATATCTCCAAGTCCTGTGATGACTTCCACGTTCTCTATGACGATCCCAATGTTCTTTGGGCTGTTGCTTGTAGAAGCTCCAGGCTTTGGGGTCACAGTAATGGCCATTATGACTTGTTCAAGTTCCTCCAAGTTCCCAGTGTCCTGCAACATGAAATTGTTATTGTCCTAGTATAAAACTGTCAGAAATATATTGCAAGCATATCACATTACTAAAAAATACATTTATTATTGTTTTCGTAGCTTACAAATCTATTTATTAGATTTTATTTTCTCGCAGGCCTTGGTGTCAAATTGTTATTTGTTTTGTTTTCTTCTCTATTTTGAGGTTTTTATACAGGGTTCATGCAGGTTAAAATAAGTCAAATTTTAGACCTTAAGACATTTTAAGACCATAAAGATGTTAATTTAAGACCTACACGAGGCATTACCAAAATATATTTAGATACATAAAATTCTTTTTTTCATCATTAATTTAATTTACAGATAAAGGTCACGTATCTAGATCAAGCACCTACTTGAGGAATTAAGGAAATATGGTCCTTGAATTAAGTTAATGTAAATTAAGTTCACCTACGATGAATTCTTTGATAAGATGTCCCCCATGTTCTCCAAGGTATTCTATTAGACACCGAATAACAACCTCTCTGCTCCTCTCAATCGAAGAGTGCACTGAGTCCTGGGGAGGAATGCAACAACTGATAAGTCAATAACAAAAAAAAAAACTGGATGTTTTTGTAATTTAGAAATGTAAACACACGACACCTATCAATTCTGATCGTACTTTACATGCCTGCTTTACTTATAAAACTTAAACTTAAAACTTAATTGTTTATTTTCATTTGACAAAATAGTAGTAAACATGCAGTTAAATATTTATGAGTAAACTCAACAATGTGCTCAAAAATATTGACCTAACTTATAATTTTAAAGTGAGTTAACAATTTGCAAGTTAGATTTTTTTTTTAAAGTGTAAAGGCCATCTGGAGAATGTGAAGAGACCGAAAAGTTTGACCAAAAAAGCATTTTTATGAAGAAAAAAAACACGAATCCTGTTTAGACACATTTTCCTTCTCCACATATAAGCCCAGGTCTGTAAAATGCTGTTCTATTAATGTTGATGCAAGAAATGTGTCATGCTCAGGTTTGTTTTTTTGTTTTTAATTCATTTTTGTGTTTTGTTTTTAGTATTTAGTATTTTTACTACTAGAACAAAATACATCTGTTTTTATTTAGCACTTTAGCAAAATTAACAGGGAATAAAAGCACTGCACTCACATGCAAACCATCCATAGGTACTAATGATTTCTTTAAGTTTAATAATAATAAAATTGAAAACATCAGGCAAAAAAATCCAGGCGATTAATATAAGTCCAACTAATATCATTTTATAAATTACCCTATAGAGAGCGCTGTAATTATAACAGAATCAATTATAAAGTTTTACTCCTATTCAAGAGAATGGCTGGCAGTTATTAACCACTTAAATAAGAAACCTGACCTTGACCCTGTTAGCTGTCCAACTATAGTACAATATCAAACCTCCACTTTATCTCCTCTAGATTCTAGAAAAAGTTGTAGCACAGCAGATCTGCTCACATCTACTTAGGAATAACAGTTTTGAAATGTATCAGTCAGGATTTCGGTCTCATCATAGCACAGAGACAGCACTAGTTAAGGTGGTAAATGACCTGTTATTGGTCTCTGATCAGGGTTTTGCTCGCCCTTAGTGCATCTTTTGACACCATTAATAATCTCCTTGCTAGACTAGAGAATGTTGTTGGAATAAAGGGAAGGGAACAGCTTTTACTGAACACTGGACCTTTTTTCCACTGCTTAAGATAAGTGCATCGGCTATGATGACGAAAACTATTATAGAGGACGCACGTTCTGATTTTGCCAAGTCCGTGATGCCCTGAGACCAATATTTATTTATGATGACCCTGGGACAACAACTTGCTCAGCCAATCAGTGTTTATGACGTCATCAAATTGTGCGACCCAATTACTATCACCATTTTGCAGAGTCCGCCAAAATACAAAATAATCAACGGTTTGCACCTGCACCGCACCAGTGGCAAAATCAGGATGTGCCACCAGCAAAAAGGTAAGACCGTGCCTTAATTTTTCTTATGGTATCATTTAACAGAAGTATATTAATGATAGTAAGCTTCATATTTCTTTTTAGATTTGTGGGGATTTCACAGCAGAAATTGTAATATTAGTTTGAATTGCCAAGTTAACCGCGTTAGCCTTTCACTGATGTAGGTTACCGTTAACTTTCTAGCGCCAGTTAAAACAGTCTAATAACGACTGTTGATAGCTGTCAAAGAGATGCGATTAAATAGTTGCATTTAAAGACGAACAAAATGCGGAACAAAGCAGCGTTAGTTTGAGCACCGCACGGACCATTCAGCTCTGACCACCATCAGACACAATTTGAGACCCTACTGCGATCTGATGTGAGATCCAGGTAGAACCGATTGAAACAGATCATTTATTCTGTTACATATTAATATGTTGACCTCAATTGAGTTGTAAACCCATCTGCATCTGCTAAACATTTAAATACATTTTAAGGACTGGGCATCTTGGATGTTGTTTTTGTGTAAGACCACTGGCAAAAGTTGCTTGCTTTTAAGGGCCAGATTTACTTAAAGTGTACAAACAGTGATTTACTTACAGTGCTTTTACTTACCGTAGTACAAACCTTTTCAGCCTATCTAGTCCCTGTATCAAAAAGTCAATCAATCAGCAAGAGAGTGAAAGTGTAATATCTGGTGTGATTTATAACAGACAACTAATAGCAGCTCTATATGTTACTTAAACCTTGACCCTGAATCAGAGCTGGATTTGGCCACTCACCTCTTTGGGCCTACAGCAGCCAATATGTTTTTATTCTTTTTTTAGCGGACTGTATGAGATAATCTGCTTCAGTAAATGGCACATATACTTGGATCAGATTTGCAAATAAAAAGAGAAAGGTTCTTGATCACAATTGGATTTTTATTTCATTTTAGACACAAAATACAATGTTTTTTGTTTTATTATTGGCTGATTGACAATATGTACAATGTTCAAAAACATGCACTTTAATAAAAAGTTTCTTTCAAACCTTAATTTATTTAGTTTTTTTTGGCCACCGTTAGCTTTGCGTGTTCTATTTGACTTAACAGGAAAACTTAATGTGACATCTGTCATTGTTTCTGGGGTAGTTTTTCTGTCTGTCTTTCTTTTTCTGTTTGCAAACAGTGGACGTATTTTACGTGACTTGTCTGCATCACAAAGTTTCCCAAGATGATATAGGCAACAGGGATTCCATGACTATGACTGTCTCTGACAACTAATGTAAATAAAGGAAAACCCTACTGGTTGACACCATGTGTCCCATCCATAAAAACAATCTCTCTTCCATATTTATGAAGGTTGTGGATGGCATGGTTCATGGATGGCATTTGGAGAACTATGATAAGATCTGTTTGAGGACTATAAGGCTGATAAAAAATAACATTGTCTTTAAAAGGGCCCTCTAGAAGGTGTGAGGTACTAGTGGCATCATCTTTGTGTTGCTGTTTTTTTCTCATCATATATGTCCGAATATTTTCAATGTCTTTTGGGGTAACAAAATAAGCTCGGTTGTTGAGATCAGTATGTCCTTATTCCCTTGACCACTCATATGATTTTAGGAGAATTGTATGTGGTTTAACACTAAGAGATATTAAATCCTGAATATGCTTGATAAGCTCTTGACTAATGTTTTCTTAATGTGTCCCTCAGAAGAACTTGATAGGTCATGTCCTAAATGAATGCTGTAATGCCTTTCGACTATAACTAGTTTGTTGAGCCAGTCTGTCCTCTTTTTACAAGAAACATAGGCCTTGCATCCTTTGGCAAGTCGACTTTGTTGAGTGCATGCTCCAGAGCGCTTACATAAAAATAAGAAATATCCATGTTTTTGATTTTGAAGACTTGCAGAATTCACAGTCCTGAAGTTGGCATCTTTGGATGCGTTTATAGCAGTGAGTCTGTGCTGAATAAATTCACAAGCATCCAAATGATTTTTTAAAACATGGACTGTTATATCTGTCTCTTTTTTGTTTCCTTTAAAGCGCTCCTCTTTGTAGACTGTTGTTTTTATAAATTCCTCCATCTCTAATGTCAAAATCTAAAGAGCAAAGAGACAAAAACAATTAGATTAAACATCAATAATGTAAAGTGAAAATCCATGATAATCTCAAGAAAACATCATGGGAATGCCCCTGCGTGACTACGCTCTGAACCACGTGTGAAATCTAGCCAATAGGCAAGCCGTGACGTCATAGACAGGCGACGTCGCGTAAACCAGGAAGCTACAAGATGGCTGTGCGGTGGTAGCGACATTAGCTTCTGCAAAGAGAGAAGGTAAGCGCCGCAGGGATGCAGGGAGTGTGGCACAGAGACGCAGCGTCTCGTTCCTTTCGGGGAACTAGGGTTACATTCGTAACCTAGAGACGTTCCCCTTCAGGAACTCCAGCTGCGTCGAAACGCTATGGGAACGAGTGTCCAATCACGCCACACTGACCAGACCCTGCCGAAAGAGTGAGGGCCTCGGCACCAGCACGCAGAACATAGGAGCCCGGGGTGGCTCTGAGGTCAAGGCCATAAAACCAGACAAAGGTCAGCGGGGTGGACCAACCCGCAGCGTCACAGACGTCCCGGAGTGACACTCCAGTGGATCCGGCCGCAGAGGCCGCCACACTCCGGCGGAGCGAGCCCTGACCGCGATCGGAGCGGGGACCAGGACTCGCAGCCAAACAACTGCACCCACCACCTCCAAGGACTCGTCCTGTGGAGATAAGCAACCAGTGCTCGCACTGGACACAGCCGGGTCTCGTAACCCCTGGTTGGGGCTATAAACAGAGGAGGGCAGAATGCCTGTAAAACGACACATCGTGTGGGAGCACCCAGCGTGTAAGGAAACACCCTGGCCATGCCAGGGGGCAACTCCAGGTGGGACGAGGCAACTGCCAGGACCCAGACAGGCACCCTGAGTCGCGTCCTGGGCCACAGCCTCCGGGCACCGCGGAGGAAACGTGTCACCAATAGGACCTACCCAGTGAACACGGAAAGCCTCAGGGTCGAAGGGGTTAACCCTGCGGCAAACTGTACCTGCAAAAACACCAGAACTGAACCGACCGGGCAGTTAACTGGGTCCAAGTCACGGTGCTCACACCGTGACGCGAACAGTCGCCATCGTGCGGCGTACGACCTCCTCGTGGAGGGAGCTCTGGAGTGGAGAAGGGCCTCTACTACCTCGGTAGAGAGAACAGCCGCTATGAACTGTGCCCCCTTAGGGGCCACAGCCTTCACAACCAGGGTTCCGCCCGCCATCGAGGTGCCACCAGGAGGAGAAGACTTCCTCCCGGCGAACTCATACCAGAACTCCTGAGAGCAGCGCGACTGGGGGAAAGGCGTACAGGCGTAGCCTCGGCCAAGATCGTCCCATGGCAGCCACCCCGTGAGGGAAGCGTCCGTCGTTAGCGTTACGCGACGACAAGGAGTCCCTAAAACGGGGCCTTGGGACAGAACGTAGGGTCCTACCATGCAACCAAGGCTCAAAGGGCACACCGCGAGACCTTGATGGTACGATACAGACTCCCTCAGGGGGAGAACCCTCCTGCCCCGGAGCCACCACTGGAGGGGCCACATGCGGAGAAGGCCGAGTGGAAAACACTGGACGCTGCCGACATGAGACCCAGCAGTCTCTGGAACTGCCTCACAGTGACTGGCTGGCTTGCTCCTACCCTCCTGACTGCAGTGAGGATGACTACAAACCGGGCGGGAGACGACCGTGCTCTTAACCCGGCCGAGTCCCACACCACGGCGAGAAAGCGGTTCTCCACGCTGGGAAAAAGTACACTTTACCCGGCGTCTCAGTCTGAACCCCAGTACCTTCATGCAGGCGAGAACAGCATCTCAATGCCGAACCGCCTGGTGCTCTAACAAGCCAACATCAGTTGGCTCGGGGTCAGTGCCGCGTTCACGCACTCTGTGAAGGCACAGGGTGAGAGCGCTAGGCCGAACGGAAGGACCGATATTGGTAAGCTTCGCCCCAAAAGCAACCTCAGGAACCTCCCGTGTGCGGTGAAGGACGGCAGCATGCAACCTCCAGATCTAACGTATGACAAATCAGTCCTCAGACTTGACCTGAGACACGACCTCTCTAAACGAGAAACCTGAACCCGAGCCTCAAAAGTGAGTGGTTCAAGGAGCGGAGATCCAGAATGGGATGCAACCCACCGTCCTTCTTCGGAACAACAAAGCACGGGCTGTAGCAGCCTGACTCTCTGAACAAGGAGGAGGGAACCACCTCGATGGCCTGTTTCCTCAGGAGAGCACGCACCACCTGTCCCAGGACCAGAGCCTGCACGGGTCCCACCAGGGTGGGACACACCCCGTTGAACCGGGGAGGAGAAGACGCGAACCGAATCGCGCAGCCCTTCTCCACAGTACGCAGGACCCCCGAGAGACCCCAGGCAGCCCTCCAGACTGACAGAAAGTCTCCACAGGGAAAACTAACCCCTCAGGGCTGGCCACTGACCCACTCAGAGCGGCTGAAGCGGTGCTCTGCAGCCGACTACACCTCCAGAGAGGCGGCGGAACCCCCCCATCCACAGCGAGCATACGGGCGGAATACGGGGAGCAAACCGCTGGAGAAAGCTGCGCCCTGAACACGACCCGTGGCAGGGCTAGCAGACCGTCCTCCTGAACCCGAACGGCAGGAGCAGCGCACTGCGGCCGTTGAAGCCCCCTGATGAGGACGACCCCATCCGCAACGAACCCTCGGGCGGAAATAAGGGAGTTAACCGCAAAAGGGAGGCAGCGTCCTGAACACCCTGTGGCAGGGCCAAAAGACCGGCCTCCCGGTGGTGCCGGGGAGGGACGAGCACCGTCGCATGAGGTGCGCACCGCCCTCCAAGATGCAAGCCATCAGGCCCACGCACCACAGCCCGTTCACTAGGGGCGAGGACGACCCTCAGGCCGTCCAGCCACTCATCAGGCTTAGAGTGTCGCCAGGGGCCCCTAGGACCGCCCCGCGGGAATCGGTTGGCAACACTCTCACCGGGCCATTTCGCTGCGCCCGGACGTACCAGGGCGAGGCTGCCGAGCAGCCCCATCGGAGCAGCGAGGAACTACCACTGAAACGCCACCGCGGTCTCCTGAACCCGCCAGAAATCGCCCTTACCTACAGCGTTACCAGGTCAGGCCAGGAGGGGACACCATGGCGCTCAGAAGGAAGCTCGCATCATCCCCATAGCAGGCCAGCCCGGTATGCCTGCAACACACTCATCGTGTGGAAGCAACCCGTAAACCTGCCGCGTAGCCCTACCCACCAGAGCCAAGTGGCTCTACGTAGGCAAACCGATAGCTGTCACAGACGCAACACTTGGGGAGAGATAGCTAGCTAGCGTCTCTACCACAAGCGGCATAGTCCGTAGCCACGCCACTTAGCTCCAACAACATTCGCGCACAGCGAAAGAACATCGGAAAAGCACGCGCGCACACGGGCCTCCCCCGACCCAAACACAGATCAGGGAAGGCGCTGAGGCTGTGACACAGGGCGCAGGAAACGCACAACCAGCTCACTGGGTGCGCGCTGCATCTGCCACTCGACCGGCCAAGCTAAATCCAAGCTAAATCACGACCAGGTGCGTTATTCATCATGAAATGATTTGCGCTTTCTGTTGCATTTCTGTATGAACTCTGTGGAAGAATCAAACTCTGTCGCTAAAAGACGAGCAACGGACAACTTTTTCAAACCCATCCTCTCTGTACTAGGAGATGAACCTTTTCAGTTTGTCAATCAACAAAACAGCTGTATTTAGCGAAATCTCGGCAGACTGCATGGCGATGTTGAAGCATGTGATTTCTGTCAGCATGTCATTCCAAAAACAAGACAAGTCATAAACTCCATAGTCTGTATTTCATTAGACAGTGCATGTGCCTCTGAAGAAATCTTGCCATCTTTACACTTTTGCTCAAGTCTTTCCAAAGCATCCAGTACGCCACCGAACTGATACCTCAGAGCTTTAACCGAGTCCAGCTTTGCCTCCCATCTCGTATCGCTAAGGGGTTTCAATGTTATGTCAACAAACCGTTTCAGAATGTCCCAACGTTTCGCTGATGATGCAAATATAGTGTACAGTCTTTGAACAGTTCTGAAAAAATTCAAACATGCTCTATTGGAAGAGGCAGCATCGCACAATAGCAAATTGAGACTGTGACTTGCACATGGCATAAACAATGCATTTGGATTCTTTTCTAAAATCAAAGCCTGTACCCCTTGATGAATCCCTCGCATATTTGATCCATTATCATAATTTTGACCCCGACAATTCAGAAGGTCAAGCCCAAAGTTTTCCAGTGTGGCAATTAAAGTCTTTGTAAGCCCTTGTCCTGTTGTGTCATTAACAGTGTTAAAGTCCACAAATGATTCCGCTATCTTAGCCACTTTGTTTTCATCAGTGTCAACGTGTCGAATTACGATTGAGGCTTGCTCTTGCTTGGACATGTCGGGCGTGCAATCAAACTCGACAGCATAGTATTTTGCGCCTTTTACTTGCTTACTGATTTTCTGTAAAACACAGTCTGCGATGGATTTTAGGAATTAATTTTGTGTACACCAACTTAAATATGAAGTAAATTTTTTCTCTGTCATTATTTTTTGTAAATGTTGTGCCATGACTGTCATAGCGGGCTAAAAGTTTGATTAATCCAAGGAAGTTTCCGTTTCTCGGATTTCCAATTATTGCATTTTTACCTCGTAAAGGCAAGTTCCTCTCTGCAAGAAACAAAATGCAATCCAGCACCCTGGTCAGCACTTGCTTCCATCTCGACTTTTCCTCTTTAATCACAGTTTGTAGCTGAATGTCGATACATTGTCCCAATCTTAACCTACTTTCAAGTTCTTTCCATGCTAGGTAAGCGTCAATGTGGTTATGCCCTGTTTCGTGTCGCTGTAATCTACTTGACAGACATCGCCAGTTACCATAACCTTTTACGAAGCGTTGCTTTGGGTTTTTTCTCCACCGAATACTTTGCACCCAAAGCAGTAAACTTTATTTGTTTTGTGGGAAAACATCATCCAGTCTCGTTCCACTCGTTCACCATTTGCTAATTGTCTAAAGCAGTAAGCTTTTGAAAAACATCTGTTATTCTGCTGCAATTTTGGGAACGGCCCGACAAGTACTTTTGTAGGGCCATACTTGGTTTGCGTTATACGAAATGAATTAGTCACTTAACCCAGGCAAGGCCAGGTTGAGGGATCTGCGTCATGATTGAGCAACACATTAACATTTAAGATCTCTACTTCTTCTTCACATTGCTGTTTTTCGCTGTCATCGGCATCGGGGGCACTGGTGGTGGGCGTGCACGGGCTGCTAATGGACTGTCCTGCTTCATTTTCACCGGCAGCCAGAATGTTATGCATATTAGTCTCCCTCTCGCTAAACTGTAGTCCTGTTCTTTTGAGATCGACTCCGCTTTTTCTGTTAATGTCTTGAATGCTGTTCTGTGCTGTTTCTTCCATGCAGATTGTCGGTTGTTCGTCGCTAAACTGCTGCCCTCCCACAGTGCTAACATCCTCACTGAGAAGATCGACATTGTCATATATGTTCTTTTCATGACCAATATTTGGCTTATTTTTCGGAAAGACCCAATTTGTAAGAGAGTTTTTTTTTGTTTTTTTTACCTCTTCATCCTTATTTTTTTTTTGAGTTTTCGTTTTTGGGCACCAGACAAATGCTTCTTTCGGTCCATCATTACATTTTGCGTCAACGTCATGCGTGCTGGTTGAAGAGCGTCATGCTCACGCAGCACTTTAATTAACAATAGTTTAAATTTATTTACAGGGAATTTATTTTATTTCACCACACACATATATATATACACACACACACACACACACACACACATACAGTGCATACAGTGTATACAGTGGGGAAAATAAGTATTTGAACACCCTGCTATTTTGCAAGTTCTCCCACTTAGAAATCATAGAGGGGTCTAAAATTGTCATTGTAGGTGCATGTCCACTGTGAGAGACATAATCTAAAAAAAAAAAAATCCAGAAATCACAATATATGATTTTTTTCTGGTTCCTCTCCAGGTTTCTTCCTTATGCCATCTTGGGGAGTTGTTCCTTGCCACAGGCTCACTCATCAGCGACAAACTTACACTTATAAAGAACATCTTGTTTAATTTTATCACCACATTATCTGTGTAAAGCTACTTTGAGACAATGTTCTTTGTTAAAAGCGCTATAGAATTTAATTAAATGGCATCTTCAGATTGTGAAGAGATTGAAAAGTTTGACTGATAAAGCATTTTTATAGAGAACAACAACAACAAAAAAAACTGATCCTGTTTACACACATTTTCCTTCTCCACACATAAGCCCAGATATGTAAAATCCTGTTCAATTCATGTTGATGTGAGAAATAGAAAAAAATGTGTTTGGGGAAGGAACACGATTTGAAAACACAAACAGGTTCCTATCTATTGTAGCGAGATGAGATGTCCCCCTGTTTTTTTTCTTTCTTTCCTTTCTTCCTTCCTTCCCCCTCTTTCCTTTCCTGACCTGTTCTTTTATTTATTATTGTTTTCTTTCCATTTCCATGTAGTGGTGTAGTGGTTAGAATTCGGCGCTCTCACCGCTGCAGCCCGGGTTCGATTCCTGGTCAGGGAACCAACCCCAGCCATTAGGGTTGCACAAGCCAGTGCACTCTTAGTGCCGGATAAATGGGGAGGGTTGCGTTAGGAAGGGATTAAGATATTCAGTATTTTCTAAACATTATAGTTCTTTACATTAAAAATGTTAAACATGTTTTTCTAAAGATGTTTATGTTCTTAGATTTTTAAAACACTGCTTTAGTGTTGATGGAATGTTACCAGAATCATGCTTAAGGACTACATTACCCAACAACTACTGCACATCCTTGTTTGTCATATGCACTGATCACACACCTGTTCATTGTCACCTTAATTAACACTCATTGGCTCATTTGTTTGTCCATGTCCTTGCTCATGCTCAGGTTTGTTTCTTTGTTTTTCATTCATTTGTGCATATTTGTTGTTTTTATTAGTATTTAGTATTTTTCATGTCAAAACAGTCCTGACACGTCGAGCTTTAACAATTAAATGCTCAACAGCATAATCCTAGATTTTTATTCATCACTTTAGCAAAATTTACAGGGAATAAAAGCACTGCACTCACATGCAAACCATCCATAGGTAGTAATGATTTCAATAAGTTTAATAATAATAAAACTGAAAACATCAGCTAAAAAATTAATACAAGTCCAAATAATATAATTTTATAAATAACCCGGTAGTGAGCGCTGTAATAATCATTTACCAAGTTTTACTCCTAATCAAAAGAATGAATTCATTTTATTTATCTCCTCATCAAAATCATTAACTTGTAGACAAGTGATTGAGAATACAAGATTCTTTAAACAGATCATTCCAGAAGTAATTAAACCTGTTCTAAAAATAATAAACTCTTTCATCAGCACTGGTTATGAACCTAAATCTTAAACTGGCAGTTATTAACCACTTAATTAAGAAACCTGACCTTGACCCTGTCAGCTGTCCAACTATAGTCTAATATCAAACCTCCACTTTATCTCCATTAGATTCTAGAAAAGGTTGTAGAACAGCAGATCTGCTCACATCTACTTAGGAATAACAGTTTTAAATCTCCTTGCTAGACTAGAGAATGTTGTTGGAATAAAGGAAACATTTCTCCTGGCTCAGGTCTTATCTGACTGATGGCTCTCAGTTTGTTGATGTAAATGGTGAGTTCTCCACACTCTCTGAGGTAAAGTTTAATGATCCAGTATGTTTTAGATTAAATGAATGTCTGTGATCTAGATGTGCAGATTGATCTATTTGGGCTCTCACCACTGCTGATGCCCTGGTCGTGACTGAACACTGGACTTCTTTCACTGCTTAAGATAAGTGCATGAGCTATGATGATGATAAAAGGTGAGGTGGAAGAGGACATGGGTGATGATGACTTCGCCAAGGAGCTTAACCAGTACCGCAAGGCCAAACCAGGAGGTGGACCAGGCAACCAACGTGGCAGAGGTAAAATGTAATGCTCCCATTGGTGAAAATCAGCACAAATTCATTTATAACTGCGCTACAATTGTCATTGCAGGATTTATGACAGTGACTCTATACAGTGTGGACTAGCAGCTTGCTCACCTGCATTTCCTCAGTCTGCTCAAAACGCAAAATAATATTTTCAATGGCTATCTTAAAAAAAAGTCTAAAGTATACAGCGGCTCATCTCCAGACCCCCCTGTCCTGTACATCTGCCTCTTTTGCCCCAACCACCTGCATGTGTTCCCTCACCACATCCATAAACCTCCTCTTTGGCCTTTCTCCTTTCCTCCCTCCTGGTGGCTCCATCCTTAGCATTCTCCTACCGATATACCACATGTCTCTCCTCTGCACCTGTCCAAACCATCTCAATCAATCCTCCCTCACCTTGTCTCCAAAACGTCCTACATGCGCTGTCCCTCTAATAAACTGGTTTCTAATCCTGTCCATGCTCGTCATTCCCAACGAAAACCTCAGCTCTGCTACCTCCAGCTCTACGTCCTGTCTTTTAGTCAATGCCACTGTCTCTAAACCATACAACATCGCAGGTCTCACCAGTCCTATAAACTTTACCTTTCACTCTCACAGATGCCCTACTATCACAGATCACTCCTGCTTTCTCTTCTCCACCCACCACACCCTGCCTGCACACTTTTTTTCTTCACTTCTCTAACACACTCCATTACTTTGCACTGTTGATCCCAGGTACCTGAACTCCTTCACCTCTTCTCCCTGCAACCACACCACTGCCTCCCTCTCATTCACACACATGTACTCTGTCCTACTCTTACTGACTTTCATTCCCCTTCTCTCCAGCACATACCTCCACCTCTCCAGGCTCTTCCTAACCTGCTCCCTACTCTCACCACAAATCACAATACCATCCACAAACATTATAACTCACGGAGACTCCTGTCTGACTTCATCCGTCAACCTGTCCATCACCACTGCAAACAGGAAAGTGCACACTTTACTGCTGTCACACGTCCTGCACAACCCTCACATACTTCTGACACACCTGACTTCCTCATAATATACCACAACTCCTCTCTCTACCCTGTTGTACGCTTTATTTAAATCCACAAACACACAATGCAACTCCTTCTGACCTTCTCTATACTTTTTCATCAACAATCTCACAGCAAATAATGCATCTGTGGTGCTCTTCCTCTGCATGAAACCATACTGTTGCTCAAAGATTGTCACCACTACTCTTTCCGATAACTTCATGGTGTGGCTGATCAACTTTATTCCCCTGTAGTTACTGCAGGTCTGCACATCTCCCTTATTCTTAAAGATCAGTACCAGCACACTCCTTCTGCATTTCTTAGGCATTCTCTCAGCTTCCAAAATCACAACCTGGTTAAAAACTCTATTGCCATCTCTCCTGAACATCTCCATGCTTCTTACCGGTATGTCATCTGGTCCCACCGACAATTCACTTTTCATCCTCTTAATCGCTGCTTTCACTTCCTCCTTAATAATCCTGTCCACTTACTGCTTCACCATCTCCACACCATCCAACCATCTCTCTCTCTCTCTCTCCCCATCTCTTATTTTCCTTGTTCATCAGCAGCTCAAAATATTCCCTCCATCTTCTCAACACTCTCTCCTTACTGGTCAACACATTTCCATTTGCATCCTTTATTGCTCTAACTTGCAGCACATCCATCCCAGCTCAGTCCCTCTGCCTGGCCAAACGCTACAAATCCTTTACTCCTTCCTTAGTGTACAACTTCTCATATGCCTTTTCCTTGGCTTTAGCCACATCTCCTTGTACTCCTGCCTATCCCAAAACCACGTCTCTGTCTTCCTTTCTCTTTCCACATGTTACACCAAGTACCTTTCTAGCTGTCTCCCTTATCACTTCTGCAGTAGTTGCCCAATCATCCAGCACCTCTTCACCACCACCGAGCGGCTGTCTGACCTCTTTCCTGAATCTCACACTACAGTCTTCTTCCTTTTGTGTCCACCATGTTATTATTTTTTAAGTGCTCACTCTTCTCCTCCTCTTCTTCACCTCCAAAACCATCCTACAGACCACCGATGCTGTCTAGCTACACTGTCCCTGCCAGCACCTTACAGTCTCCAATCTCCTTCAGGTTGCATCTCCTACATAGAACATAGTCCACCTGTGTGCACCTTCCTCCACTCTAATACGTCACCCTCTGCTCCTCCTTCTTAAAATAAGTGTCCACCATTGCTATTTCCATCCTTTTAGCAAAATCTACCAGCATCTGCCCTTCCACATTCCTCTCCTTAAGGCCATACCTACCCAGCACCTCCAGATCTCCAGATGCAGGTTTCCTTCACCTGCATGCCTATTAAAGTCTGCCCCAATCATCAATTGTTCTTTCCTAGATACACTCTCCACCACTTCATCTAACTCACTTCAAAATTTTTCCTTCTCCTCCATCTCACAACCCACTTGTGGAGTATAAGCACTGCCCTCCAATGTTCCTGGTCTTTCCACTTGGTCTCCTGAACAAACATTATATCAGCTTTCTCCATTATATCAGCTCTCTCTCTCCCTTAACCAGTCATATAAAAAACCCACTCTCCTTTTCCTGCTGTCTCTGTAGATGTCTTCCTCCTCTCCTTTTCCCTCTGCGGCCAAAAGTAGCCTATTTTCCCAAAAGTACTCTATTGGCTAACAATACCTGTGGCGATTGTTGGTAACCCGGGCCTCGACCGATCCAGAATGAAATTTGGATTTCCTGATCCGCCTATTTGATTTGGCACGTTTTATGCTGGATGTTCTTCCTAACGCAACCCTCCCTATTTATCCGGGCTTGGGACCGGCACTAAGAGTGCACTGGCTCGTGTAACACTAATGGCTGAGTTACATATGTATTTTTGTTTGTTGCTGCTTTCAAAGTACAATTATTTAAAAAATAATTTAATAATAAATAATAAAAATTTACCTTCACTAATGTCTGCAAAAGTGAATCCATCCTAAAGTTTGATCAATTTCCTGGAGTCCTGCTCTCCAACTTTGATCAGCAGCATGTTTCAAATCTAACATAACAAAAAAAGAAAAAAGTTATTAATAGCTATAAACAGATGCACTGCATCAGCAACCTGTTATTTAAACCCAGTCAACTGTGTATATTATAAAAGTCTTTATAGTTAAGTAAGAAAATGCAGACAGAAATTAAAATAAAGAATAGGACAAATAATCGATTTTGATGTCTGGCAAATTTAGTGTTTAAACTGAACAAAATGCAGATATCCAAAATAAGCTCTGGTTTTTCCTAAGGAACAAAAGGGTCAGGGAATTTTGAATTACAAATACAATCAGTTTGTTTATCTAAATAGTAAGTTCTCCACACTCTCTGAGGTAAAGTTTAATGAATGTCTGTGATCTAGATGTGCAGATTGATCTATTTGGGCTCTCACCACTGCTGAGGCCCTGGTCGCGACTGAACACTGGACTTCTTTCACTGCTTAAGATAAGTGCATCGGCTATGATGATGATAAACTATGAGGGTGAGGTAAAAGAGGACATGGGTGATGATGACTAGGATGACTTCGCCAAGGAGCTTAAACAGTACCGCAAGGCCAAAGAAGGAGGTGGACCAGGCAACCAAAGTGGCAGAGGTAAAATGCAATGCTCCTTATTGCACTACAATTGTCATTGCATGATTTATGACTGCTGCAAACATGAATATAGATGATCTGTACCTCCATGTAAACTGAAGTCACAGTTGTTTCTCATCTGCGTCAGATAATGTACCAGCTCTAACAGAGTGATTTTATACAGTGTAGACTTGCAGCTTGCTCACATTTCATAGAATATAGATATTGTCAAAATATAAACTATATTTACTAACATATTTTCATGACCAACCTTTGTAAAACTGCAATTCAATAAAAATTCACATTTTTTAATAACAACTCATTTAAATTTTATGTCATATCTAATCATAAACATCTAAATGTATTGTTGTCAAGTGCGCAACATAAGGTGTTGATGCGTTTTTGATCAATTATGACTGTCCACACCTGAATTTGTCACTTTTTACAGTTTTTAAGTTTTTCATGAAATTAACAATTTAAAATCATAAAAACTGTAAAAAGTGAAAAGGTTTCTGTCTTGTAGGACGAAAGAAAAGCAATATTCAAAATACATTTTTTTTCATAAAAATATATTATGAAAGTTTATATTTTATTATTACTTATATTTTAATGAAAAAAGTTATATTCTTGTCTAAACAGTTTTTTTGTCACCTTTCTGTTCACTTATTGGACCTCATCGCTTTTTTCTGAATTTAGGCTTAGGAATATTATAATTCATATTTAAATAATAACTTTTATAATTTTATTAAAAATGCCATTGTCAACATGATTTGTCGTCACTGTATTCGTATTTTTGTTTGAAAGAATTGCACTTTTTTAGCAGATTTCATTAAAAGTATGCTTAGGAATATGGAAATTCATATTTTAAAAATAATCTTAATTTCTTTTATGAAAAAAGTAATATTGTAGAAGCATGATTTCTCATACGTTTATTAGTTTTTCGTTTTAAGAATTGCACTTTTTTAAAGAATTGAACTAAAGTTTTGATGAAATAATTCTTATGAATCAGAAAATTCATAATTTAAGAACAGCTTTGTGTCATATTTTAGTCAAATACCATTTGTCATGCTTCCTTTTAGTTCACGAATTGCTTATTTCAATGGTTTTAAATTAAATTGTGCTTATGAATAAGAATATTCGTATTTTGTATTCGAATTATTATGTTATGAAAATAGTAATATTGTTATCAAAACATGATTTGTCATGCCACTTTAAAAAAAATTATAATTTAATCAAATTAAGCTTAAGAATAAGAATTTGTTTAATATGCAAGTAAAATTTTTATGAAACAAGTAATATTTTTTGTCTTAACATTACTTGGTCATGTCACCTTTTCATTCATGTATTGCACTTTTTAATGGGTTTTAATAAAAAAATTATTCCTAATATAAAAAATTCATATTTTAATAACTTTTATGAGCCATATTTTGTCAAAATATGATTATGAACAGGAAAGATAAATGTTCATAATTATATTTTCATTACAAATCTTTAAAAATGCAATTGAATGCAAATTATTTATGGTAAGTGGTTGATGGTGCTGTGTGAAAAAAGATATTAAACTTCTTGCTCTTTTAAGCACTTTTCTCACACAGCAGCACAGCAACATTTTAATTTTTCCTGTTCATAATCACATTTCCATGACAAATCGTTAAAAACGCAATTGGTAAAAAAGGTGCTATGACAAATCATGTTTTGACACAAATGTGACCTCCATAAGCAATTTATAATTATAAAATTATGAATTTCCTATTTTTATTAATTGTATTATGTTGTATTATATTATATTATATATTTTATAATTTTAATAATGTGATATGATAAACTGTTAAACAGTGGAATAAACAAACGAAAAACGGTTACATGGCAAATCGAGATGATTAGAAAATATCTATAATGAAAATTTTATGTTTCATATTCACATTAGTGATTTAATGAAAAACTGGTAAAGACTGTAAAAAGTTAAAGATTCAGGTTTGAAAAGAAATAATTCATCTAAAATGCATCAACAGCTCATGTTTGGCGAAGCTTTGTGCTAAAATAGTGCTGGAAAAATATCAGATCAATATTATTTTCTACTTTATTTTAACCTACATCTGTTAACCTCAGTTCTGATTAAAACTACCAAAATGTTTTTTCAATTCGTTATTTTTTAATTGCCAATTTAGTTAGTGATGTCACAGATATGGGGACACCCCCCCCCCAAACAAAATGACCATTTTAATGTAAAAAGTGATTGTGTTATTTTTTGACTATTTATCACAGACTTGGATGTCAAAAATTAGAAACGAAACTGACTTGTTAGTTTTTTGCAGCATCAGCGTGCATTATCTTAATCCTCAATTCTTGGTATATTGCATTTTTAAAAGTTAATAGTGCCCCCTGTTAGGAAAAAGTTACATTTGTGCTTTTTACTATTGACAACCAGTGGGAGCACGAGACCATGAAATAGAGCTGTGAATAGAAAGCTTTGCTTTCCTATGGAGTTTTCTATTAGAGTATTATATCGTGTGTGTGCGTCTAATCTTTGAGACCAAGACTGTGATAAATGGTAGGAAAAACCCAGTCTCATTTGTGTTTTTTCCAATATCTGTGACGTCAAAAATTAAATTGGCAATTAAAAAAAAACGATGAGGGTGATTAATATATTTAAGTGAAACAGAAAAAACATTGATCTGATATGTTTTTACATCACAAACTTAGTGGACTTCAAAAGAACAGTTGTAGAACTACTTTTCCGAAGAGAAAACCGCTGACGAAGCAGATTTTTACAATCATTACAGTCTTTTAGCGTTTTCATGAAATTTTTATTATAAATAAGAAAATTCATATTCTCATAATAACAAATCATATTTTGACATAGAAATGATTTTTTCCACAAACTCATGATTTGTTATGTCATTTCGAATCATAAACATCTAAATTTTTATGGGTCAAGTGCATGTTGCATGAGTGAATAAGAGTTGGTTAAAAAAACCTTTTTCCTTTCGTTCTACGAAGCTCAGACTTGCAGAATCGCATTTTCAACGACTAAGAAGCTCATTCTTTACAGAACATACACGGATTTGCCAAACAAGGTGTTGATGCGTATTTCATCAATTATTAATTTCCCCTCTTGAAATTACAGTATTTTAGCGTTTTCATGAACTAATTATTGTAAATATGAAATTCATATTCTATTAAATAAGAAATGAAATTTTGACATAGAAATGACTTTTTCCGGAAACACATGATTTCTCATGTCATATCTCATCATGAACATCTAAATTTTTATGGGTCAAGTGCATGCTGCATGTGTAAGTAAGACTGGGTTCAAAAACCTTTTTCCTTGCGTTTCCTCGAAGCTGAGACTTGCAGAATCGCATTTTCAACGACTAAGTAGGTGCTTTACAGAACATACACGGCTTTGCCAAACAAGGTGTTGACGCGTATTGGATCAAGTATGACTTTCCCCTCCTAAAATTAGTGTTTTATCGTTTTCATGAACTTATTATTATAAAAATGAAAATTCATTTTCTTATAATAACAAATTTTGACATAAAAATGACTTTTTCCGCAAACACATGATTTGTCATGTCATATCTCATCATGAACATCTACATTTTTATGGGTCAAGTGCATGCTGCATGTGTAAGTAAGACTGGGTTCAAAAACCTTTTTCCTTGCGTTTCCTCGAAGCTGAGACTTGCAGAATCGCATTTTCAACGACTAAGTAGGTGCTTTACAGAACATACACGGCTTTGCCAAACAAGGTGTTGACGCGTATTGGATCAAGTATGACTTTCCCCTCCTAAAATTACAGTGTTTTATCGTTTTCATGAACTTATTATTATAAAAATGAAAATTCATTTTCTTATAATAACAAATTTTGACATAAAAATGACTTTTTCCGCAAACACATGATTTGTCATGTCATATCTCATCATGAACATCTACATTTTTATGGGTCAAGTGCATGCTGCATGTGTAAGTAAGACTGGGTTCAAAAACCTTTTTCCTGTCGTGTTACGAAGCTGAGACTTGCAGAATCGCATTTTCAACGACTAAGAAGCTCATTCTTTACAGAACATACACGGATTTGCCAAACAAGGTGTTGATGCGTATTTGATCAAGTATAACTTTCCATGCCTAAACTTTAAATTTTTACAGGTTTTATATAATTATTTTGAAAAATATGAAAATTCATAATTACAAATTATATTTTGACAAACAAGAATTTTTTTTACAAACACATGATTTGTTAACTCATAAATCATCATAAACATCTAAATTTACATAGGTCAAGTGCATGCTGCATGAATGAATAAGCTTTAAATCAAAAACCTTTTTCCTTGCGTTCTTCGACGCTGAGACTTGCAGAATCGCATTTTCAACGACTAAGAAGCTCATTCTTTACAGAACATACACGGCTTTGCCAAACAAGGTGTTGATGCGTATTTGATCAAGTATGACTTTCCCCTGCTAAAATTACAGTGTTTTAGCGTTATCATGAACTTATTATTATAAAAATGAAAATTCATTTTCTTATTATAACAAATAAAATGTTGACATAAAAATGACTTTTTCCGCAAACACATGATTTGTCATGTCATATCTCATCATAAGCATCTAAATTTTTACGGGTCAAGTGCATGTTGCATGAGTGAACAAGCCTTAATTCAAAAACCTTTTTCTCTCGTTCTACAGAGCTGAGACTTCTAGAATCGCATTTTCAACGACTAAGAAGCTCATTCTTTACAGAACATACACGGCTTTACCAAACAAAGTGTTGACGCGTATTTGATCAAGTATGACTTTCCCTTGCTAAAATTAGTGTTTTAGCGTTATCATTAACTTTTTTTTTTAAAAAATGAAAATTCATTTTCTTATAATAACAAATCATATTTTGACATAAAAATGACTTTTTCCGCAAACACATGATTTGTCATGTCATATCTCATCATAAACATCTAAATTTTTATGGGTCAAATGCATGTTGCATGAGTGAATAAGCCTTAATTCAAAAACCTTTTTCTTTCGTTCTACAGAACTGAGAGTTGCAGAATCGCATTTTCAACGACTAAGAAGCTCATTCTTTACAGAACATACACGGGATTGACAAACAAGGTGTTGATGCGTATTTGATCAAGTATGACTTTCCATGCCTAAACTTTACATTTTTACAGTTTTCATATAATTATTATGAAAAATATGAAAATTCATAATTACAAATCATATTTTGACAAACATGACTTTTTTCACAAACACATGATTTGTTATGTCATAAATCATCATAAACATCTAAATTTACATGGGTCACAAGTGCATGAGTGAATAAGCTTTAAATCAAAAACCTTTTTCCTTGCGTTCTTCGACGCTGAGACTTGCAGAATCGCATTTTCAACGACAAAGAAGCTCATTCTTTACAGAACATACACGGCTTTGCCACACAAGGTGTTGATGCCTTTTTCATCAATTATCAATTTCCCCTCCTGAAATTACAGTATTTTAGCGTTTTCATGAACTTTTTATTGTAAATATGAAATTCATATTCTTCTAAATAAGAAATGAAATTTTTGACATAGAAATGACTTTTTCCGCAAACACATGATTTGTCATGTCATATTTTGCCAAACAAGGTGTTGATGCGTATTTGATCATGAATATCTAAATTTTTATGGGTCAAGTGCATGCTGCATGTGTAAGTAAGACTGGGTTCAAAAACCTTTTTCCTGTCGTTTTACAAAGCTAAGACTTGCAGAATCGCATTTTCAACGACTAAGAAGCTCATTCTTTACAGAACATACACGGCGTTGCCACACAAGGTGTTGATGCCTTTTTCATCAATTATCAATTTCCCCTCCTGAAATTACAGTATTTTAGCGTTTTCATGAACTTATTATTGTAAATATGAAATTCATATTCTTCTAAATAAGAAATGAAATTTTGACATAGAAATGACTTTTTCCGCAAACACATGATTTCTCATGTCATATCTCATCATGAACATCTAAATTTTTATGGGTCAAGTGCATGCTGCATGTGTAAGTAAGACTGGGTTCAAAAACCTTTTTCCTTGCGTTTCCTCGAAGCTGAGACTTGCAGAATCGCATTTTCAACGACTAAGTAGGTGCTTTACAGAACATACACGGCTTTGCCAAACAAGGTGTTGACGCGTATTTGATCAAGTATGACTTTCCCCTCCTAAAATTACAGTGTTTTAGCGTTTTCATGAACTTATTATTATTAAAATGAAAATTAATTTTCTTATAATAACAAATTTTGACATAAAAATGACTTTTTCCGCAAACACATGATTTGTCATGTCATATCTCATCATGAACATCTAAATTTTTATGGGTCAAGTGCATGCTGCATGTGTAAGTAAGACTGGGTTCAAAAACCTTTTTCCTGTCGTGTTACGAAGCTGAGACTTGCAGAATCGCATTTTCAACGACTAAGAAGCTCATTCTTTACAGAACATACACGGATTTGCCAAACAAGGTGTTGATGCGTATTTGATCAAGTATGACTTTCCATGCCTAAATTTTTCATTTTTACAGTTTTCATATAATTATTATGAAAAATATAAAAATTCATAATTACAAATCATATTTAGACAAACATGACTTTTTTCACAAACAAATGATTTCTTATGTCATAAACATCTAAATTTACGTGGGTCAAGTGCATGCTGCATGAATGAATAATCTTTACAGAACATGCACGGCTTTGCCAAACAAGGTGTTGATGCTTTTTTCATCAATTATCAATTTCCCCTCCTGAAATTACAGTATTTTTGAGTTTTAATGAAATTATTTTTATAAAAATGAAAATTCATTTTCTTATAATAACAAATCATATTTTGACATAAAAATGACTTTTCCCACAAACATGATTTGTTATTTCATATCTCATCATAAACATCTTAATGTATTGTGGTCAAGTGCATGCTGCATGAGTGAAGAAGACTGGGTTCAAAAACGATTTTCCCTTCGTTCTACGAAGCTGAGACTTGCAGAATCGCATTTTCAACGACTAAGAAGCTCATTTTATACAGAACATACACGGATTTGCAAAACAAGGTGTTGATGCGTATTTGATCAAGTATGACTTTCCCCTGCTAAAATTACAGTGTTTTAGCGTTTTCATGAACTTATTATTATAAAAATAAAAATTCATTTTCTTATAATAACAAATCAAATTTTCACATAAAAATGACTTTTTCCGCAAACATGATTTGTCATGTCATATCTAATCATAAACATCTAAATTTTTATGGGTCAAGTGCATGTTGCATGAGTGAATTAGCCTTAATTCAAATACCTTTTTCTTTCGTTCTACAGAACTGAGACTTGCAGAATCGCATTTTCAACGACAAAGAAGCTCATTCTTTACAGAACATACACGGCTTTGCCAAACAAGGTGTTGATGCGTATTTAATCAAGTATGACTTTCCATGCCTAAACTTTACATTTTTAGTTTTCATATAATTTTTTTGAAAAATATGAAAATTCATAATTACAAATATTATGACAAACATTACTTTGTTCACAAACACATGATTTGTTATGTCATAAATCATCATAAACATCAAAATTTACATGGGTCACAAGTGCATGCTGCATGAGTGAATAAGTTAAAAATCAAAAAACTTTTTCCTTGCGTTCTACAGAGCTGAGACTTGCAGAATCGCATTTTCAACGACTAAGAAGCTTATTCTTTACAGAACATACACGGCTTTGCCAAACAAGGTGTTGATGCGTATTTGATCAAGTATGACTTTCCCCTGCTATAATTACAGTGTTTTAGCGTTTTCATGAACTTTTTATTATAAAAATTAAAATTCATTTTCTTATAACAAATCAGATTTTGACATAAAAATGACTTTTCCCACAAATAAATGATTTGTTATTTCATATCTCATCATAAACATCTAAATGTATTGTGGTCAAGTGCATGCTGCATGAGTGAAGAAGACTGGGTTCAAAAACCTTTTTCCCTTCGTTCTACGAAGCTCAGACTTGCAGAATCGCATTTTCAACGACTAAGAAGTTCATTAAGACTAAGAAGTTCAAACAAGATGTTGATGTGTTTTTCATCATTTATGACTCTCCCATCCTGAAATTACAGTATTTTAGCGTTTTCATTAAAATATTATTATAAATGTAAATATTCATATTCTTATAATAACAAATCATATTTTGACATTAAAAATTACTTTTTCCACAAACACTTGATTTGTTATGTCATATCTCATCATAAACATCTAAATGTATTGTGGTCAGTTGCATGCTGCGTGAGTGAATAAGCCTTAATTCAAAAACCTTTTCCCCTCGTTCTACGAAGCCGAGACTTGCAGAATCGCATTTTCAACAACTAAGCAGCTCATTCTTTACAGAACATACACGGCTTTGCCAAACAAGGTGTTGATGCGTTTTTTATCAATTATGACTTTATGACTTATGAGAAGCGGTTTCTGAAGAAATCTGCCCCGTTAGTCAGTTTTGGGAAGTTGATAATCTATCCTAAGCGTCTTAAAAGATTTAAAAACCTTTCCTGTTAATAAATCAGCCAAATTAGATATACCCTTTCCTTCCCAGGCCAGAAGGCCAACGAATCAGGGAAGTCAGGGTTTAAAGTAATTGGTGATTGCATGGACAAATTCTTGGGGACATTGAGATACTTTCTGACATCATCCCAAGCCAAAAGAGTGTTTAAAAGCAAAAAATTCCCAGCAACTGGGCAGACCTCCTTAAAGTTATGAATAAACGGAAGGGATGTTAGCAGTCTTGGCGCACATGCAAACGATTCCATACTGACCCACAAGGAGTCATTTAAAAACCACCTAAGCATTTGTTTAATCTGAGCAGGCCAATAAAATAGCTGCATATTGGGCAAAGAGCCACCCCCACACTCCCTCGGCTTCAAAAGAGAAGCAAGTTTAATCCTAGATTTTTTATTGTTCCATACAAACCTACCAATACCTGCATTCAGATCTTTAAAAAAGTTTTGATCCAAGAAACAGGGTATACACTGAAATAAATAGAGTAGACGGGGGAGCACATTTATTTTTATGGTGTTAATCCTTCCGAAAAAAGAAACCGGTAAAGGGGCAAATCTATTCATATCCTGCCTAATCTTGCCATTAAGGGTGAATAGTTCTTAGAGAATAAATCCTTGAAGTCAGAGGTTATGTGTATGCCCAAATAAAGAAACCCAGAGTCAGTAATGTGAACGGGACAATGTAAATTAACCGGTTGTGGTTTAATAACATGGCCTGGGATTTTCCAAAATTTATTTTATATCCAGTAAAATGACCACATTGATTAATTGTCTCCAACAGACTGGGAATGGACAGCTGCGGCTGTTTTAAGTAAAGAAGAACATCATCTGCATATAATGATAGACGGTGTTCCACCCCCCCGGATGCCCCTATGCATGCGAATACTTTCTGCCAAAGGTTCAATATATAAGGCAAACAAGAGTGGCGACAGGGGACAGCCCTGACGGCAACCTCTTTGTAACGAAAGTCGACTTGATAGTAAACCATTAGTATTAACCACAGCTCGTCAGCATACACATAACCTCTGACTTTCTTTTTTCAGCTTTAGAAAAAGAAGAAGCCTCACTAGTTTGATAAAGTTAAAACCCAAATTTAACTTGTCCAACACTTGAAATAAAAACCTCCACTCAACCCTGTCAAAAGCTTTCTCTGCATCCAGAGATATTATAGCAGCCGGGTCACCATCTAAAGCTAGATGTTGTATTATGTTTAACAGACTACGAACGTTGTCTGAACCATAACGAGATTTAATAAAACCAGTTTGGTCTGATTTAATAACTTTAGGTAGAATCTTCTCCAGGCGACGAGCTAAAGCTGTAGCCACAATTTTGAAGTCTACATTAAGTAAACTGATCCGGCGATATGAGGCACAGTCTAATGGGTTCTTTCCTTTTTTGAGGATCAAGCTAATAGATGCAGTCCTCCAGGAATCCGGAGTAAGACTGTCTTCCAAAAGATTATCAACTACTAGCATGAAAATAGGGGACAGCACATGCCAAAATCTTTTGCAAAATTCTGGAGGGAAGCCATTCAACCCTGGTGCTCTTCCACTGACAAAAGGTGAAATCTTTGCCGCTATTCAATCTATGCCTATAGATTGAATAGCGGCAAAGATTTCACCTTTTGTCAGCCGGGCATTAAGAAAGGCCCGGTCCTCGTCTGAGATTGAGGGTAGGGGTATCCTATCCAAAAAAGAGGCAGGGTCTTGGCAGGGCAAGAGGAGATGTACAGATTCTCATAAAAATCTTTAAAACTGGAGTTTATTACAGCAGGATCATGTGAAACTACTCCCTCAGCGGTTTCAATGGCCTTAATGGACCTTTCAGCCTGTTCACACTTGAGTTGATATGCCAAGAGATGACTAGATTTATTCCCATACTGATAAAACCTTTGCCTGCTGAACATCACTAACTTTTTTACATGTTCCGAATAGTTTAAGTTTAGTTTAGACCTGGCACCAATTCGAAGATTCCAGTTGTTTTGCGGTGGTGAAAGTTTATGAATCAATTCCAAGCTTTTAACCTCCTCCGCTAATGTTTTCCTGTTCTCTGCCTTCTTTTTTTTTTACGCCGCGTGATTAAATAAATAATGTGGCCCCTCAAGAAGGCCTTAGCCGCATCCCATTTGGTGGTGCTGTTCACTGGACAGAATCCGTTATCCTGCCAGTTCTGGGATATTTTTTCTTCAAGAAACTGACAGAAAGCATCATCATTAAGGAGAGAACTATTAAATTTCCAGTAAGAAGATTTCGGGGTTGAAAATCCTGTTAAATCTAAATACATTGGACTATAGTCCGAAAGAACCACTGGACTGATTTCACAGGATCTTACACAATTAACAAATCTGAAAGGCAAGAAAACATAGTCTAATCTGGAATAAGAATTATGAGGAGAAGAATAAAATGTAAAATCCTTGACCCCTGGGTGCAGCTCCCTCCATATGTCTACTAAGCCTGAAGCGTGACACATATTTTGCAGAGTTTGTGAAGAACGGGCAGATGATCCCGTGAAAGATGATCTGTCTAACCTACTGTCCATGACACAATTAGGTCCCCAGCCATAACCCCCAGGCCATTACACTTGTGATTAAACAATAGGACCATCCTTGAAATAAAGTCGGGGCTGTCCTCATTTGGGGCATACACATTCAAGACAGCAAGAGGTTTTCCCAAGATGTGACCAGTAATCAGAATAAATCTGCCTTCAGGATCTTTTTCAACCTGTTCTAAGATCAAAGGAACATTTTTATGTATCAAACTGGCCACGCCCTGTTTATTTGATGAGAAAGAACTAAAATATACTTCCCCAACCCAGTCCCTTTTAAGCTTTAAATGTTCTGCATCTGACATATGCGTCTCCTGTAGGAGTGCAATAGTTACCCTTTCCTTCTTCAAGGATTTTAGAACTTTCTTTCTCTTGACTATGCCACCCATGCCCTTCACGTTCCATGTGACCACCCTAGTCAGAGCAGACATACATCAGTGCTGTTCAAAGTGTTTAAATGCTGTGGACTGACAGAAGTAAGATTAAGACAACATAACTCTGTAATATAACCGGCTCTCCTAAACATAAACAATAACCCCCACCAACCCTCCCCCCTCTGCCCTATCCCCAAACGATAGGGCTCACATAACAACTTGTCACACACCCCACCGACCAACACCTCCATTGACCACACAGAAACACGACAGACAGAAAGAGCCCCCTAAAAACTCCTAGAAATAAACAAATAACGTCCACTCTAATAACCTTATTAAGAGAAAATATTAATTAAATACAGCCTATAAAGAAAGAGAAGAAAAAAAAAATTGTGGACATGTAATTAAATGGCTTTTTTTTTCTTTTTTACTAAAAAAAATGTACTAAAATAAACTTTAGTGCATAACAGTCTTGAATATAGAACCGAAGTTCTTCCCAACAAACAAAATTCCACCGAGTGGTCCTGCAACAAACTGAAAAAGCCATATAATTGTGTTCAAGTTCAGTAAGGAGAAACATGAAACGCCCTCAAAATGATTGAAGGAGTGGGAATACACGGGAATAATCCTATTGTCTACAGAAAAGCAAGAGATCCCTCGGCTGTGTCCAGAAAGTTAGTAGCTGCCAGAACAGTGTCAAATAAAATGATCTTTCCATTGTGTAAACAGCGAAGTCTAGCTGGATAAGCAAAGCCACGGTATACCCCTCGATCCACCATTCTTTTACACATGCCTCCAAACGCCCACCGTTTCTGTACAACCGCGGCGGGAATCTGGGAAAAAGCGTAACGTGGCACCACTATGGTTTACCGGTGTTTTCCTGCCAGCTCTCAAAACCGCCTCTTTTACTGGAAAGTGGAGGAACCGCACAATAACACTCCTCGACGGTGCGTTCCGTGTTAATTGAGACGGAAGGGGGGCTCTGTGCGCTCGATCTCGATAGCAGGGAAAACTGCGGAAAGCTGAAGCCAAACCCGAACCATAGACTGTAAAAAAGTAGTCAGAGATTCACTGCCTTCTGCTTTCTCAGGAAGACCAACAATCCGCATGTTTTTACGGCGACCCTGGTTTTCCAGATCATTCACTTTAGCTTACAGTTGCTCCACGGTAGCACGCAAATTAGCCATCAGATTGCTATGTGCACTCCCCATGTCTTCCACTGCAGAGATCCGTTGCTCGGCTGTAGTTATACGGTTCTCAGTGTCAGTGACTCGTACAGTGAGAGCAGCGACCGCGTTCTCGAGAACTGCAACAGAGGAAGCAATTTTTCCTAACTGTCCCTCAATACCGTCTAGCCGCGTGCCCACAGCCATAGTTTCACTCAAAATAAGTGAAGTGTCTGATTGTAGGCTAGCACTAGCCTCTTCCCCTTCTCCATCACGTGCTGCGGTGTTTTTCTTTCTCTCTTTACTTTTCTGTGACCTTGTTGGATAAAAAAAAAAAAATTATAATAATAAAAAAAAAATAGGAAAATCTTTATTCCCACCACTTTCCATCTCCTTCCACACTATTGAAATAGCACAAATTATACAGAAAAAAGGGCTGAATAAAGAGTTCTAAAGCGGAGCAAAACTCTTAAGCTGCCTTCTTGCTCAGGGTCACATGACCACCCACCAGAATCGCATTTTCAACGACTAAGAAATTCATTCTTTACAGAGCATACACGGCTTTGCCAAACAAGGTGTTGATGTGTATTTGATCCATTATGACTTTCCATGCCTAAATTTTTTACTTTTTACAGTTTTCATGAAATCATGAAAAATATAAAAATTCATAATTACAAATCATATTTTGACAAATATGACTTTTTTCACAAACACATGATTTGTTATGTCTTTAATCATCATAAACATCTAAATTTATAAGGGTCAAGTAATTTTGAATTAATTAATTGTCATATTTATTATTAAATTATAATTAACCAGTCTCAGCTTCGTAGAACGAAAGGAAAAAGGTTTTTGAACCAAGTCTTATTCACACATGCAGCATGCTCTTGACCACAATACATTTTATTTGTTTGTGATGAGATATGACATAACAAATCATGAGTTTGTGGAAAAAGTCATTTCTATGTCAAAATACGATTTGTTATTATGAGAATATGAATTTTCATATTTATCATCATAATTTCATGAAAACGCTAAAATACTGTAATTTTAGGGGGGGAAAGTCATAATTGATTAAAAACCATCAACACCTTGTGTGGCAAAGCCGTGTATGTTCTGTAAAGAATGAGCTTCTTAGTCGCTGAAAATACGATTCTGCAAGTTTTAGCTTCGTAGAATGAAAGGAAAAAGGCTTTTGAACCGAGGCTTATTCACATATGCAGCATGCACTTGACCACAATACATATAGATGTGTTCATGATTCATTCATGATTTTCATGAAATTATTATTATAAATATGAAAATTCATAATATCATAATTTGACATAACAAATCGTGTTTGTAGAAAAAGTCATATTTATGTCATATCTCATCACAAACACCTAAATGTATTTAAAACAAGGCTTGGTCAAGGCTGTGGTCAAGTGCAGCATGCACTTGACCACAGCCTTGACCAAGCCTTGTTTTAAAAGCCTATTTATTTGAGTTTTTAACTCTCTTCCAGTTTTCTACCCTTGTTCAGCCACCTGATAATTTCTTTAGCCCATAACTTTCCATGTGTTTCAGCTAATGATTGCAAAAAATCTGCTTCGTCAGCAGTTTTCTCTTTGCAAAAGTAGTTCCACAAGTGTTCTTTTGAGGTTTGTGATGTAAAAACATATCAGATCAATATTTTTTTCTGTGTTTCACTTAAATCTGTTAATCACCCTCATCGTTTTATTTTTAATTGCCAATTTAATTATTGACGTCACAGATATTGGGAAAAACACAAAATGAGACAGGGTTTTTCCTACCATTTATCACAGTCTTGGTGTCAAAGATTAGACGCACACATACAGGGCCGCTGGAAGTAATTTTGAACAGGGGGTGCTGTGAATTTTTTTTATTAATTTTTTTTGACAAAAAACCTATGAGCCTATGGGCCTATTTAGAATACATTTAAAAAAATAAATACATAGGGCTGTGACGATGGCACTTTTTTTTACCACCGCGGTGGTAATGGACCAAATACCGGCGGTGTTGCGGTGGGTTGTTTTGAAATAAATAAATAAAAAAACCCAAAGAAACAACACTCTAAAGCCTGTAAAGCATTGAAATAAATATTAGTAAATACTGGTAACTTACATAATATAATAAAGTTGAATCCATTTAAAAAACAAACAAACAAAAAAAAAAAACCCCCCAAAAACAGTTTTATATTTCCACACAAAGACGCGTTATAGCCTACCGCTCTGCGCTTTGAGAGGGATGTGGAACACGAGCAGGAAAGAGACCACCGATCTCTTTTTCTGATATCTTCATGTTGTTGTAAAAGGTATGAAGAGCTAATTTTATCTCCCACAAGGACAAGGCATTTAGGCTATGTTTGCGCGCTGCCAGAGAAAGCCAAACTAAAATCACCCACGTGTGTGAAAAGTGCTTTACAAATGAACTTGAAAAATCAATATAATTAAAATAATCAAAATAATTTAATTAAAATCCAAAATACACTTAATAGCCTACGTGTGTCAAAATCATTTCCTAAAATATTCATAAGGAATTTATAAATTGTGCAAAATATTTTTAATAGGCCTACATAAAAAAAAAATATCTCTCTCTCAGCACCCCCAGCACCACCACTTCCTGCGGCCATGCACACATACTACATAATACTCAAATAGAAAACTCCATAGGAAAGCTAGAAACCAAGCTTTCTATCCACAGCTCTATTTCATGGTCTCGTGCCCCCATCTGGTTGTCAATAGTAAAAAGCACAAATGTAACTTTTTCCTAACAGGGGGCACTATTAACTTTTAGAAATGCAATATACCAAGAATTGAGGATTAAGATAATTCATGCTGATGCTGCAAAAAACTGACAAGTCAGTTTTGTTTCTAATCTTTGACACATCCAAGACTGTGATAAATAGTAAAAAAAATACCACAATCACTTTTTACATTAAAATGGTCATTTTGTGGGGGTTTTCCCCATATCTGTGACATCACTAACTAAATTGGCAATAAAAAAATAAATAAAAATTTTGGTAGTTTTGATCAGAACTGAGGTTGATTAACAGATGTAGGTTAAAAAAAAAGTAGAAAATAATATTGATCTGATATTTTTACAGCACTTAATCTTAGCACAAAGCTTCGCCAAACATGAGCTGTTGTTGCATTTTAGATAAATTATTACTTTTCACACCTGAAACTTTCACTTTTTACAGTCTTTACCAGTTTTTAATTAAATTATTATTTTGAATATGAAACATAAAATTTTAATTATAGATATTTTTTAATCATCTCTTGATTTGCCATGTAACCGTTTTTTTTCGTTTGTTTATTCCACTGTTTTTAATACAAAATACATCATGCAGATGCACTGGGACACATCATCAGTGATGTATCCTGGGGTCATTGGGTGTTTCGGGTCTTTCAACATCAGACACCAGAGTCCAGGTGACCCAGCCGGGGTTGATCAGACTCCGGCCTGTGTCCCAGTAGCAATTGCCCACTGTTCTGCCCTCTTAATCCAAAGCCATCTAGTGGCTTTCTCAACAGTTTATCAAAAAATTGTGCCTAGAAATATGAAATTCATAATTTTATAATTATAAATTTATTATGGAGGTCACATTTGTGTCAGAACATGATTTGTCATGACACCTTTTTTTAAGAAATTGGTTTTTTAACGATTTGTCATGAAAATGTGATTATGAACAGGAAAAATAAAATGTTGCTGTGCTGCTGTGTGAGAAAAGTGATTAAAAGAGCAAGAAGTTAAATCACTTTTCTCACACAGCACCATCAACCACTTACCATAAATAATTTGCATTCAATTGCATTTTTAAAGATTTTTCATGAAAATATGATTATGAACATTTTATCTTTCCTGTTCATAATCATATTTTGACAAAATATGACTTTCATAAAAGTTGTTAAAATATATATTTTTTCATATTAATAAGAATCGTTTTTATTATTATTATTATTATTAAAATCCATTAAAAAGTGCAATACATGAATGAAAAGGTGACATGGCCAAGTAATGTTAAGACAAAAAATATTGTTTCATAAAAATTTGACTTGCGTATTAAACACTTTTTTTCTTATTCTTAAGCTTAATTTGATTTTTTTTTTTAAAGTGGCATGACAAATGTTTTGATAACAATATTACTATTTTCATAACAATAATTCAAATATAAAATATGAATATTCTTATTCATAAGCACAGTTTAATTTAAAACCATTAAAATAAGCAACTGGGAACTAAAAGGAAGCATGACAAATGGTATTTGACTAAAATATGACACTTTATACAAATATGATAGTTGTCTTTAAATTATGAATTTTCTGATTCCTTAGCATTATTTCATCAAAACTTTAGTTCAATTCTTTAAAAAAGTGCAATTCTTAAAACGAAAAACTAATAAACGTATGAGAAATCATGCTTCTACAATATTACTTTTTTCATTAAAAAAATCAAGGTTATTTTTAAAATATGAATTTTCATATTCCTAAGCATACTTTTAATGAAATCTGCTAAAAAGTGCAATTCTTTCAAACAAAAATACGAATACAGTGATGACAAATCATGTTGACATTGACATTTTTAATAAAATTATAATAGTTATTATTAAAATATGAATGATCATATTCCTAAGCCTAAATTCAGCAAAAAGCGATAAAAAGTCCAATAAATTAAATTGTTAATTTCATGAAAAACTTAAAAACTGTAAAAAGTGACAAATTCAGGTGTGGACAGTCATAATTGATCAAAAATGCATCAACACCTTATGTTGCCTACTTAACAACAATACATTTAGATGTTTATGATGAGATATGAGAACATTTAAATTAGTTATTAAAATATGAATTTTCATTGAATTGCAGTTTTACAAAAGGTTGGTCATGATTATAATTCATATTTTAACAATATCTATATTCTATGAAATGTCAATTTTTTTGTAAAATAAACAGTAATCCCCTATTTATCACTGTGGTTAAGTTCCAAAACTGCCTGTGAAAACGGAAAACCGCGACAAAAGGACGTCACCACAAAATTTTTATTTAATGTATACAGTTACAACTATAAATAGTTTCAATATTTTCAATGGCTATCTTAAAAAAGTCTCGTTTTGTGTTTTGAGCAGACTGAGGAAAGGCAGGTGAGCAAGCTGCCAGTCTACACTGTATAAAAATCACTCTGTTAGAGCTGGAAAATTATCTGACGCAGATGAGAGACAACTGTGACTTCAGTTTACATGGAGGTACAGATCATCTATGTTTTTAATTTTATCATTATTAAACTTAATGAAATCATTACTACCTATGGATGGTTTGCATGTGAGTGCAGTGCTTTTATTCCCTGTTAATTTTGCTAAAGTGCTGAATAAAAATCTAGGATTATGCTGTCAAGCATTTAATTATTAATGCTCAACGGGTTAGGACTGTTTTGGCAGCAAAATTGTTGAGTTATGTTCTCATCAGTTGTGTTATATTATGTTGTTTACTATTATTATTATTATTATATTTCTTTTATGTCAGATTATGAGACCGTTGTATACCCACATATGTATAAGAGTTCATTGTACGCATGTGTTAATTGACGGGACTTTTATTTTGATTTGAGTCAAGTGAACCTGGCGCTGCTCCCTCGTGCACTGATGTTATGCCAGTGCATTGAGATGTAAACGGAAAATAAAACAAATCTAAGAAGTTATATTTGTAGTAATCTTTAATGGATGACAACAACATATTGCACATAAACATGACAGAGAGAAATGAAAACCTAACAAAAATATAAATTAGATGTATTTTGTACTAGTAGTAAAAATACTAAATACTAAAAACAAAACAAAATATATGCACAAATAAATGAAAAACAAAGAAACAAACCAGGGGGGTATTCCAGAAAGCAGGTTATGTGACATACCTGGGTATGTTTAAGGGTAAGTTCGTGGATAACCTCAACTTTCGGTTCCAAAAACGGAGGTAACTTTCTGGGTCTGTATGTAACCATAGCAACTGACTCTCTGAAGATAACCTGCTTGGAAGCAGGTTATGTTTCAGCGTAACTTCGGCGTGCCCTTTTGATGAGGATCCTGTGGACGTAGAAGCACAAATTATACAAGGTTTTGTTCGTCGAAAGAGGGTTATAAGACCGCGTATTGATGTGTTTGCATACCCTAATGAATATTTAAAAGAGCGTTATCGTTTTTCAAAAGATTCGTTAGTTTATTTAGCACGTCTTTTAAAACCGCATATCGCAAATGTGACAAACAGTGTGGGCGATTCAGAGCATGTGGGAAAGGCAACTGTGTGTAGAGCCGTGTAGAGCCGTTTGTACAGTATGTCTGGCACATACATATATATATTTAATATTTAGTCATTATTTATATCTATACATGTATTCATTATGCGCACACACACTTTATACTTCCATAACTTTCTGTTTCAGGGTTTCCAAATGTAATTGGGTGCATTGATGGCACTTACATTCCTATTAAAGCTCCACCAATAAATGAGGGAGACTATGTTAATAGGAAATCAATTCATAGTATCAATGTGCAGGTAACAACTTAATTTTTTCCCTTCTTAAAATCATTAAAGTCATTACTTTTTCCACTAACTAGGTAATATGTGAGGCAACCCAAATCATTACCAATGTCGAGGCAAAATGGGCAGGATCTGTGCATGATGCCAGAATTTTCCACGAGTCATAATTATGCCAGACATTTCAGCAGGGTATGTTTTACTTTATACAATTGTTGTTTTTTTTTTATTTGTTTTTTTTTACTATATTTGTGTTGTACACTTCAATCATTACAGGACAGTACAATGGTTACTTGCTGGGGGACAGAGGATACCCTTGTCTGCCCTATTTAATGACCACAGACACGGTTTAACCTGGCTCAGAGCTGAACACGGGCCAAGGTGGAGATGACTATAGGGATCCTCAAATCTCGGTTTCAGTGTCTGCGTGGGCTCCGGGTTAGTCCAGAGAGGGCATGCGACATTATAGTGGCTTGTGTTGTGCTTTACAATATTGCCACTATAAGAGGAGAGAGCCACCCTCCTTGTATTGAGGAAGATGGCCCAGAGGAACACCTACAGATTTTAGAGGCCAACAGGTCATACTTCATTATTTTGCATTATAATAAAACGGGAGCCAATACCAAATTTGTAATTTAATACACTCACGCATTTACTCTGTCCGTTATTTTTTGCCAAGCCAACTCTGTTGCTTTAGCCGATGCAGCTGTATTGCTTCTTTTTAATATTATTGGCTTAAACTCCTCATGAGAGTGCATTAAAACATCCAACTCTGCCTCTGTGAAATACGCCACTCTTTTTTCTGCTTTGAGTTTCCATGGTGACTCGTGAAATCGGCGATCCATTGAAAATGTCTTTATATATGCACCGTGCACACATTACCTCTGGGTAACCAGTTGGAGGTTGATTAAACTAACTCTTCTCAGGTGTTTTGGAACCGACATACTCCTGGTATGCCTGTTTGGGGATAAATCATAACCCAGAGGTTATGATTTATCAAATGGTAAGTTAACCAAGCTTTCTGGAATACACTCTTATAGAGCATGAGCAAGGACATGGACAAACAAATGAGCCAATGAGTGCTAATTACAGTGACAATGAACAGGTGTGAGTGATCAGTGACATATGACAAACAAGGAAATTCAGTAGTTGTTGGGTAATGTAGTCCTTAGGCATGATCCTGACAACATTCCATCAACACACGCAGTGTTTTAAAAATCTAAAAACAAACAATATCCTCAGAAACACATGCTTAACATTTTTTAAATATATACTTGTATCGTTATAGAAATATATTTACAGTGTTTCCTACTCTAGATTAGTTTGGTGTTAATTGCAGTGTTCATTTAAACGTCTTTCCAACTTGCAGTGTCAAAAATGTCCAAAAGAGGGGGCTATTTCCAGTGTTCTAAATATGAACGCTCACGGAAAGTAAATTTTTTCGCGCCCCGATCTCGATGCCGGAAAGTCCGTTTTTACCTTGAGAGATAGAGGTGAGTCAGCTAATTAAAGGATATTTTGTATGTAATAAATATATATTTATATGAAACATTTAGAAAATGTATTCGATATTAGTTTGTAATATTTACATTTTAAATGATCAATTTGAATGGCAGTTAGCCAACCGGACTGCCGTTAATAAGCTAACTAACATTAGCTAATTAGCATTAAAAATTTGCATTTTATGGCGGCGCGGTTTTTACGCTTTATTTCTGCTCAAGTGTGAAGGTTTGGTTTTCAGTAGCTTTTGACACGCACACAATTGTGGTGTTTTACACTTCCAAATAGGGATTCATAAAACTGGGGCTCATGAAATTGTGACAGGGTTAAAATCTAAAGTTTTACGTTTCCGAATTAATAAAAAAAACACGAACTAAGGAGTAATTCTAAGTAATACTCGTGTTTTAATGAGGGTCAACATGGTAATCACCAAATTAACTACCTTCCAAATGGCGGCTTCTGGGGTTTGTGTCTCTTCACGCATGTTCAAGGAACAGAAATGGTTCGTTCGAGTTTTTCCACAAATTCATATAGCGTTAGGAGTGTGAAAATTGTAAGGTACGTAATAGGTACATAGGTAATTTACGGTTAAGTAAATTATATTATTAGTAATTCATATTTGAAATGTAACATTTCTGTCTTTACACTTGCTGATAGAGATTTTTAGTGCCAGCATTATAAACGAAATATTATAGCAAGTGACATTATGGCAGACTTCACTGCCCTGACTACTGAACTAGGGAGCTGATTGTATTTGTAATTCAAAATTCCCTGACCCTTTTGTTCCTTAGGAAAAACCAGAGCTTATTTTGGATATCTGCATTTTGTTCAGTTTAAACACTAAATTTGCCAGACATCAAAATCGATTATTTGTCCTATTCTTTATTTTAATTTCTGTCTGCATTTTCTTACTTAACTATAAAGACTTTTATAATATACACAGTTGACTGGGTTTAAATAACAGGTTGCTGATGCAGTGCATCTGTTTATAGCTATTAATAACTTTTTTCTTTTTTTGTTATGTTAGATTTGAAACATGCTGCTGATCAAAGTTGGAGAGCAGGACTCCAGGAAATTGATCAAACTTCAGGATGGATTAACTTTTGCTGACATTAGAGAAGGTAAAAATTTTTTAAATAATTGTACTTTAAAACAGCAACAAACAAAAATACATATGTAACTCAGCCATTAGTGTTACACGAGCCAGTGCACTCTTAGTGCCGGTCCCAAGCCCGGATAAATAGGGAGGGTTGCGTTAGGAAGAACATCCAGCATAAAACGTGCCAAATCAAATAGGCGGATCAGGAAATCCAAATTTCATTCTGGATCGGTCGAGGCCCGGGTTACCAACAATCGCCACAGGTATTGTTAGCCAATAGGGTACTTTTGGGAAAATAGGCTACTTTTGGCCGCAGAGGGAAAAGGAGAGGAGGAAGACATCTACAGAGACAGCAGGAAAAGGAGAGTGGGTTCCTTATATGACTGGTTAAGGGAGAGAGAGAGCTGATATAATGGAGAAAGCTGATATAATGTGTGTTTAGGAGACCAAGTGGAAAGACCAGGAACATTGGAGGGCAGTGCTTATACTCCACAAGTGGGTTGTGAGATGGAGGAGAAGGAAAAATTCTGAAGTGAGTTAGATGAAGTGGTGGAGAGTGTATCTAGGAAAGAACAATTGATGATTGGGGCAGACTTTAATAGGCATGCAGGTAAAGAGAACAGAGGTGATCTGGAGGTGCTGGGTAGGTATGGCCTTAAGGAGAGGAATGTGGAAGGGCAGATGCTGGTAGATTTTGCTAAAAGGATGGAAATGGCAGTGGTGGACACTTATTTTAAGAAGGAGGAGCAGAGGGTGACGTATTAGAGTGGAGGAAGGTGCACACAGGTGGACTATGTTCTATGTAGGAGATGCAACCTGAAGGAGATTGGAGACTAAGGTGCTGGCAGGGGACAGTGTAGCTAGACCGCATCGGTGGTCTGTAGGATGGTTTTGGAGGTGAAAAAGAGTAGGAGGAGGAGAGTGAGCACTTAAAAAAATAATAACATGGTAGACACAAAAGGAAGAAGACTGTAGTGTGAGATTCAGGAAAGAGGTCAGACAGCCGCTCGGTGGTGGTGAAGAGGTGCTGGATGATTGGGCAACTACTGCAGAAGTGATAAGGGAGACAGCTAGAAAGGTACTTGGTGTAACATGTGGAAAGAGAAAGGAAGACAGAGATGCGGTGGTGGAATGAGGAAGTGCAGGAAAGCATCAGAAGAAAGGTTGGAGAAACATAAATGGGATCGACAGAGTAATGAGAAAATTAGGCAGGAGTACAAGGAGATGTGGCAGCAGGTAAAGAGGGATGTGGCTAAAGCCAAGGAAAAGGCATATGAGAAGTTGTACACTAAGGAAGGAGTAAAGGATTTGTAGCGTTTGGCCAGGCAGAGGGACTGAGCTGGGAAGGATGTGCTGCAAGTTGTAGCAATAAAGGATACAGATGGAAATGTGTTGACTAGTAAGGAAAGAGTGTTGAAGATAGAGGGAATATTTTGAGCAGCTGATGAACAAGGAAAATAAGAGAGAGAGAGAGTGTGAGAGAGAAAGTGATCAAAGTTTGTGTGGAGATGGTGAAGCAGTAAGCGGACAGGATTATTAAGGAGGAAGTGAAAGCAGTGATTAAGAGGATGAAAAGTGGATTGTCGGTGGGACCAGATGACATGGAGCATGGAGATGTTCTGGAGAGATGGCAATGGAGTTTTTAACCAGGTTGTGATTTTGGAAGGTAGGAGGATGCCTAAGGAATGCAGAAGGAGTGTGCTGGTACTGATCTTTAAGAATAAGGGAGATGTGCAGACCTGCAGTAACTACAGGGGAATAAAGTTGATCAGCCTGAAGACAGGCTGAGAGAAGGTGACCATCTTTGAGCAACAGTATGGTTTCATGCAGAGGAAGAGCACCACAGACGCATTATTTGTTGTGAGATTGTTGATGAAAAAGTATAGAGAAGGTCAGAAGGAGTTGCATTGTGTGTTTGTGGATTTAAATAAAGCGTACAACAGGGTAGAGAGAGGAGTTGTGGTATATTATGAGGAAGTCAGGTGTGTCAGAAGTATGTGAGGGTTGTGCAGGACGTGTGACAGCAGTAAAGTGTGCACTTTCCTGTTTGCAGTGGTGATGGACAGGTTGACGGATGAAGTCAGACAGGAGTCTCCGTGGACTATGATGTTTGTGGATGATATTGTGATTTGTGGTGAGAGTAGGGAGCAGGTTAGGAAGAGCCTGGAGAGGTGGAGGTATGTGCTGGAGAGAAGGGGAATGAAAGTCAGTAAGAGTAAGACAGAGTACATGTGTGTGAATGGGAGGGAGGCAGTGGTGTGGTTGCAGGGAGAAGAGGTGAAGGAGTTCAAGTACCTGGAATCAACAGTGCAAAGTAATGGTGTGTGTTAGAGAAGTGAAGGAAAAAAGTGTGCAGGCAGGGTGTAGTGGGTGGAGAAGAGAAAGCAGGAGTGATTTGTGATACAAGGGCATCTGCAAAAATGAAAGGTAAAGTTTATAGGACTGGTGAGACCTGCGATGTTTTATGGTTTAGAGACAGTGCCATTGACTAAAAGACAGGAGGTAGAGCTGGAGGTAGCAGAGCTGAAGATGTTAAGGTTTTTGTTGGGAATGACGAGGATGGACAGGATTAGAAACGAGTTTATTAGAGGGACAGCGCATGTAGGATGTTTTGGAGACAAGGGGAGAGAGGCTCGATTGAGATGGTTTGGACAGGTGCAGAGGGATATGTGGTATATCTGTAGTAGAATGCTAAGGATGGGCTCCATAGGATGGCTCACCAGGAGGGAGGAAAAGAGAAAGGCCAAAGTTTATGGATGTGGTGACATGCAGGTGGTTGGGGCGAAAGAGGCAGATGTACAGGACAGGGGGGTCTGGAGATGAGCCGCTGTATACTTTAGACTTTTTTTTAAGATAGACATTGAAAATATTCACTATTTTGCATTTTGAGCAGACTGAGGAAAGGCAGGTGAGCAAGCTGCTAGTCCACACTGTATAGAGTCACTGTCATAAATCCTGCAATGACAATTGTAGCGCAGTGATAAATGAATTTGTGCTGATTTTCACCAATGGGAGCATTAAATTTTACCCCTGCCACGTTGGTTGCCTGGTCCACCTCCTGGTTTGGCCTTGCGGTACTGGTTAAGCTCCTTGGCGAAGTCATCATCACCCATGTCCTCTTCTACCTCACCCTCATAGTTTATCATCATCATAGCTCATGCACTTATCTTAAGCAGTGAAAGAAGTCCAGTGTTCAGTCACGACCAGGGCATCAGCAGTGGTGATGTATAGATCAATCTGCACATCTAGATCACGGACATTCATTGTCAGTGTTTCAGTTAACAAAAAAAAAAAAAAATTTGAATTTAATCTAAAACATACTGGATCATTAAACTTTACCTCAGAGAGTGTGGAGAACTCACCATTTACATCAACAAACTGAGCGCGATTAGTCAGATAAGACCTGAGCCAGGAGAAATGTTTCCTTTATTCCAACAACATTCTCTAGTCTAGCAGGGAGATTTAAAACTGTTATTCCTAAGTAGATGTGAGCAGATCTGCTGTTCTACAACCTTTTCTAGAATCTAATGGAGATAAAGTGGAGGTTTGATATTAGACTATAGTTGGACAGCTGACATTCTCTTGAATAGGAGTAAAACTTGGTAATTGATTGTCTGTTATAATTACAGCGCTCTCTACGGGGTTATTTATAAAATTATATTATTTGGACTTGATTATCGTCTTGATTTTTTGCCTGATGTTTTACATTTTATTTTTAATAAACTTAATGAAATTATTACTACCTATGGATGGTTTGCATGTGAGTGCAGTACTTTAATTCCCTGTAAATTTTGCTAAAGTGCTGAATAAAAATCTAGGATTATGCTGTTGAGCATTAAATTGTTAAAGCTCCACGGGTCAGGACTGTTTTGACATGAAAATAGAAAAATACTTAAAAAACCCACAAAATATATGCACAGATGAATGAAAAACAAACCTGAGCATGAGCAAGGACATGGACAAACAAATGAGCCAATGAGTGCTAATTAAGGTGACAATGAACAGGTGTGTGATCAGTGCATCTGACAAACAAGGATGTGCAGTAGTTGTTGGGTAATGTAGTCCTTAAGCATGATCCTGGTAACATTCCATTAACACTAAAGCAGTGTTTTAAAAATCTAAGAACATAAACATCTTTAGAAAAACATGTTTAACATTTTTAATGTAAAGAACTATAATGTTCAGAAAATACTGAATATCTTAATCCCTTCCTAACGCAACCCTCCCTATTTATCCGGCACTAAGAGTGCACTGGCTTGTGCAACCCTAATGCTGGGGTTGGTTCCCTGACCAGGAATCGAACCCGGGCCGCAGCGGTGAGAGCGCCGAATCCATTCCAATGAATTCACACCACTAATTCACAGTAATTTTCGAAAGGAAAAGGAAACCGAAATGGAAAGAAAACAATAGTAAATAAAAGAACAGGTCAGGAAAGGAGAGAAGGAAAGAAGGAAAGAAGGAAAGAAAGAAAGAAAGAAAGAAAGAAAGAGAAAGAAAGAAAGAAAGAAAGAAAGAAAGAAAGAAAGAAAAAAAAAAAAGGGGGGACATCTCGTCTCACTACAATAGATAGGAACCTGTTTGTGTTTTCAAATCGTGTTCCTTCCCCAAACAGTTTTTCTATTTCTCACATCAACATGAATAGAACAGGATTTTACAGATCTGGGCTTATGTGTGGAGAAGGAAAATGTGTGTAAACAGGATCAGGTTTTTTTTGTTGTTGTTGTTGTTGTTGTTGTTGTTGTTCTCTATAAAAATGCTTTTTCGGTCAAACTTTTCAATCTCTTCACAATCTGCAGATGCCATTTAATTAAATTCTATAGCGCTTTTAACAAAGAACATTGTCTCAAAGCAGCTTTACACAGATAATGTGGTGATAAAATTGAACAAGATGTTCTTTATAAGTGTAAGTTTGTCGCTGATGAGTGAGCCTGTGGCAAGGAACAACTCCCCAAGATGGCATAAGGAAGAAACCTGGAGAGGAACCAGAATCAAGAGGGAAATCATCCATCCATCTGGGTTGCACTGAATGTCCATTTATTGCAGATAAACGATGTTGAGGGGTACAGTGATGATGATCAGAAGGAAACTGTAGTCCTGAGTCAGTGTAGTTTCATTTCATGGTCTATTTCTTCAACTAAATCTGGAACTTATTCCAATGAAGGCACTTATTTTAATGGAATCCTCATCCTGTGTGATCTATTGAACTTAGGATTTAAACTTGAGTCCTATACTTTAGCACCGATGTAGAATCCGATGAGACGCCAGTGCCTATTTTTACCATGTGGGTAAATGGGCACAAATCTCTATTAGCACTCTCCAAAATCTAGTGGAATCTTCCCAGAAGGGTTATTATAAGGATCTTCTTGTTGTACGTATATACCTGATAATGATGCTGATTGTCATATTATTGAACAAGCACTGAGAAAAATTAACCTCATGATGTCTTGGAGAACGTGAACTACTGGAATATTGCAATGCATTACTAGGAAGTTGTCCTGCATCATTAATAAACAAGCTACATTTTGTCCAGAATGCAGCAACCAGAGTCCTGACAAGGTAGAGAAAATGACCATATAACCTTAATCGTATCATCCCTACACTGGCTACCTGTTAAATTTCAAATCGACTACAAACTATTGCTACTTACCTACAAAGTCCTAAATGGTTTAGCTCAGATGTATTTATCCAGTCTTCTAACATGCTACAATCCATCATGCGTCTTGAGATCCCAAAACTCTGTACTTTTAGTAGTTCCTAGAATAGCAAAGGACACTAAACGTGGTAGAGCATTCTCACATTTAGCTCCTAAACTTTGGAATAGTCTTCCTGACAGTGTTCGGGGCTCAGACACACACTCCCAGTTTAAGTGCAGATTAAAAACTTATCTTTTTAGCGAGTCCTACACATAACACACATCACATAACATAACCTTGTGCTCCAGTACATCTGATCTCATGCACATTGATATCTTGTGCCAGTTAATATTATGAACAGCAGCTACATCGTTTATCTGTAATAAATAGACATTCAGTGCAACACAGATGAGGATGGGTTCCCCCTTTTGAATCTGGTGCCTCTCAAGCTTTGTTCCTTACGCCATCTCGTGGAGTTTTTCCTTGCCACAGTTGCCATCAGCTCACTCATCATTGACAAACTTACACTTATAAAGAACATCTTATACATGGTTATCACCACATTATCTGTGTAAAGCTGCTTTGAGACAATGTTCATTGTTAAAAGCGCTATACCAATTAAAAATAATTGAATTGGAGCTTTTGGACCTTTAAAGTAGAAGATGCTGACCGTCAAACATCCCGAACCAGTGCTATTTGGATTCCACTTCATGTAAATTTTGGACATTGGACCTCTTTGAGTGTTATAAAGTCAACTGACCTTTTCAGTCTGGTTCCTCTCAAGGTTTGTTCCTCATATTATCTAAGGGAGTTCTTGCTTGCTACAGTCACCCAGGCTTGCTTATTAGGGATCACCACACATCATTCACTTTAATTCATAAATTCTGTAAAGCTGCATTGAGACAATATCCATTGTGAAAAGCGTTATAGAAATACATTTACAGTGTTCCCTACTTTAGAGTTGTCTGGTGTTAATTACAGTGTTCATGTAAACGTTTTCTACATTTGCAGTGTCAAACAATTTCCGAAAGAATTTCCAGTGTTCTAATTATGAAAGCATGTTTAAGGAACTGAAATGGTTCGTTCGAGTTTTTCCACAAATTCATATAGCGTTAGGAGTGTGAAAATTGTCAGGTACATTAAAGTTTTTGGTTAAGTAAATTAAATTATTAGTAATTCATATTTGAAATGTAATATTTCTTTGTCTTTACACTTGCTGATAAAGTGCAGTGACATGACAACATCCTCATTGTACAAGATTACTACTGTTTTTATGAACAACAGAAGACATCTGATGTTTTTTTAAATAAATTAAGAATAATTATTTCCGTTTTAAATGTTATAGTTATGTTCATCGATGTATCATGCTGAAACATATAATAGAATAATGAATTGTATTTTAAAAGCATTCATCACATCATTTAGTTTTGCTCTTCAGAGAGTCCATAAAGGTAACAAAGTGACTTTCGATGCTCCCTGGTTTTCAAGGTGAATTGTGGGACTTTTTAGTGAAGTTTCAGTGCACTGGAAGAAATCTGCGATTGAGACAGTCCTTAAAATGGACTTCAGTGCCCTGACTACTGAACTAGGGAGCTGATTGTATTTGTAAGTTAAAATTCCCAGACCTTCTTGTGCCTTAGTAAAAAACAGAGTTCCATCCATCCATCCATCTTCTCCCGCTTATCCGATGCCGGGTCGCGGGGGCAGCAGTCTAAGCAAAGATGCCCAGACTTCCCTCTCCCTAGACACTTCTTCCAGCTCTTCCGGGGGGACACCAAGGCGTTCCCAGGCCAGCCGGGAGACATAGTCTCTCCAGCGTGTCCTAGGTCTTCCCCGGGGTCTCCTCCCAGTGGGACGCGCCCGGAACACCTTCCCAGGAAGGCGTCCAGGAGGCATCCGGAACAGATGCCAGAGCCACCTCAGCTGACCCCTCTCGATGTGGAGGAGCAGCGGATCTACTTTGAGCTCCTCCCGAGTGACTGAGCTTCTCACCCTATCTCTAAGGGATCGCCCAGCCACCCTGCGGAGGAAGCACATTTCGTCCGCCTGTATCCGGGATCTTGTCCTTTCGGTCATGACCCAGAGCTCATGACCATAGGTGAGAGTAGGAACGTAGATTGACCGGTAAATCGAAAGTTTCGCCTTGCGGCTCAGCTCCTTCTTCACCACGACAGACCGGTACATCGACCGCATTACTGCAGAAGCTGCACCGATCCGTCTGTCAATCTCCCGTTCCACCCTTCCCTCACTCGTGAACAAAACCCCAAGATACTTAAACTCCTCCACTTGCGGCAGGAACTCCCCACCAACCTGAAGTGGGCAAGCCACCCTTTTCCGACTGAGGACCATGGCCTCGGATTTGGAGGTGCTGATTCTCATCCCAGCCGCTTCACACTCGGCTGCAAACCGTCCCAGTGCATGCTGAAGGTCCTGGTCTGATGAAGCCAACACGACAACATCATCTGCAAAGAGCAAAGACGAAATCGTGTCGTCACCAAACCGGACACCCTCCGACCCCTGGCTGCGCCTAGAAATTCTGTCCATAAAAATTATGAACAGAACCGGTGACAAAGGGCAGCCCTGCCGGAGTCCAACATGCACCGGGAACAAGTCTGACTTACTGCCGGCAATGCGAACCAAGCTCCTGCTTCGCTCATACAGGGACCGGACAGCCCTTGGTAAAGGGCCCCCGACCCCATACTCCCGGAGCACCCTCCACAGGCCGCCGCGAGGGACACAGTCGAATGCCTTTTCTAAATCCACAAAGCACATGTGGACTGGTTGGGCAAACTCCCATGAACCCTCCAGCACCCTGTAGAGGGTATAGAGCTGGTCCAGTGTTCCACGGCCTGGACGAAAACCACATTGTTCCTCCTGAATCCGAGGTTCTACTATCGGCCGTATTCTCCTCTCCAGTACCCTGGCATAGACTTTCCCAGGTAGGCTGAGAAGTGTGATCCCCCTATAGTTGGAACACACCCTCCGGTCCCCCTTCTTAAAAAGAGGGACCACCACCCCGGTCTGCCATTCCAGAGGCACTGTCCCCGACCGCCACGCGATGCTGCAGAGGCGTGTCAGCCAAGACAGCCCCACAACATCCAGAGACTTGAGGTACTCAGGGTGGATCTCATCCACCCCCGGTGCCTTGCCACCGAGGAGTTTCTTTACTACCTCGGTGACTTCAGCTTGGGTGATGGACGAGTCCGCCTCTGAGCCCTCAGCCTCTGCTTCCTCAATGGAAGACGTGACGGCGGGATTGAGGAGATCCTCGAAGTATTCCTTCCACCGTCCAACGACATCTCCAGTTGAGGTCATCAGCTCCCCACCTCTACTGTAAACAGCATTGGTGGTGGGGCACTGCTTTCCCCTCCTGAGGCGCCGGACGGTTTGCCAGAATCTCTTCGAGGCCAGCCGATAGTCCTTCTCCATGGCCTCACCGAACTCCTCCCAGGCCCGAGTCTTTGCCTCGATAACCACCCGGGCTGCAGTTCGCTTGGCCTGCCGGTACCCGTCAGCTGCTTTAGGAGTCCCACAAGCCAACCAGGCCAGGTAGGACTCCTTCTTCAGCTTGACGGCATCCCTTACTTCCGGTTTCCACCACCGGGTTCGGGGATTGCCGCCTCGACAGGCACCGGAGACCTTACTGCCACAGCTCCGAGCGGCCGCTTCGACAATGGAGGTGGAGAACATGGTCCACTCGGACTCAATATCTCCGGCCTCCCTCGGGATCTGGTCAAAGCTCCGCCGGAGGTGGGAGTTGAAGATCTCTCTGACAGAAGGCTCGGCCACACGTTCCCAGCAGACCCTCACAGTCAGCTTGGGTCTGCCGAGTCTGTCCAGCTTCCTCCCCCGCCATCGGATCCAACTCACCACCAGGTGGTGATCAGTTGACAGCTCCGCCCCTCTCTTTACCCGAGTGTCCAAGACATACGGCCGCAGGTCAGATGAAACGACCACAAAGTCGATCATCGACCTACGGCCTAGGGTGTCCTGGTGCCACGTGTACTGATGGACACCCTTATGCTTGAACATGGTGTTCGTTATGGACAAACTGTAACTAGCACAGAAGTCCAATAACTGAACACCGCTCGGGTTCAGATCAGGGGGGCCGTTCCTCCCAATCACGCCCCTCCAGGTTTTACTGTCGCTGCCCACGTGTGCATTGAAGCCTCCTAGTAGAACGACGGAGTCCCCAGTCGGAGCACTGTCCAGCACCCCTCCCAGAGACCCCCAAGACTGCAATATAACAGAGTGAAAAATTTAAGGGGGTCTGAATACTTTCCGTACCCACAGTATTTCCCCCTGTTTCTTTTTCTTTCCTTCCTTCCTTCCTTCCTTCCTTCCTTCCTTCCTTCCTTCCTTCCTTCCTTCCCTCCCTCCCTCCCTCCCTCTCTCTCTCTCCTATCCATTCTTTCTTTTCATGTCCTGACCTGTTCTGTTCATTTATTCAATATTGTTCTTTCTTTCCATTTTTGTTTCCTTTACCTTTTAAAAATAACAGTGAATTATTAGATTATCATAAAAATCATTAAACCATTCAGGTAACAACTTTGGTAAGATATTCAGTATTTTCTGAACATTTATAGTTCTTTTCATTTAAAAATGTTAAACATGTTTTTCTGAGGATGTTTATGTTCTTAAATTTTTAAAACACTGCTTGTGTTGATGGAATGTTGCCAGGATCATGCCTAAGGACTACATTACCCAACAACTACTGCACTTCCTTGTTTGTCACTGATCACTCACACCTGTTCATTGTCACTGTAATTAGCACTCATTGGCTCATTTGTCTGTCCATGTCCTTGCTCATGCTCAGGTTTGTTTTGTTTATTTGTCTTTCATATATTTTGTTTTGTTTTTAGTATTTAGTATTTTCACTACTAGTACAAAATGCATCTAATTTCTATTTTGCTGCTAAACAGTCCTAACACGTCAAACTTGAACAATTTAATGCTCAACAGCATAATCCTAGATTTTTATTCAGCACTTCAGCAAAATTTACAGGGAATAAAAGCACTGCACTCACATGCAAACCATCCATAGGTAGTAATGATTTCATTAAGTTTAATAATAATAAAATTGAAAACATCAGGCAAAAAATCAAGACGATAATCAAGTCAAAATAATTTAATTTTATAAATAACCCCGTAGAGAGCGCTGTAATTATAACAGACAATCAATTACCAAGTTTTACTCCTATTCAAGAGAATTAATTCATTTTATTTATTTCCTCATCAAAATCATTAACTTGTAGACAATTGATTGAGAATACAAAATTATTTAAACAGATCATTCCAGAAGTAATTGAACCTGTTCTAAAAATAATAAACTCTTTCATCAGCACTGGTTATGAACCTAAATCTTAAACTGGCAGTTATTAACCACTTAATTAAGAAACCTGACCTTGACCCTGTCAGCTGTCCAACTATAGTCCAATATCAAACCTCCACTTTATCTCCTCTAGATTCTAGAAAAGGTTGTAGAACAGCAGATCTGCTCACATCTACTTAGGAATAACAGTTTTAAATCTCCTTGCTAGACTAGAGAATGTTGTTGGAATAAAGGAAACATTTCTCCTAGCTCAGGTCTTATCTGACTGATCGCTCTCAGTTTGTTGATGTAAATGGTGAGTTCTCCACACTCTCTGAGGTAAAGTTTAATGATTCAGTATGTTTTAGATTAAATTATAATTTTTTTGTCAGCTGAAACACTGACAATGAATGTCTGTGATCTAGATGTGCAGATTGATCTATTTGGGCTCTCACCATTGCTGATGCCCTGGTCATGACTGAACACTGGACTTCTTTCACTGCTTAAGATAAGTGCTGAGGCATGAGATGAGCTATGATGATGAAAAACTATGAGGGTGAGGTAGAAGAGGACATGGGTGATGATGACTAGGATGACTTGTTGTTCAGTGTATATATGTATATGTATTTATGTATGTATGTGTATTGGGGTGGCACGGTTCACAAAACCCACAGTTCGGTTCGTATCACGGTTTTAGCGTCACGGTTTTGCTATTTTTTCTTTTAATCTTTAACACTCCAGAAATTTCCTTCAGCATTTGATATATAGCAGGGGTGTCAAACTCAAATTCACAGTGGGCCAAAATTAAAAACTGGGACGAAATCGCTGGCCAAACTCAGTATTTATTGAAAAGTTTACTCAGTAAACTCAAACTCAAATACCCAGTGAGCCAAAATGTAAAACCTGAACAAAGTCGCGGGCCAACATTAAACAAATTAACCTTTTAATATGGACCCAAACAAGTTTTGCTTTAACATTGAATATGGACCAAGCATCGCTTATTACCATACAATATATAATTTATTAGTTCAAAATCGAATTTCAAATGAAAAAACACATCAATGGCATTCATTTATTAAATAAATAAAATTTAAATAAAAAATTGTATGCCTCTTTTCTATTTGCAGCCTTCTGATTTAAATACCAAAATAAACTTTTTCCACTGGCTATTAATTTTACAAATAAAATGATAATAAATCAATCAACCATTCAAACCCATGCCTTGTAGCAAGTAAAAGTGCATAAAGAAAACGTTAATTATTGCACACTGGTCTAATCTGATGTGCCCAAGCCAGATACCTGGCATCTCTTCTTGGATGCTAGTTCATTAATGTCTGGGCTCAAGCTCTGAGCTGAAGAAATCCTCATTATCGAGCGAAGATGTTCATCAGTCAGACGTCTCCTGTGAGTTGTTTTGGTCATCTTCATCGAGGAGAAAAGTTGCTCGCATAGATAAGTGCTGCCGAACATGGAGCGCATCTGAGCAGCTTGGGTGCGGAGTTGAGGCATTGTGTCAGGGATGAACTGTGGAAACTGTGCGGTGCCCACAGCATCATACTTTGACTTCAGCGTGTCATTGCACTGGAGTTCAATCAGCTCCATTTGTATGTTGGTTGGTGCATTTTCCACATCAACTGCGAAGGGATTACTAAGCAGTTCAAACTTGCATTTCTGGGCATCGAAGTCGGCAAATCTCCGGCTAAACTCAGCGGCGAGAACACTGAGTTTTTTAGCAAACTGTGCGCATGGGAACACGGCGGTAGAGATCTGCGCTTTTATGGATTGGCAGCAGGGAAAATGGCAAGGGTTTCCTTGCAGCATCTGATTCTCCCACAGGTACAGTTTAGTTTTGAAGGCCCTCACTGCAGCGTACATGTCTGTGATGATGCGCCCCCGCCCCTGAAGCTGCAGGTTCAGCGCATCAAGATGGCTCGAGATGTCACAGAGAAAGGCCAGCTCACACAGGAACTTTTGCTCCCGGAGCTCTGCTGTATACTTCCCTTTGGTTTCCTCACGCAGCTCGAAACATCTGTTCAGTACTTTTCCTCTGCTTAGCCATCTCACCTCTGTGTGATACGGCACGTCTGCGTATTCTGAACCACACTCCTCCAGAAAAGATTTAAACTGGCGGTGATTTAGACCTTTGGCTCTTATGAAGTTACCTGCCTGTGTTACTGTGGTCATAACATGTTCCATCTTTAGGGCTTTGGCACACAGTGCTTCCTGATGTATGATGCAGTGGTAAACAGTTAGCTCACCTGCACAGTTCTCTTCCCGCATCTTCTCCCGAACCATGCCCACCAGTCCACTCTTTTTACCGCACATGTGGCTTTTTTAAACATATTCTGTTGTGAAACCAAACTTCTTTTCATCTCCTCTACTTTCTGGCTCCTTTGAGTCATGTCCAGGTCCTTGTATTTGTCATGGTGTTTCGTTTCATAGTGTCGTCTAATGTTGTACTCCTTACTTACAGCCACGTTGACTCCACAAACAAGACAAACAGGTTTGTCTTTTACATATGTAAACAGATATTCTGCCTCCCACTTGTCCAGAAAGCTCCTGTTTTCTGCCTTTCTTTTCGCCATTTTTGGGAAGGGTTAGCTCGCTGACAGTTGTAGCGTCTATGTTGCTATGACTACTGTCACAGAGGAGAGAGCGTTTCTGGGTCCTGTCCTGATTGGCGCGCGAAAACAGCAGAGCATTATGGGAAGACAGCAGAGCATTATGGGATTCGTAGAATTATCGGTGAATGCGCTGTATAATACCGGCGGGCCAGCTCTAGTAGTAATTTGGTATTGTCTCGCGGGCCAAATAATTACCCGCGGGCCAAATTTGGCACCCATGATATATAGCTTATTAGCTTAATTATCCACAATTTAGGATACAGTATTAACATTTTTGTAATGTAATCATGCACTTACTGAATTTGACTTGGAAAAAAAAAAGTGTCGGCGAGAGGGAATATTAAACCGCGGCTCGAGTACATTCATCAGCTGACGAAATCCTTCACACTTAATCACGCTGCACAGTTGCATATCTTTTGCTATAAACATCCCCAATGCTTTAGTTATGGCTATTGCCCTGTCCGACTTCTCACTGAGAGGCTGCCTCAGGAGTCCCACAAGCCAACCAGGCCGGATAGGACTCCTTCTTCAGCTTGACGGCATCCCTTACTTCCGGTGTCCACCACCGGGTTCGGGGATTGCCGCCTCGACGGGCACCGGAGACCTTACAGCCACCGCTCCGAGCGGCCGCTTCGACAATGGAGGTGGAGAACATGGTTCACTCGGACTTAATATCTCCAGCCTCCCTCGGGATCCGGTCGAAGCTCCGCCGGAGGTGGGAGTTGAAGATCTCTCTGACAGGAGACTCGGCCAAACGTTCCCAGCAGACCCTCACAGTACGCTTGGGTCTGCCAAGTCTGTCCAGCTTCCTCCCCCGCCATCAGATCCAACTCACCACCAGGTGGTGATCAGTTGACAGCTCCGCCCCTCTCTTTACCCGAGTATCCAAGACATACGGCCGCAGGTCAGATGAAACGACCACAAAGTCGATCATCGACCTACGGCCTAGGGTGTCCTGGTGCCACGTGTACTGATGGACACCCTTATGCTTGAACATGGTGTTCGTTATGGACAAACTGTAACTAGCACAGAAGTCCAATAACTGAACACCGCTCGGGTTCAGATCAGAGGGGCCGTTCCTCCCAATCACGCCCCTCCAGGTGTCACTGTCGCTGCCCACGTGTGCATTGAAGTCTCCCAGTCGGAGCACTTTCCAGCACCCCTCCCAGAGACCCCAAGAAGGCCGGGTACTCTACACTGCCGTTTGGCCCGTAGGCACACACGACAGTGAGAGACCTATCCCTGAACCGTAGGCGAAGGGAAACGACCCTCTCATTCACCGGGGTAAACTCCAACACGTGGCGGCTGAGCTGGGGGGCTATAAGCAAACCCACACCAGCCCGCCGCCTTTCACCATGGGCAACTCCAGAGTGGTGAAGAGTCCATCCTCTCTCGAGGAGTGTGGTTCCAGAGCCCAAGCCGTGCGTAGAGGTGATCCCGACTATCTCTAGTTGGAACCTTTCAACCTTACGCACAATCTCAGGCTCCTTCCCCGCCAGCGAGGTGACATTCCACGTCCCTAGAGCTAGCTTCCTTGTTTAGGGATTGGGTTGTCGAGGCCCCCGCCTTCGACTGCCGGCCGATCCTCTTCGCACCGGTCCCTTACGGTCCCTCCTGCAGGTGGTGAGCCCACGGGAAGACGGCCCCAAGTCGCTCCTTCGGGCTGAGCCCGGCCGGACCCCGTGGGGGAAGGCCCGGCCACCAGGCCCGGCTGCGCCATACCGGGCGACGTCACGGTCCTTGATCTGTTCTGTCTCATAAGGAGTTTTTTTAACCGCTCTTAGTCTGACCCGTCACCTAGGACCTGTTTGCCTTGGGAGACCCTACCAGGGGCATATAGCCCTGGACAACATAGCTCCTAGAGTCATTCGGGTACTCAAACCCCTCCACCACGTTAAGGTGGCAGTTCAAGGAGGGGCTTACTCAACTTTTATTGTCTATATGTATGTTCGCGCGAAACTGTCTGAGGCGAAACTGAGCACAGGGCTACATTGCGCATGCGTCGAACCGTGCGAAGCACACACGAACCGAACCAAGACAAGCAAACCGAACGGTTCGGGTGTTTTTCCATGTACCGTGCCACCCCTAATATGTATATATGTGTGCAGTGTTGTGCAAGTTACTAAAAAAAAGTAACTAGTTACAGTTACTCTTTATTTCATTCAAAAAGTAATGCGTTACTGTTAAAAGTAACTTTTTATTTACTTTTTTAAAGAACCTTCTTTAATGTTCCCATTAATGCCCTTTTATGCGTTATGGTCTATACAAACACAAAACTGACTTAAACACAGTCCTTTTTAAACACTATTTTATTAAAGTCAGAGCTGCAGAAACTGAAAAAAAAAAAAAAAAAATATATATATATATATATATATATATATATATATATATATATATATATATATATATATATATATATATACTGAATAAGGATTTCTGAAATAAATAAAACAAGGTAAATTATATATTCAGAATCAAAAACTAAAGTGGCTTTTGCTGTTGTGTTGAGCTCTTAAAAATGTTCCTTTCACAGCTGAAGTATGAAAACTATCAACAATGTAGAACAGAACACCGGGTTAGCTTCTAGCATGGAGGTCCTGAAGGAGCTTCAACAGATTGGAGTTGCTGTTTATCGCAGTAGATACGAGCGTCGAACCAGAAAGACAACTTACATTTGACTAAAAGGTTGTTGTCTTTATACTCAACTAAAGTGAAATAATGATCATATTTCCACTTTGAGAAACTCGTCTTGTTCTCGCCTCGACTCGCCATTACTGCTGCACAGACCTGAATGACCGGAGACACGCCCACATTGGGTCTTCTTCGTGTTTACAGTCATCCACCAATCCTACACTGCGTCTCTGCTGTGAACAGGTTAGACTGTAGTCTACACTTCAGCCGAAATTCATTCATTTAAAAAAGTAACAGGTAACGTTACTTTTTTTAAATAGGTAAGGTTACTGCCCAACACTGTGTGTGTGTGTGTGTGTGTGTGTGTATGTATGTGTGTATATATATATATATATATATATATATATATATATATAAATAAAATGTGTGTGTATGGGAGAGTTGTTCAGGGCCAAAATTAAAATAAAAAATAATGTTTGCTAGATTGTGTAAGTTTTTTTGACCACACAAAATCCACTGTTTTACCTCAAATTTTTACCCCACAGTTTGGTCCAATTTTGGTACAGTTTGGGGAGAAAAAAAACAATGTGAAACATAAAATGAGTATGTATGAGAACGAAATAAAATATACTGACGCTATATGTAGAAGTCTTTCTGTTCCAACTAACTCCACAAAATATATACAGATCCTAAAAGCCACACTCGGTATGCCCAATTAACAGGCCCTGATTTTAGAACTATTCTTTTGCGTACATTGAAGGGTAACGTTACAGAAGAATTGATCATAGAAAAATGGCCGAACCTCCTGCAAGCTCATTTTCTGGATAACAGAGTAGCATCTAAGCATCAAATTTCTCATGCAGCCAACACTAAACATGGCTTAAAGGAAACGCCAGCTACCTTTTGTGGGGCGTTTTAGAGCAGCATGGGAGAATGATTCTACACTGCCAACCGATGATAAACACAATGAGTTGTTTATAAATACTTATTTAAATAACATGAAAGCTTCTCAGGCTCAACTGATTCGCATCACAACAGACAGATTACTACAGAACTCGGTAGATCAGTACTGTGCTAGAATTAGAGATTTAGATGCCGCTGGAGGTTTTCAGGCCGCTACTGGTTTAGTTAAGTCTGAATCTTTATTGCTGCAACAGGAAGTGGTGCATTCCAGCACAAAACTCAAGGACTGCGGTTAACCAGCCGCAGCTAAAAAATACACGGTCAAGTCAGCCGCATTTTTTTTTTTTTACTTGCGCGTCTAATCATGCACTTGCGGTATGGATGGTGGCCGTTGTCAAAATAGATGTAAAGACACTCCGTTTCCGTTATGGAAAGATAATAAAGAGACAGAAAAAAAAAAAGTCTAATAATTATTCACTCTGAGTAAAGGTCAATTGAATAAATTAGCAAACTTTTAAAGAAAGGTGAAATAAAGGTGATTTTGCTTTTACATTTTACTGTATAGTCTTAAACAATCCTACAGTAAAATGTAAATCCTCTCAAATCCTACAGTACCTACCATGAGTCTTATCGACCGTTACTATGGTGAAGACGCCAGTTGAAACTACTTCTCTTTTAATGATATCGTCATCTCTTCTCAACACACAAACACGAAATTGTCAAATTAGGAGGAGAGAAGGAAGACTTCTACAGAGACAGCATGGAAAGGAGAAGTAAAATAGAAAAGAAAGAAATCTAACATTAAGTGTCATTAGATCATTAGTTTTCCATTTAGATTTTTTTCTGCCTCAAAATCCTTGTTATGAATGTTTATTGCTTGCGGTATTCTGTGAGTTGGTTTGAGGTGTTTTACTGTAGTGTGCAGTCAGTGCTCTTATGGTGCAGTATCACAGCTCCCACGTGATCCTTGTCATCACATCATAACCTTATGGCAAATTAAAATCCGTTTCTAATTATATCACATGCATAACGTATTTAATTCATATCATTTGAATTGCAATTTGTATGAATGCAATTAGAAGTAACAATGAGAGAGATTTGTTAAATCTCAACAACCACACACATTCCAAGTTTACTTGTATGAATCCAAAGATTCCTGCTGTGTCAGACAATTCGTGAACTTGTGTGGTATTTGTTATCATGTTGTTTGTGTCAAAAAGGGTAAATCTGACCAATCAGACATGTCAAATGATTTTTAACACTGGATGTTTAATCACAGATTTGTTCCTTTTGTGCAACCGTACGGTATGTTGAAAATAAGTGGTATCATTAAGGATAAACTGGCCACAGCTATGCTGAAATCAGGTATAACCAGGGTGGAGCTTTACCAGCCTTGTTTGGTGAGATTCTTATTACCCCAAACCAAAAATCCATTTTTCTTCTTTTTAGATTTTATTGATCAGGCCTTCTCATACCCCATGAAGCAGCCTGGTCCTCCTTATAAAGTGAAGTCATGTTGAGTGGGCATTTGTTTTTATTATATATATATATATATATATATATATATATATATATATATATATATATATATATATATATATATATATATATACACACACTGTATATAAAATATAATTTTCCCCCCAAGACCAAGTTGAAACAACATAAATTAACACAATATAACACAGCACATTAAATAACGTGTATGTTTGCAAACATTTAGTAGCAAACAGCGAGACAAAAACAGTACAGCAGATGTTTGCTAATGCAGCTGTTTTTGTCTATATAAGAATAAATACACTTAAACAGCAGCAAGTTGTTCAGAAACAAATTTTTTTAATGTATTCATTTATGCATTTGAGCATTTTTGTGTGTGTGTAAACAGCCACGATGCTAAGGGTTTTGTGGATGCAGTGTGTTGTGTAAATGTGTCCCTGATCATCTTCCCAGCATGCCACACTATCTGGTATTAGGTCCTGCAATTTGAGATGATGCCATACCCAATAATCTAGTAATGCAGCTTCTCAAGAGGCTCTTGATAGACCCTCTATAGAATGCGGTAGGGAAGTTTGGTGTGAGCTGGGCCTTCCTCAACTTTCTCAAGAAGTTAAGATTGTGCTGGTCTTTGTAAGGATGGTATATGAAGATGGTAAAGTTTGTGTTCTTAAAAATCTCCACAGGGAGAGAGCGAGCGCGAGAGCGCAAAATCTCTCTGTGCCCTCCTACAGTCAACAACCATTTTACATTCAGAGACTGGTGTTGGCTTTACAACAGTACATTAAACTCTGCATTTTTCCTCTGTATGCTGACTCATTCTTGCTGAAAAGTCTCACTACGGTTGTCATTAGCAAATGTGAAGCGATTTAAGCTGTGGATCACCACACAGTTGTGAGTCAGCAGTGTGAACAGCAGGGACCCCAGTGCTCAGTTTGGTGGTGCTGGAGTTGCTGTTTCCAATTCAGGCTGGCCATGTGATATTTCAGATATTTCTAGAATTCTGTATTCACTTTGTCATTATGTTGTACAGAGTCTAGATTAATAAGAATAAAAATCTATTTGGATGATTGTGATATCAGGCTGCAACCTAGAAAACTGAAAAAGATGAGGGGCATCTGAATACTTTCCAAACACATTGTATTTTTGTTAAAAATATCCTTTTCTAAGCCATTAAATTTGTCTCATCCCGTTAATCTTGCCACATTTTTATTTGACAAATCACTGCTCATCTGAACTGAATGCCAAAAAAACCTATTCCACATTCAACATCAAATCATGATGGTTTCATGAGAACTCAGTCTTATCAGGAGTGTTAAAACAGCGCAGGTTTAAATTTGTGCAGTGTTTAAGTCTAATAACTAATAAAACATTAGTTTTAGAATAAAAACATTATTTGCAGAAAATCATGCAATATGTTTATGCTGATGTTCAGGGCAATCTTTGTTTTAAGGTGTTGTATTTGAGCAGATTCAATCTTAAAGAAATGAAATCATCTTTAAAAGGTTGCTTTTTCACAAATTGATGCAAATGTATAAAGCAAGATATGAAAATTAATATCTAAAATCTTGGAAATAAAATAAACTTTTAAATACAACATAAAACAATGTAATTTATAACGACCCGTAAGAAATAAATGTTAAATTCCACTGTGAATCTTTAAGCCACACCCCTTTCTGAGTGAGCGCAAATGTTTTGCTAAAAACCAAGTGAGGTGAGGATTCTGATGCTGTTTGTGACACTAAGCTTCATGTATGTGCTTTACAGAAGCATTAACTTATTTTCATAAAAATTAAATTATTGGTGATAATATTCTGTGATTTTTATTCCTCAAACACATTGCATTATGGGAATGTCTGGGGCAACAAAAAGCTCCTATTAAATGTCACAAATCCTTTTTTTATTTAAATGATAGATGCATAGAAACAAACACACAGTTTTATGGGTCATGTCATTCATGCCCTAAACACATTCCACAGGCTGAAGGCATGAGTTTGGTGCAATCACTTTCCAAGCTCCACCAGCACTTCCTTGAAGATCTTCTCCTCTAGTAAGGAACTGTCGTACTCCTTCAGCATGTCGTACTGCCTCCATGGCTCTGCCCACTTCTGAGCATGCTCCATCTGCTCTGGGGTCAGGGAGAGGTCAAAGCGTATTCCCTGAATGTTGAACTTGGGACGCTCCCAGCGTTTGGACCACGGACGTGGCTTCATCCTCACTTTCTGCTGTACAGATAGAAGAGTAAAGGAGAGAGGGAAAGAGAGAGGGGTGTAAACTCACGGTTAAAGAGCAAATGACCATGACTCATCTCATGCCCACCTCATTGATAGGAACATCCTGCGTCAGTGGGAGGTGAATGGGCTTCATGTCAAAGGAAAAGGTGCTGTATTCTGGTAGAGCATCTCTCAAATACATCAGGTTATGGTCCAGTCTCTTCTCCAGTTTCAACACCTCAATGCGCTTAATCTGAGGATTGTATAACTCGTAGCAGATCTCCACTCCTGCACACACACACACACACACATGAAGGACTTGCTGCCAAGACCAACAACCATGGCACTGAAGAGGGAGTGCAGCTTGTAATGTCATTTTAAATGATCTACCAAACGCTGCAGAACAATTCCAAATCTTTAAAATTGTCCATATGAGACGTGAAAATCTAAGTTAGTGAATGAAATAAAATGAACACGCAAATCAAAGCAACACTTTACTAAGAATGTGACATGCTCTGATGAGGAGCCCACCTTGTCCGTCAATAATGTTTCTGAGGATAAAGGTTCCACCAAGTCCTTTACCCGACCGCTGTATGCAGATTCCCACAAAGCGGTGATTGTTGTTGGTGGCGTGTGGGTCCGACATGGTGACAGACAGAACACTTCCTGAACGCAAACAGGTTACAATCAGACTGCATTCATCAGCAACGCATGACAGCAGTTAAGATCAGTTCAAATGCTTCTTACCCACATAGAACTCAGGAATGTTCAGCACTTTGCGCCTCTGGATCATGTCTTTACGCTCAAGGAAAAATTTCAGTGGGTTTGTGCGCTGACGAGGGGGAATAAACTCAGGACTGACAAACCTGTCAAAACAGTCTCGGTTTTACTTTTACACAAACATACTCAAGTAAGACATTTTATTAAAGACCAAAAAGTATGAATCAGTCTATACTGATATTTTAAAATGTTTTTACAGCAGTTTGTCTCAGACCCTATAAGTGACACAAAGCACTGGATAAAGTAACACTTTTGATCACCCTTTAGTTCAAAGATGGAACAATACGTCTTTTTTCCTTTTCTGATATCAATACTGAAAGTCTGAGCAGCAGCTGATAGTTAAAAAAAAAAAAAAAAATTATCACTTGATTTTTTAAGCACTCAAAAAATCCAGGACAGAAATATACAGATAATAACCACATACACAAACATTACTTGCAGTGCAAATAAATTAATATAAAATATTAAGTGGAAATAAAAAAAAAATAATGAAAATTACAGAAAATAGACTCCATCTGTTATCAACAAAAATTTGCTTCAAATCTGTTTTTTTTTTTTTTTTTATCCTGCCATCAACCCAATACCCAATACAATTCTGTGTTGGATCAGTTACATCTCCACTGAAATCTTATATTCAGGGTTACTGCAGGTTTCACCAAGTCAAATGTAAGACTTGTTTTTTTTTTAAAGACCATTAAGAATGGCCTTAACCGAGCCCTAATTTTTTTTTCAAGCCAAGTACCATGAAACTCGCAATTCCCCATAGCTGAAACATAAAATCTGTTTTATATCTGTGGAACAATCCAAGAGAGATTCGTGCCAATCACAGAAAGCTGATTGGCTGTTGTATTTTTGTCTCATTTGTAGTCACAATGCAGCAAATTATATTTGGACCAGTGAATGAAAGAACTACAGCACCATGAAAACTAACAAACAAAAACATTGTCAAGTGCTGCAGGAGCATTTCACTGAACATTAAAGATAGAAAATAAAGACCTGTTTAAAACTATAAGACCTAGAACAGCAAATTCTACACTTTTGAAGACACACAGAAATCCTGTATATTTTTTTTTGTTTTAATGACAATATCATTCATTTTTAATACTTTTAACACTTTTTAATTTCTCAGGAGAAACTATCTCACCGTCTCACTGCTTCTTCCGGCCGCGATTTATCCACAATCATCGGTTTGGCTGGAGGAGTGAATTTGGGTGGCTCATCTCTTGACCCAACAGCTTGTAATCGCACTGAGAACACTGAAAACATGCCTGTAGAAAAAAGAACAAAGAGATGATTAGGATAAATACACAATCTCATAATAAAACTGTTTAACAGCAGTTAGATTAGGACTGCTGATCTGACCATTTGAGCAGGTTCCAAATGTACCTATATTCAGTATAACCACACTTTTACTAGTAGTAACAATCACACTGAGATACGTTTGTCTACTGAGTGTCACTAAATGTAATAATCATGACACATCAGTGTGGATTCTTAGGGACTTATTTGAGCTAATACATACATATATACATACACACACTATATATATATATATATATATATATATATATATATATATATATTATATATATATATATATATATATATATATATATATATATATATATATATATATATATAAAGATTGAATTATGTAATAATGTACAAAGAGAATAAATTTCTTTTATACACAATTCAATTCCAAACTAATAAAAGGGTGCTAGTAACTCTGGAGTAAATATTATAAATAGAAATAAATAAAGAAATAGAAATAGAAGCCTTTGTGAAATACAACGACTTTTTGTGCGACCATCCATCTTACTCTTATATTAATACAAAACAGTTATTCACTATTTCACTATATTTTTATAAAATAAATTCTGCTGTAAAATGACATACGTTCATTCTGAAATTGTAGATTTCGTAGTAACATTCCTGTCCTCTGTGTGCACGCCGCCATGTTTAGTCACGTGCTCAATACGGCAACTGCTAAAGGACAAACGGCTTTTTACAGAAAAACGCTCCGTGTTTCTGTAAAAAAGCCGTTTGTCCTTTAGCAGTTGCCGTATTGAGCGTGAGTATTTTTCAATTCCGCACTTTTTAAAAGCACGTTTGACTTTAAAGAATCAACATTAAATTGAATAATATATATATCACATGATGTGTTTATAAATATATATATATTATTATATATATTATAATAATATATATATTATTACTCTGGATTTATAAACACATCATGTGATAATTGATATTTGAAGGAGCTTATTTTTTTACACTGTTATAAATACTGTGGCATGAATGGGGCTGCAAGAAATGAAAGATAAATCACTATTTTAATAATTTTTTTGAAATTCCGATTATTATTATTATTATTATTATTATTATTATTATTATAGATATTAATACAAAATTATGCTATTTACAATTAACCCATTTGGCTGTTAACTCTGGGATACAATATGCCACGTTGTTATTATAATGTTAAAAAAAGGATAGTATAAGTGATAAGACATAACCCAGCCATTAGGGGGGCACAAGCCAGTGCACTCTTAGTGCCGGTCCCAAGCCCGGGTAAATGGGGAGGGCTGCGTTAGGAAGGGCATCCAGCGTAAAACGTGCCAAATCAAATATGCGGATCACAAATGAGAATTTCATACCGGATCGGTCGAGGCCCGGGTTACCAACGACCGCCACAGGTATCGTTAGCCGACAGGGTACCAGTGGAAATTGGGCTACTGTTTGCCGAAGGAGGAGAAGGAGAGGAGGAAGACGTCTACAGAGACGGCAGGAAAAGGAGCAGTGTAGGAGAGTAGAGGTTCGGGTTGGTACTTTAAATGTTGGTACTATGACGGGTAAAGGGAGAGAGGTAGCTGATATGATGGAGAGGAGAAAGGTAGATATGCTGTGTGTTCAGGAGACCAAGTGGAAAGGGAGTAAGGCCAGGAACATTGGAGGTGGGTTTAAACTGTTTTTATCATGGTGTGGATGGAAAGAGAAATGGTGTAGGGGTGATTCTGAAGGAAGAGTACAGTGAGAGTGTAGTGGAGGTGAAGAGAGTTTCTGATAGGGTGATGATTGTGAAGGTGGAAGTTGAAGGGATGATGATAAATGTCATCAGTGCCTATGCTCCACAAGTTGGCTGTGAGATAGAGGAGAAGGAAAGATTCTGGAGTGAATTAGATTAAGTGGTAGATGGTGTACCTAGGAAAGAACGATTGGTGATTGGGGCAGACTTTAATGGGCATGTAGGTGAAGGAAACAGAGGTGATGAGGAGGTAATGGGTAGGTATGGTTTTAAGGAGAGGAATGTGGAAGGGCAGATGGTGGTAGATTTTGCTAAAAGGATGGAAATGGCAGTGGTGAACACGTATTTCAAGAAGAAGGAGGATCATAGGGTGACGTATAAGAGTGGAGGAAGTTGCACACAGGTGGATTATGTTCTGTGTAGGAGATGCAACCTGAAGGAGATTGGAGACTGTAAGGTGTTGGCGGGGGACAGTGTAGCTAGACAGCATCGGATGGTGGTCTGTAGGATGGTTTTGGAGGCGAAGAAGAAGAGGAGGAAAGTAAGGATTGAAAGAAGAATAAGATAGTGGAAACTGAAGGAGGAAGAGTGTAGTGTGAGGTTCAGGGAAGAGGTCAGACAGGGGCTTGGTGGTGTTGAAGAGGTGCCGGATGATTGGGCAACTACTGCAGGAGTGATGAGGGAGGCAGCTAGAAAAGTACTTGGTGTGACATCTGGAAATAGAAAGCAAGACAAGGAGATGTGGTGGTGGAATGAGGAAGTGCAGGAGAGCATTAGGGGAAAGAGGTTGGCAAAACAGAAGTGGGATCGACAGAGTGATGAGAAAAGTAGGCAGGAGTACAAGGAGATGCGGCAGTAGGTAAAAAGGGATGTGGCGAAAGCCAAGGAAAAGGCATATGAGGAGCTGTATAAGAGGTTGGACACTAAGGAAGGAGAAAGGGATTTATACCGATTGGCCAGGCAGAGGGACCGAGCTGGGAAGGATGTACTGCAAGTTAGAGCAATAAAGGATGGAGAGGGAAATGTGTTGACTAGTGAGGAGAGTGTGTTGAGAAGATGGAGGGAGTATTTTGAGCAGCTGATGAATGAGGAAAATCAGAGAGAGAGAAGGTTGGAGGATGTGGAGTTGGTGAAGCAGGATGTAGATAGGATTAGTAAGGAGGAAGTGAGAGCAGCGATTAAGAGGATGAAGAATGGAAAGTCGGTTGGACCAGATGACATACCGGTAGAAGCATGGAGATGTTTAGGAGAGATGACAGTGGAGTTTTTAACCAGATTGTTTAACAGGATTCTGGAAGGTGAGAAGATGCCTGAGGAATGGAGAAGGAGTGTGCTGGTACCGATCTTTAAGCATAAGGGAGATGTGCAGATCTGCAGTAACTACAGGGGAATTAAGTTGATCAGTCACACCATGAAGTTATGGGAAAGAGTAGTGGAAGCCAGGCTGAGAGAAGAGGTGACCATCTGTGAGCAACAGTATGGTTTCATGCCGAGGAAGAGCACCACAGATGCCTTATTTGCTTTGAGGATGTTGATGGAGAAGTATAGAGAAGGACAGAAGGAATTGCATTGTGTATTTGTGGATTAAGAGAAAGCGTACGACAGGGTGCCGAGAGAGGAGTTGTGGTATTGTATGAGGAAGTCAGGTGTGTCAGTGAAGTATGTGAGGGTGGTGCAGGACATGTATGAGGACAGTGTGACGGCAGTGAAGTGTGCAGTAGGTACGACAGACTGGTTCAGGGTGAAGGTTGGACTGCATCAAGGATCGGCCCTGAGCCCTTTCCTGTTTGCAGTGGTGATGGACAGATTGACGGATGAGGTCAGACAGGAGTCTCCCTAGGCTATGATGTTTGCAGATGATATTGTGATTTGTGGTGAGAGTAGAGAGCAGGTTGAGAAGAGCCTGGAGAGGTGGAGATATGCGCTGGAGAGAAGGGGAATGAAAGTCAGTAGGAGTAAGACAGAGTACATGTGTGTGAATGAGAGGGAGGGCAGTGGAGTGATGCGGTTGCAGGGAGAAGAGGTGGAGAAGGTGGAGGAGTTCAGGTACCTGGGGTCAACAGTGCAAAGTAATGGAGAGTGTGTTAGAGAAGTAAAGAAAAGAGTGCAGGCAGGGTGGAGTGGGTGGAGAAGTGTGACTGGAGTGATTTGTGATAGTAGGGTATCTGCAAGAATGAAAGGGAAAGTTTATAGGACTGTAGTGAGACCTGCGATGTTGTATGGATTAGAGACAGTGGCATTGAGTAAAAGACAGGAGGCGTAGCTGGAGGTAGCAGAGCTGAAGATGTTACGGTTTTCGTTGGGAGTGACGAGGATGGACAAGATTAGAAATGAGTTTATTAGAGGGACAGCACATGTAGGATGTTTTGGTGACAAGGTGAGGGAGGCGAGATTGAGATGGTTTGGACATGTGCAGAGAAGGGACATGGATTATATTGGTAGAAAAATGCTGAAGATGGAGCCACCAGGTAGGAGGAAAAGAGGAAGGCCAAGGAGGAGGTTCATGGATGTGGTGAGGGAAGACATGCAGGTAGTTGGTGTAAGAGAGGCAGATGTAGAGGACAGGGTGGTATGGAGACGGATTATCCGCTGTGGCGACCCCTAATGGGAGCAGCCAAAAGAAGAAGAAGATAAGTGATAAGACATGGTCTTCTCTGGTAAATCTACTAGGCGAAATGATGGCACCCCTAAAAAATATACCTTCGAACATGTCATATGTGAACGTTTTGGGAAAAGTTAAGGGTTAGAGCTGGACCAGATCCAACTCCTACTATATATCAAACCCTACATCTCTACAGTATTTGCCACAGCCCATTACACAACGGGGTTTACTTTGCTGAATTCGACCTGCAAACATGTAAACAGCCTTTATAAGAAATACTGAATGGAGAAATGTTTAAATGCAGATTTTAATCCAGATTTGTACAATTACAGTGTGTGTTTGTAAAAGGCAACAATGTTGACATGACATGACATGACATGACATGTTGGTATGTCCCAGTTTTCACACATACTTTTACTACATACTGTAGCAAACCCCCAGCCAAACAATGGTGAAGCGTACTGATGTTTCAAAAAGCCTTTATTTTGTGTTCAGACGTCAGCCTTTTCTTGGGAAACACAAAATCTACCTTTCCTTGATGAAAAACCTTTTCTTAGTGAAACACCGTAAGAGCTACAGAACAGATAAATAACAAATAATACAATCAGCTCTTACAAACATAAACACAAATAACCATTTATAAGAAACCCTTTTGTGATGTCACACAATGATGTCACAGATGTGAGTGTCATGTGACACTGAGGTTTCACATGACATAAGTGATAACAACACATTAAAACACTTCTTCACAGTTAAATAGATTAACCCACATATTAATGCATATACACATTAAACAAATCAAACACAGTAGCTTTTTCCCATTTCAGCTAGGTGCTTAATTATCCCTTACTTTCCTTGAGAACTTTGTACGATTTCAGAGCATTTTAGGGACATGACTTTCCTTTTCCATGTGTGCATCTCACTAACTAGTGGGGGCGGAGTTAAAGGACTATACCGTATGGGGCGGAGTTAAAGGACTATACCGTATGGGGCGGAGTAAAGGACTATACCGTAAGGGGGCGGAGTTAAAGGACTATACCGTATGGGGGCGGAGTTAAAGGACTATACCGTATGGTGGCGGAAGAGACCAAACAAAATGGAGCTCAAAAGGATTACCTTATTTACTCTTTTCTTAGAGTTAGTTACACCTACTTTAAAGGACAAGATTAATTTACAGATAAATTAGGTACTTTTTTCTCACATAAAAAGAGTACATACTTTTTTATCAATAATCTTCCGGAAATGTCGATATTGATTAGATCTCCGTCTGACTGAGCCCCAGCATGACTGATCGCTCTCAGTTTGTTAATGTAAATGGTGTTTTCCACACTTTGAGGTAAAGTTTGGTGTTCTGCAAGGATCTGTCTTAAGCCCACTGCTTTTCTCTTTGTATATGCTGTCTCTGGGTAAAATTATAAACATGGTATTTGCTTCCATTGCAATGCTAATTATGCCCAGCTGTATATTTTAGCAACGCCAGATGAGAGAAATCAGCTTACACATTATCCATGTAAAGCTGCTTTGAGTTAATGTACATTGTCAAAAGTGCTATACAAATACAAATGTAATAAATTGAACTTTCAGTGCATAGTATAAGTAAGTGAACTGGTACGGAGCAACTAAGATCAATCCGCCAGCTGTCCTGCCAATCCCACTACATATACAGTATACTTAAAGTATGTACACCTGTTGTATAATATGTAGTAGTAGTAGTAAGCAAGGACTGGGTCACACTCGGACATTGGTCCCGTCCCGCAAACATCATCACCACATCTACATGAATTACCGCTGCAAAAATAATGTGCCCATTAGATGGCAGCAAGAGAGCAGCCGAATTACTTTAACCTAAAATATTTAATTAATAATCATATTATATAATAGTTATAATTATATTCTATATATTTTAATTAATATTTTAATTCATAATTTATACCTATAGCGATTTTCACAATGGACATTGTGTTAAAGCAGCTTTACAGAAAGTAAAAACAAATATTTAAAAAAGTGAACTGTGTGTCTTTGGTGACTGGGGCAAGGGAAAAACTCCCTTAGATGTATAAGAAAGAAACCTTGAGATGATCCAGACTCAAAGGGGAACCTCATCCTCAACTGGTTGACACCAAGAGGGTGATTTATAAATCTTGAAAACCACAATACAAACACCGAACAGTGAGAAATACCATGAGTGTTGCCTTTCTACAGTCTTCTACAAGTCAAGTCAAGTCAAGTTTATTTGTATAGCGCTTTTCACAACAGACATTGTCTCAAAGCAGCTTTACAGAAAACAACAGTGAAGGTGAATGGTGTGCGTTTGTCCCTGATGAGCAGCCGTGGCGACAGTGGCAAGGAAAAACTCCCTTAGATGATATGAGGAAGAAACCTTGAGAGGTTTCTACAGTCAGTTAGATTTGTAGAACCAGGCGCTCCTGAGCAATAAATTAGCATCCAAGTTAATTTTTAATTCGAAACCAACTACACCATGAGAGCCTTGAAATGTTCAATGATAGTAAAATGGCATGTGTAGAATTTGTTTATATTAATAAAAAAAAAATGTGTAGACATGTTATAGTGTGCTGAAATAAGTAAAGTAGATCATATCTTTAGAACATTAAATATTAAATGTAAAACACACACTCTTACATACACATCTGTATTACCCAAATGATCATCTTTCAGGTTATCCCATTAGGGGTCGCCACAGCGTCTCCATACCCCTCTGTCCTCTTTCAACTCAACTACCTGCATGTCTTCCCTCACCACATCCATAAACCTCGTCCTTGGTCTTCCTCTTTTCCTTCTTCCTGATGGCTCCATCCTCAGCATTCCCCTACCGATATACCCCATGTCCCTCCTCTGCACATGTCCAAACCATCTCAATTGAGCCACCCTCACCTCGTTTCCAAAACGTCCTACATGCGCTGCTGTTCTAATAAACTCATTTCTCTTTTTTTTTTTTATATATATATATTTTTATTTATTTCTCACTAAAACAAAAACAGAGCCGATCAGTCAACACACACACAGCATACAATCAAGCATATTAATCACAACAATATAATGCTAATATGAGAAAGTGACCATGGAAAGGCAAAGGGCAAATCAAAACAAGAGGGGTAAGATATATCCTGTATATAAATTTGAAGTTTTGCTCATGCACAGAGCTTGAGATTGATTTGTGAAAAACCTCCCCACGTATCGAGAGCCATTCGTCATCAGTAAATGACTGGCCCATATCACTTTCCCAAACCTTTCTCAAAGGATCCAAAGGAGAAGAGGTTCCTGATAACAGAGAATACAGATAAAAAATCTGCCCCTTTAGTGCCCCCGGAAGAAGACAACTATTTTCAACATCAGAAAGTTCCCAACGAATTTTCCCTGTCTCATTTCAGACTGAATAAAATGACGTAATTGGAGAAATCTGAAAAAATCTGTTTTGGGAAGTTGGTAATCTATCATAAGCGTCTCAAAAGATTTAAAGACCTTCCCTGTAAATAAATCAGCCAAATTAGAAATACCCTTTCCTGCCCAGGCCCGAAGGCCAATACCGGCTAACAAGTCAGGGAAGTCAGGGTTTAAAGCAATTGGTGATTGCATGGACAAAGTCTTGGGGACATTGAGATACTTCCTGACATCATCCCAAGCCAAAAGAGTGTTTAAAAGCAAAAAGTTCCCAGCCACCGGGCAGACCTCCTTAAAGTTATGAATAAACGGAAGGGATGTTAGCAGTCTTGGCGCACATGCAAAAGATTCCATACTGACCCACAAGGAGTCTGTATCATTTAAAAACCACCTAAGCATTTGATTAATCTGAGCAGCCCAATAAAATAGTTGCATATTGGGCAAAGAGCCACCCCCACACTCCCTCGGCTTCAAAAGAGAAGCAAGTTCAATCCTAGGCTATTTATTGTTCCATACAAACCTACCAATAGCTGCATTCAGATCTTTAAAAAAGTTCTGATCCAAGAAACAGGGTATACACTGAAATAAATAGAGAAAACTGGGGAGCACATTCATTTTGATCGTGTTAATCCTTCCGAAAAAAAAATTGGTAAAGGGGCCCATCTATTCATATCTTGCTTAAGTCTTGCCATTAAGGGTAAGTAGTTCTTAGTGAATAAATCCTTTAGGTCAGAGGTTATGTGTATGCCCAAATAAAGAAACCCAGAGTTAGTGATGTGAAAGGGACAATGTAAATTAACTGGTTGTGGGGTATTTAAAAACATAGCCTGGGATTTTCCAAAATGTATTTTATATTCAGTAAACTGACCAAATTAATAATTGTCTCCATAAGACTGGGAATGAATAACATAACATTAACATTAACATATCATATAATGATAGACGGTGTTCCACCCCACCCGCCATCACCCCCGGATGCCCCTATGCATGCGAATACTTTCTGCCAAAGGTTCGATATATAAGGCAAACAAGAGTGGCGACAGGGGACACCCCTGACGACAACCTCTTTAGATCGAAAGTCTACTTGATAGTAAACCGTTAGTATTACCCACAGCTGACGGGCTAGAGTAAAGAAGTCTCACTAGTTTGATAAAGTTAGAGCCCAAATTGAACTTGTCCAACACTTGAAATAAAAACCTCCACTCAACTCTGCCGAAAGCTTTCTCTGCCTCCAGAGATATTATAGCAGCCGGGTCACCATCTACAGCCAGATGTTGTATTATGTTCAACAGACGACGAACGTTGTCTAAACCATAACGGAATTTAATAAAACCAGTTTGGTCTGATTTAATATTTTGTAAAATTCCGGTGGGAAGCCATTCAACCCTGGTGCCCTCCCACTAGGCATAGACTGAATAGTGGCAAAGATTTCACCTTTTGTCAGATGGGCATTGAAAAAGGCCCGGTCCTCGTCTGAGATTGAGGGTAGGGGTATCCTATCCAAAAAAGTGGCAACATAACTCTGTAATATAACCGGCTCTCCTAAACATAAACAATATGTAATTAAATGGCTTTTTAAACAAAAAAAACAAAAAAAAAACTCTAGTGCAGACCGACATAACAGTCCTAAATACAGAACCGAAGTTCGTCCCAACAAACAAAATTTCACCGAGTGGTCCTGCAACACCTTGAAAAAGCCATATAATTTTTCAGTAAGGAGAAACATTAAACGCCCTCGAAGTGATTGAAGGAGTGGGAAAAAAACGGGAATAATCCTATTGTCTACAGAAAAGCAAGAGATCACTCGGCTGTGTCCAGAAAGTTAGTAGCTGCCAGAACAGTGTCAAATAAAATGATCTTTTCTTTGTGTAAACAGCGAAGTCTAGCTGGATAAGCAGAGCCACGGTATACCCCTCGATCCACCATTCTTTTACACACGCCTCCAAACGCCCGCCGCTTCCGCACAACCGCCGCGGGAATCTGGGAAAAAGCGTAAGGTATGGCACCACTATGGTTTACCTGTGTTTTCCTGGCAGCTTTTAAAAACCGCCTCTCTTACTGGGAAGCGGAGGAACCGAACAATGACACTCCTCGGCGGCGGCGGTGAAGCCAAACCGGAAACATAGACTGTAAAAAAGTAGTCAGAGATACACTGCCTTCCGCTTTCTCAGGAAGACCAACAATCCGCATGTTTTTACGGCGACCCCGGTTTTCCAGATCATCCACTTTAGCTTGCAGTTGCTCCACGGTAGCACGCAAATTAGCCATCAGATTGCTATGTGCACTCCCCGTGTCTTCCACTGCAGAGATCCGTTGCTCGGCTGTAGTTATACGGTTCTCGGTGTCAGTGACTCGTACAGTGAGAGCAGCGAACGTGTTCTCGAGAACTGCAACAGAGGAAGCAATTTTTCCTAACTGTCCCTCAATACCGTCTAGCCGCGTGCCCACTGCCCTAGTTTCACTCAAAATAAGTGAAGTGTCTGATTGTAGGCTAGCACTAGCCTCTTCCCCTTCTCCATCACGCACGGCGGTGTTTTTCTTTTTCCTCTTTACTTTTCTGTGACCTTGTTGATGAAAAAATAGGAAAATCTTTATTCCCACCACTTTCCATCTCCTCCCACACTATTGAAACAGCACAAATTATATAGAAAATAGAGCTGAATAAAAAGGATAAAGCGGAGCAAAACTCTTAAGCTGCCATCTTGCTCAGGGTCACATGACCACCCCTCATAAACTCATTTCTAATCCTGTCCATCCTCATCACTCCCAAAGAAAACCTCAACATCTCAAGCTCCACCTCCTGTCTTTTACTCAATGCCACTGTCTTTAAACCATACAACATTGCACCACAGTCCTATGAACTTTACCGTTTACTCTTGCAGATACTCTTCTATCACAAATCACTCCTGCTCTCACTCTTCTCCATTCTGTCTGCACTCTTTTCTTCACTTCTCTAACACAACCTCCATTACTTTGCACTATTGCACTATCCCAGGTACCTGAACTCAGTACACCCATGTACTTTGTCTTACTCCTACTGACTTCTATTCCCCTTCTCTCCAGCATGTACCTCCACCTCTCCAGACTCTTCTCCACCTGATGAGGGAGACAGCTAGAAAGGTACTTGGTGTAACATCTGGAAAGAGAAAGGAAGACAGAGACGTGGTGGTGGAATGATGAAGTGCAGAAACGCATAAGAAGAAAGAGGTTGGAAAAACAGAATTGGGATCGACAGAGTGATGAGAAAATTAGGCAGGAGTACAAGGAGATGTGGCAGCAGGTAAAGAGGGATGTGGCTAAAGCCAAGGAAAAGGCATATGAGGAGCTTTATGAGAAGTTGGACACTAAGAAAGGAGAAAATGATTTGTAGCGATTGGCCAGACAGAGAGATCGTGCTGGGAAGGATGTGCTGCAAGCTATAAAGGATGCAGATGGAAATGTGTTGATAAGTCAGGAGAGAGTGTTGAGAAGATGGAGGGAATATTTTGAGCAGCTGATGAACAATGGAAATGAGAGAGAGAGAGAGAGAGAGAGAGAGAGAGAGAGAGAGAGAGAGAGAGAGAGAGAGAGAAAGAGAGAGAGAGAGAGAGAGAGAGAGAGAGAGAGAGAATAGGTTGGATGGTTTGGAGATGGTGAAGCAGAAAGTGGACAGGATTATTAAGGAGGATGAAGAGTGGAAAATCAGTTGGACCAGATGACATACTGGTAGAAGCATGGAGATGTATAGGAGAGATGGCAGTGAAATTTTTAACCAGATTGTTTAACAAGATTCTGGAAGGTGAGAGGATGCTTGAGGAATGCAGAAGGAGTTTGCTGGTACTGAGCTTTAAGAATAAGGGAGATATGCAGACCTGCAGTAACTACAGGGGAATAAAGTTGATCAGTCACACCATGAAGTTATCGGAAAGAGTAGTGGAAGACAGGCTGAGAGAAGAGGTGACCATCTGTGAGCAACAGTATGGTTTCATGCCCAGAAATAGCACCACATACGCATTATTTGCTGTGAGAATGTTAATGGAGAAGTATAGAGAAGGTCAGAAGGAGTTGCATTGTGTTTTTGTGGATTTAGAGAAAGCGTACAACAGGGTAGAGAGAGGAGTTGTGGTATTGTATGAGGAAGTCTGATGTGTGAGAGAAGTATGTGAGGGTGGTGCAGGACCTGTATGAGGACAGAGTGACAGCAGTGAAGTGTGCAGTAGGAACGACAGACTGGTTCAAGGTGGAGGTTGGACTACATCAAGGATCGGCTCTGAGACCTTTTATGTTTGTGAATGGGAGGGAGGCAGTCGTGTGGTTGCAGGGAGAAGAGGTGGAGGAGTTTAAGTACCTGGGATCAACAGTGCAAAGTAATGGAGAGTGTGTTAGAGAAGTGAAGAAAAGAGTGCAGGCAGGGTGGAGTGGGTGGAGAAGAGAGAGCAGGAGTGATTTGTGATAGAAGGGCATCTGCGAGAGTGTAAGGTAAAGTTTATAGGACTGTGGTGAGACCTGCGATGTTGTATGGTTTAGAGACAGTGGCATTGAGTAAAAGACAAGTTAGACATTATTGTTTGCCTTCACAAACATGTAACCTGCTTTATCTGAGTATTTATTTTTGCTTTTATTTTTATATAACCTGCTTAATAAGGTTCAAGAACACAACTAGAGTGAACACTAATTGCCATTATGGTGACTACACATAAAAATACAGCACTTAAAATAAGTGCAATTCAATTCAATTCAATTCAATTCATTTTTATTTGTATAGCGCTTTTAACAATGAACATTGTCTCAAAGCAGCTTTACACAGATAATGTGGTGATTAAACGTAAATATGTTCTTTGTAAGTATGTTTGTCCCTGATGAGCAACTGTGGCAAGGAAAAACTCCCAGAGATGGCATAAGGAAGAAACCTTGAGAGGAACCAGACTCAAGAGGGAACCCATCCTAATCTGGGTTGCACCAAATGTCCATTTGAAGCAGATATACAATGTTGCGGGGTACAGTGATGATGATCAGAAGCAAACTGTATTCCTGAGTCAGTGTAGCAGACTGTTGACATTAACTACAGTCCAATTCATCCTCAAAGCACCCGTTCTAGTCACAGAAGTGTGAAGATCCACGGAGGGGAGAGGGGCAGGAACAGTGGTCACTGGAGCCTCAGGAGCATGTATAACTCGACCGAGAGAGAGAGAGAGAGAGAGAGAGAGAGAGAGAGAGAGAGAGAGAGAGAGAGAGAGAGAGAGAGAGAGAGAGAAAAAGAGGGTGACGGGAAGAGAAGGATATGGATTATTAAGTGTCCCTATTGGTGTATGAAAGTTAATGTCACTGTGCAGTTTGGACTCCGGGAAGACTCGCTATGGCAGCATAACTAAAAGGGAGAACCAGAAGGTAACACAGACATGAGGGATCTCTGGGATAAGAGACGACCCACCACACCACCGTCAACAAACCCGAGTGAACATGTGAATGTGAGGGGACGACAGCATACAAATATACCAGTTCACAAAACACTCTATATCCATGCTCCCTCCAGATCTGAGCCTTTACCTAAGAAAAATCTACTGATTTGACTAAATAAATAAGTTTTTAACCTCGACTTGAACACTGAGACTGTGTCTGAGTCCCGAACACTGGTTGGAAGGCTGTTCTATAACTGTGGGGCTTTATAAGAGAAAGATCTGCCCCCTGCTGTAGTCTTCATTATTTGAGGAACCAACAGATAGCCAGCACCTTTTGGTCTAAGTAGGCGTGGAGGATCATACTGGTACAGAAGTTCACTCAGATACTGCGGTGCGAGACCGTTAAGTGCTTTATACGTCAGTAGTAATATTTTATAATCAATGCGAGATTTAATTGGGAGCCAGTGTAGACTGATTAAAACAGGGGTGATGTGGTCATATTTCCTAGATCTAGTGAGGACTCTTGCTGCTGCATTCTGAACTAACTGAAGCTTATTTATGCACTTACTCGCACACCCAGACAGTAAAGCGTTACAGTAGTCTAATCTAGAAGTAACAAAAGCATGAACTAGTTTTTCTGCATCCTGTAACGACATTATATTTCTAATTTTAGCAATATTTTAGCTATATTTCTAAGGTGAAAGAAGGCGATCCTGGTGATATTATTCACGTGAGACTCAAAGGAAAGACTTGGGTCAATAATCACACCAAGGTCTTTGACAGCCGTACACGCTGAAACAGAACCACCATCCAGAGATGCTACGTAATCGGAAAGTTTACTTCTAGCTGCATGTGGTCCTAGTAAAAGTACTTCCGTCTTATCTGAGTTGAGCAGAAGAAAGTTATTAAGCATCCACTGTCTAATGTCCTTTACACACTTCTCAACATTGTTAAGCTGATCTCGCTCATCTGGCTTTGCTAAAATATACAGCTGTGTGTCATCAGCATAGCAATGGAAGCGAATCCCATGTTTATGAATGATTTCACCAAGAGGCAGCATATATAAAGAGAAAAGCAGTGGGCCTAAGACAGATCCTTGAGGAACACCAAACTTTACCTCATAGAGTGTGGAGAACTCACCATTTACATCAACAAACTGATAGCGATCAGTCAAATAAGACCTGAGCCAAGAGAGAGCTTTCCCCTTTATTCCAACAACGTTCTCAAGTCTAGCAGGTAATATAGTGTGATCAATGGTGTCAAAAGCTGCACTAAGGTCGAGCAAAACAAGTAAGGAGACAAAACCCTGATCAGAGGCCAATAACAGGTCATTTACCACCTTAACTAGCGCCGTCTCTGTGCTATGATGAGGCCGAAATCCTGACTGATACATTTCAAAAATGTTATTCATAAGTAGGTGTGAGCATAGCTGCTGTGCTACAAACTTTTCTAAAATTTTGGATATAAAGGGGAGATTTGATATTGGTCTGTAGTTGGACAACTGACATGGGTCAAGGTCAGGTTTCCTAATAAGGGGTGGATAACTGCCAGTTTGAAGGATTTAGGTACATAACCAGTGATAATGGAAGAGTTTATTATTTTAAAACAGGTTCAATTACCTCTAGAGTTATCTGTTTAAAGAAACTTGTAGGCAAGGGATCGAGAATGCAGGTTGATGGTTTTGATGAGGAAATTAATGAAATTATTCTCATGAATAGGAGTGAAGCTTTGTAGTTGATTGTCTGCTATAATTACACTGCTGTCTACAGGGTAACTTGTAAAGTTATTTGGATTTATATTAACCGTCTGGATTTCTTGCCTGATGTTTTAAATTTTATTATTAAAAAAGTTCATGAAATCATTATCATCATTATCATCAGTACACACTGGTTAGTTATTAACAAATCAGTATACTGCACTATACAGAATATCTCTGCAAATTAACAGAAAAACAATAACAGTTGCAGCTACCAGAAATATTCTTTATTTTACAGTTCTTCACTGTAACCTACTTTACAGCATTTTACAGATGTTAGCCTACCAGGACACACACGGACATCAACAATCAGCGTATGAATCTCAACAATGGTGACAATTAAAAAAGAAACTAAAAACACAGCTTTACAAAGCAGTCTACTGAAAGGTCACAACAAAAACAACAAAATAAAAGCAAATAAAGAAAAGAGTAAGAACATTCAGCTGTATTATTATTATTATTATTATTATTATTATTATTATTATTACTATTCATGCTGCACTGCATGTTGGGAGTTATGAATTATGCTGGCACCCCGCATGTGGCATGATTTTTGTAGATTTTCAAGCTCTCTGTTCTCCATTACCCCAAAAAGTGATAAATACTTGAATTAAAGAAATTAAGTTTGTTAAAAATCAACAACACCAAATAAGCATAAACTTTATTTCGGCTTCTCCCGTTAGGGGTCGCCACAGCGGATCCTCCGCATGTTTGATTTTGCACATGCTTTTACGCTGGATGGCCTTCCTAACGCAACTCTCCCCAATTTATCCGGGCTTGGGACCGGCACTGAAAGTGGCTGGGGTTGGTTCCCTGACTGTGGATCGAACCCAGGCCCGGATTAAGAAAAAGTGTAAATGTGTTTGTAACCCATTTTGGTTTAATTTTACTTGCATTAATGACCAAAATTTTTGTATGCAGTTGCTTTGAGTGTATGCACTTAATTTTTAATTGAGAATGAAGATAAATGAAGTACAAAAAAATGTATATAAATCATGTCCTTCATTGCGCCCCATCTGTCATATCTTTATTTCCCACTAGAGGGACGCCGCATACTTTAAGAACCTCTGGTCTAAAACAGTGCTGTAGAGCTAAAGGCTGTATACATCAAATGTTTATAATATTCTTCATAATTTTAACAAAAAAATAAATAAAAAATACAAATCTTGGAAAGTTAAAGCACTATCATAAACACTATGAAAGTAACTAGGAACCACTCATTAATCAAAGATTAAATATAGATTGAGAGCAGTGAATATGGTCATTAAATAATTGATAACCACATTACTATCAATAGGTAACCAAAAAGGGATAACTACAAATTCATTTTTGTCATAACAAATATGCTTTACAAACACAGTTACAACAAGGAGAGAAAAAATAATGTCAGTTTAGGGTCAAGAGCCCAAATAAACAACCACTGATCACCAAAATTGGGCGGTCAAAAGAGACATTTTCAATAAAATAGACCTCAAAGACAAAGACAAAGTCAGACTCTAATAAATACAGTTATTAATGCTGTTTTGGGTTGTTTAATAGTCTTTTGTTTTAATGGCTGTTGCTGTATGTCAGTTGTAGTTTTATTTCTTGTTCTTTCCTTCAGTGATTCTTATTGTTAACAGCAAAACTGGTGTTCATCAGTGTCTAAATTCACTTGTTTTCTTCACTCGGTCAGGTGGACATGTATATGATAGTGTATTTATATAATAGTGTATTTATATAATAGTGTATTTGCATAGTAGTGTATTTATATAATAGTGTATTTATATAGTAGTGTATTTATATAATAGTGTATTTATATAATAGTGTATTTATATAGTAGTGTATTTATATAATATTGTATTTATATCGTAGTGTATTTATATAATAGTGTATTTATATAATAGTGTATTTATATCGTAGTGTTTTTATATAATAGTGTATTTATATAGTAGTGTATTTATATAGTAGTGTATTTATATAATAGTGTATTTATATAATAGTGTATTTATATCGTAGTGTATTTATATAATAGTGTATTTATATAGTAGTGTATTTATATATTAGTGTATTTATATAGTAGTGTATTTATAAAATAGTGTATTTATATAGTAGTGTATTTATATAATAGTGTATTTATATCGTAGTGTATTTATATAATAGTGTATTTATATCGTAGTGTATTTATATAATAGTGTATTTGCATAGTGGTGTATTTATATAATAGTGTATTTATATAGTAGTGTATTTATATAGTAGTGTATTTATATAATAGTGTATTTATATAGTAGTGTATTTATATAATAGTGTATTTATATAGTAGTGTATTTATATAGTAGTGTATTTATATAATAGTGTATTTATATCGTAGTGTATTTATATAATAGTGTATTTATATAGTAGTGTATTTATATAATAGTGTATTTATATAGTAGTGTATTTATATAATAGTGTATTTATATAATAGTGTATTTATATAGTAGTGTATTTATATAGTAGTGTATTTATATAATAGTGTATTTATATCGTAGTGTATTTATATAATAGTGTATTTATATAGTAGTGTATTTATATAATAGTGTATTTATATAATAGTGTATTTATATAGTAGTGTATTTATATAGTAGTGTATTTATATAATAGTGTATTTATATCGTAGTGTATTTATATAATAGTGTATTTATATAGTAGTGTATTTATATAATAGTGTATTTATATAGTAGTGTATTTATATAATAGTGTATTTATATCGTAGTGTATTTATATAATAGTGTATTTATATAGTAGTGTATTTATATAATAGTGTATTTATATAGTAGTGTATTTATATAATAGTGTATTTATATCGTAGTGTATTTATATAATAGTGTATTTATATAGTAGTGTATTTATATAATAGTGTATTTATATAGTAGTGTATTTATATAATAGTGTATTTATATAATAGTGTATTTATATAATAGTGTATTTATATAGTAGTGTATTTATATAATAGTGTATTTATATAGTAGTGTATTTATATAATAGTGTATTTATATAGTAGTGTATTTATATAATAGTGTATTTATATAGTAGTGTATTTATATAGTAGTGTAACTATAGAATAGTGTATTTATATAGTAGTGTATTTATATAATAGTGTATTTATATAATAGTGTATTTATATAATAGTGTATTTATATAGTAGTGTATTTATATAGTAGTGTATTTATATAATAGTGTATTTATATCGTAGTGTATTTATATAATAGTGTATTTATATAGTAGTGTATTTATATATTAGTGTATTTATATAGTAGTGTATTTATAAAATAGTGTATTTATATAGTAGTGTATTTATATAATAGTGTATTTATATCGTAGTGTATTTATATAATAGTGTATTTATATCGTAGTGTATTTATATAATAGTGTATTTGCATAGTGGTGTATTTATATAATAGTGTATTTATATAGTAGTGTATTTATATAGTAGTGTATTTATATAGTAGTGTATTTATATAATAGTGTATTTATATCGTAGTGTATTTATATAATAGTGTATTTATATAGTAGTGTATTTATATCGTAGTGTATTTATATAATAGTGTATTTATATAGTAGTGTATTTATATAATAGTGTATTTATATAGTAGTGTATTTATATAATAGTGTATTTATATAATAGTGTATTTATATAGTAGTGTATTTATATAGTAGTGTATTTATATAATAGTGTATTTATATCGTAGTGTATTTATATAATAGTGTATTTATATAGTAGTGTATTTATATAATAGTGTATTTATATAATAGTGTATTTATATAGTAGTGTATTTATATAGTAGTGTATTTATATAATAGTGTATTTATATCGTAGTGTATTTATATAATAGTGTATTTATATAGTAGTGTATTTATATAATAGTGTATTTATATAGTAGTGTATTTATATAATAGTGTATTTATATAATAGTGTATTTATATAGTAGTGTATTTATATAATAGTGTATTTATATAGTAGTGTATTTATATAATAGTGTATTTATATAGTAGTGTATTTATATAGTAGTGTAACTATAGAATAGTGTATTTATATAGTAGTGTATTTATATAGTAGTGTATTTATATAAAAGTGTATTTATATAATAGTGTATTTATATAAAAGTGTATTTATATAATAGTGTATTTATATAGTAGTGTATTTATATAATAGTGTAACTATAGAATAGTGTATTTATATAGTAGTGTATTTATATAATAGTGTAACTATTGAATTGTGTATTTATATAGTAGTGTATTTATATAATAGTGTATTTATATAGTAGTGTATTTATATAATAGTGTATTTATATAATAGTGTATTTATATAGAGGTGTATTTATATAATAGTGTATTTATATAATAGTGTATTTATATAGTAGTGTATTTATATAATAGTGTATTTATATCGTAGTGTATTTATATAATAGTGTATTTGCATAGTGGTGTATTTATATAATAGTGTATTTATATAGTAGTGTATTTATATAATAGTGTATTTGCATAGTGGTGTATTTATATAATAGTGTATTTATATAGTAGTGTATTTATATAATAGTGTATTTATATAGTAGTGTATTTATATAATAGTGTATTTATATAGTAGTGTATTTATATAATAGTGTATTTATATAGTAGTGTATTTATATAATAGTGTATTTATATAGTAGTGTATTTATATAATAGTGTATTTATATAGTAGTGTATTTATATAGTAGTGTAACTATAGAATAGTGTATTTATATAGTAGTGTATTTATATAGTAGTGTATTTATATAGTAGTGAATTTATATAATAGTGTATTTATATAATAGTGTATTTATATAGTAGTGAATTTATATAATAGTGTATTTATATAGTAGTGTATTTATATAATAGTGTAACTATAGAATAGTGTATTTATATAGTAGTGTATTTATATAGTAGTGTAACTATTGAATTGTGTATTTATATAGTAGTGTATTTATATAATAGTGTATTTATATAGTAGTGTATTTATATAATAGTGTATTTATATAATAGTGTATTTATATAGTAGTGTATTTATATAATAGTGTATTTATATAGTAGTGTATTTATATAATTGTGTAACTGTAAAGTAGTGTATTTATATAATAGTGTATTTTTATATTAGTGTATGTTTATAATAGTGTATTTATATTGTAGTGTAATAATATAATAGTGTATTTGCATAGTAGTGTATTTATATAATAGTGTATTTATATAATAGTGTATTTATATAGTAGTGTATTTATATAGTAGTGTATTTATATAATAGTGTATTAATATAGTAGTGTATTTATATAGTAGTGTAAATATAGAATAGTGTATTTATATAGTAGTGTATTTATATAATAGTGTATTTATTTAGTAGTGTATTTATATAATAGTGTATTTATGTAGTAGTGAATTTATATAATAGTGTATTTATATAGTAGTGAATTTATATAATAGTGTATTTATATAATAGTGTATTTATATAGTAGTGTATTTATATAATAGTGTATTTGCATAGTAGTGTATTTATATAATAGTGTATTTATATAATAGTGTATTTATATAGTAGTGTATTTATATAGTAGTGTATTTATATAATAGTGTATTTATATAATAGTGTATTTATATCGTAGTGTATTTATATAATAGTGTATTTATATAGTAGTGTATTTATATATTAGTGTATTTATATAGTAGTGTATTTATAAAATAGTGTATTTATATAGTAGTGTATTTATATAATAGTGTATTTATATCGTAGTGTATTTATATAATAGTGTATTTATATCGTAGTGTATTTATATAATAGTGTATTTGCATAGTGGTGTATTTATATAATAGTGTATTTATATAGTAGTGTATTTATATAGTAGTGTATTTATATAGTAGTGTATTTATATAGTAGTGTATTTATATAGTAGTGTATTTATATAATAGTGTATTTATATCGTAGTGTATTTATATAATAGTGTATTTATATAGTAGTGTATTTATATAATAGTGTATTTATATAGTAGTGTATTTATATAATAGTGTATTTATATAATAGTGTATTTATATAGTAGTGTATTTATATAGTAGTGTATTTATATAATAGTGTATTTATATAGTAGTGTATTTATATAATAGTGTATTTATATAGTAGTGTATTTATATAATAGTGTATTTATATAATAGTGTATTTATATAGTAGTGTATTTATATAGTAGTGTATTTATATAATAGTGTATTTATATCGTAGTGTATTTATATAATAGTGTATTTATATAGTAGTGTATTTATATAATAGTGTATTTATATAGTAGTGTATTTATATAATAGTGTATTTATATAATAGTGTATTTATATAGTAGTGTATTTATATAATAGTGTATTTATATAGTAGTGTATTTATATAGTAGTGTATTTATATAGTAGTGTATTTATATAATAGTGTATTTATATAATAGTGTATTTATATCGTAGTGCATTTATATAATAGTGTATTTATATAGTAGTGTATTTATATATTAGTGTATTTATATAGTAGTGTATTTATAAAATAGTGTATTTATATAGTAGTGTATTTATATAATAGTGTATTTATATCGTAGTGTATTTATATAATAGTGTATTTATATCGTAGTGTATTTATATAATAGTGTATTTGCATAGTGGTGTATTTATATAATAGTGTATTTATATAGTAGTGTATTTATATAGTAGTGTATTTATATAGTAGTGTATTTATATAATAGTGTATTTATATAGTAGTGTATTTATATAGTAGTGTATTTATATAATAGTGTATTTATATCGTAGTGTATTTATATAATAGTGTATTTATATAGTAGTGTATTTATATAATAGTGTATTTATATAGTAGTGTATTTATATAATAGTGTATTTATATAATAGTGTATTTATATAGTAGTGTATTTATATAGTAGTGTATTTATATAATAGTGTATTTATATCGTAGTGTATTTATATAATAGTGTATTTATATAGTAGTGTATTTATATAATAGTGTATTTATATAATAGTGTATTTATATAGTAGTGTATTTATATAGTAGTGTATTTATATAATAGTGTATTTATATCGTAGTGTATTTATATAATAGTGTATTTATATAGTAGTGTATTTATATAATAGTGTATTTATATAGTAGTGTATTTATATAATAGTGTATTTATATAATAGTGTATTTATATAGTAGTGTATTTATATAATAGTGTATTTATATAGTAGTGTATTTATATAGTAGTGTAACTATAGAATAGTGTATTTATATAGTAGTGTATTTATATAGTAGTGTATTTATATAAAAGTGTATTTATATAATAGTGTATTTATATAAAAGTGTATTTATATAATAGTGTATTTATATAGTAGTGTATTTATATAATAGTGTAACTATAGAATAGTGTATTTATATAGTAGTGTATTTATATAATAGTGTAACTATTGAATTGTGTATTTATATAGTAGTGTATTTATATAATAGTGTATTTATATAGTAGTGTATTTATATAATAGTGTATTTATATAATAGTGTATTTATATAGAGGTGTATTTATATAATAGTGTATTTATATAATAGTGTATTTATATAGTAGTGTATTTATATAATAGTGTATTTATATCGTAGTGTATTTATATAATAGTGTATTTGCATAGTGGTGTATTTATATAATAGTGTATTTATATAATAGTGTATTTATATAATAGTGTATTTGCATAGTGGTGTATTTATATAATAGTGTATTTATATAGTAGTGTATTTATATAATAGTGTATTTATATAGTAGTGTATTTATATAATAGTGTATTTATATAGTAGTGTATTTATATAATAGTGTATTTATATAGTAGTGTATTTATATAATAGTGTATTTATATAGTAGTGTATTTATATAGTAGTGTAACTATAGAATAGTGTATTTATATAGTAGTGTATTTATATAGTAGTGTATTTATATAGTAGTGAATTTATATAATAGTGTATTTATATAATAGTGTATTTATATAGTAGTGAATTTATATAATAGTGTATTTATATAGTAGTGTATTTATATAATAGTGTAACTATAGAATAGTGTATTTATATAGTAGTGTATTTATATAGTAGTGTAACTATTGAATTGTGTATTTATATAGTAGTGTATTTATATAATAGTGTATTTATATAGTAGTGTATTTATATAATAGTGTATTTATATAATAGTGTATTTATATAGTAGTGTATTTATATAATAGTGTATTTATATAGTAGTGTATTTATATAATTGTGTAACTGTAAAGTAGTGTATTTATATAATAGTGTATTTTTATAGTAGTGTATTTATATAGTAGTGTATTTATATAATAGTGTATTTATATAATAGTGTATTTATATAATAGTGTATTTATATCGTAGTGTATTTATATAATAGTGTATTTATATAGTAGTGTATTTATATATTAGTGTATTTATATAGTAGTGTATTTATAAAATAGTGTATTTATATAGTAGTGTATTTATATAATAGTGTATTTATATCGTAGTGTATTTATATAATAGTGTATTTATATCGTAGTGTATTTATATAATAGTGTATTTGCATAGTGGTGTATTTATATAATAGTGTATTTATATAGTAGTGTATTTATATAGTAGTGTATTTATATAATAGTGTATTTATATCGTAGTGTATTTATATAATAGTGTATTTATATAGTAGTGTATTTATATTGTAGTGTAATAATATAATAGTGTATTTGCATAGTAGTGTATTTATATAATAGTGTATTTATATAATAGTGTATTTATATAGTAGTGTATTTATATAGTAGTGTATTTATATAATAGTGTATTAATATAGTAGTGTATTTATATAGTAGTGTAAATATAGAATAGTGTATTTATATAGTAGTGTATTTATATAATAGTGTATTTATTTAGTAGTGTATTTATATAATAGTGTATTTATGTAGTAGTGAATTTATATAATAGTGTATTTATATAGTAGTGAATTTATATAATAGTGTATTTATATAATAGTGTATTTACATAGTAGTGTATTTATATAATAGTGTATTTGCATAGTAGTGTATTTATATAATAGTGTATTTATATAATAGTGTATTTATATAGTAGTGTATTTATATAGTAGTGTATTTATATAATAGTGTATTTATATAGTAGTGTATTTATATAATAGTGTATTTATGTAGTAGTGAATTTATATTATAGTGTATTTATATAGTAGTGAATTTATATAATAGTGTATTTATATAATAGTGTATTTATATAGTAGTGTATTTATATAATAGTGTATTTGCATAGTAGTGTATTTATATAATAGTGTATTTATATAATAGTGTATTTATATAGAAGTGTATTTATATAGTAGTGTATTTATATAATAGTGTATTTATATAGTAGTGTATTTATATAATAGTGTATTTATATAGTAGTGTATTTATATAATAGTGTAACTATAGAATAGTGTATTTATATAATAGTGTATTTATATAATAGTGTAACTATAGAATAGTGTATTTATATAGTAGTGTATTTATATAATAGTGTAACTATAGAATAGTGTATTTATATAGTAGTGTATTTATATAGTAGTGTATTTATATAATAGTGTAACTATACAATAGTGTATTTATATAGTAGTGTATTTATATAATAGTGTAACTATTGAATTGTGTATTTATATAGTAGTGTATTTATATAATAGTGTATTTATATAATAGTGTAACTATAGAATAGTGTATTTATATAATAGTGTAACTATTGAATAGTGTATTTATATAGTAGTGTATTCATATAATAGTGTATTTATATAGTAGTGTATTTACATAATAGTGTATTTATATAATAGTGTAACTATAGAATAGTGTATTTATATAGTAGTGTATTTATATAATAGTGTAACTATAGAATAGTGTATTTATATAGTAGTGTATTTATATAATAGTGTAACTATAGAATAGTGTATTTATATAGTAGTGTATTTATATAATAGTGTAACTATAGAATAGTGTATTTAATACTTCCGGTGACGTAGCTTCCTGTGTTTGACTTGTTTGCCGCGAGTTCCGTGTTTGTATTTGTTTGTTTGTGTTTTTTTCTTTTATTAATCCTAAATTGTTTTTGTCTTCCTGACTTGTGCCTGTAGTCAGTTAAACTCGACTACCACTATATTCATTGTCTCTCACTTTATCATATTTGTGTACATTAAATCTGTTCGTGATTATGAGCACTATGCCGGCTGTGTGTCTGACTTTGAGCACAGGCGATTTGCAAACGGTGGAGTCGGAGATGGAGGCTTTGGAGAAACAGATTCGTGAGCTGCATGTAAAGCATGCCCGGCTGCGAGAGCGGAAAGCGGCGCTGGAAACATCCTGGGCGGACGCGCACTCGTCCCAGGTAAATTCCCGGGTTGAACCTAAAGCTCCCAGCACATCAACTCCGCGCGTTTCTCTGCCCAGACCCAGCACACCTACAACTCCGGCAAAGGTGCAACACGGACCCTGGATGCGGCAGCGGTGGAAGAGACAAGCCAAGCCCCGGTCGAAGACGTCTCCCCCGCCACCACTACGGGCCTTAGAGATCTCGACCGAGAACCGCTTCGCCCCTCTCCGCGAGACGGAACGCGACACTGTGATTCTCGGAGATTCCATCGTCCGGCATGTCCGCGCTACCGGAGACAAAGGTAAGGTGCACACTCGCTGTTTTCCTGGTGCTCGTGTTCTCGATGTCGCTGCGCAGGTACCCGCGATCCCTAAGGAGAACTTCAGAGCGGTTGTTCTTCATGCCGGAACGAACGACACCAGGCTGAGGCAAAGATCTTAAAGAGGGACTTCAGGATCCTGGTGGAGACGGTACGCAGCACATCGCCCACAACGAGGATCATAGTGTCAGGACCTCTTCCCACTTACCAGCGAGGGGCTGAGAAGTTTAGTAGACTTTTAGCTCTAAATGAATGGTTACAGTCATGGTGTCGAGAACATAAACTTCTCTTTGTTAATAACTGGAACTGTTTCTGGGAGCGTCCTAGGTTCTTGCGCCCTGATGGCCTGCACCCCAGCAGAGTTGGAGCAGCAGTGCTATCAGATAAGCTCTCTAGGATACTTCACACCATCTGACTGGTAAGACATCAGGAAATCTTCAACTATAAGAACACGCATACTACAGACCAAATAGTTACAAGTTCACACACAGCCCAGTTTATAGAAACCGTATCTATTCCTCGTGTAGTAAAACCAAGAATTAAATACACAAGATCCAGAAATAATCTTATTGCAGTTAAAACTGAAAAATGCCAGATAAGCAAACACCAAAAAGTTCTAAAGTTTGGTCTTTTAAACATTAGATCACTTGCACCCAAAGCACTGATTGTAAATGAGATGATCACAGATAATAATCTCGATGCACTCTGTCTCACTGAGACCTGGATTAAACCAGGTGATTATATGGGTCTAAACGAATCTACACCGTCAGGATATGTTTATAAGCATGAGCCCCGTCAGACTGGTCATGGGGGGGGTGTAGGAACCATTTATAGTGCCTCTCTTAATGTTAGTCAGAGATTAGGATTCAGCTTTAAATCATTTGAAGTGCTCGTTCTTAAAATTATACTTTCAGACATACATAGAAAACTCTGGTCACCGTGTACAGACCCCCAGGGCCCTACGCTGATTTTCTTCAAGAGTTTGCTTGTTTTCTATCCGATCTCTTGATAAATTTTGATAAAGTGCTGCTTGTAGGAGATTTTAATATTCATGTAGATGATGTAAACGATGCTCTAGGATTATCATTTGTTGACTTATTAAACTCTTTTGGGGTTAAAGAAAACGTCACCAGACCAACCCACCGTTTTAACCACACACTAGACGTAATAATATCCCACGGAGCAGACGTCACTGATATCGATATTTTACCTCAGAGTGATGACATCACAGACCATTACCTTATACTGTACACACTACCGGTAGAGAAGATTAGGACTATTGTTCCAACCACTAAGGACAGATTCATAAATAACCTGCCTGATTTATCTCAATTTCACCCTAAACCCATAACTGATAATAATCTTGATGAAATAACTAACAACATAAACCTTATCCTCACTAGCACATTAGACACCCTTGCCCCCATCCGGTTAAAAAAGGTTAGAGAACAAGCACCTGCACCTTGGTATAATAGTCAAAAGGCATGCCCTCAAGAGAACAACATGTAATCTGGAGAGAAAATGGAGGAAAACTAAATTGGAGGTATTTAGAATTGCGTATAAAGACTGTATGCTCAGCTACAGACAGGCGCTAAAAGCTGCTAGAACTGAACACCTGAGCAAACTCATAGAAAATAACAAAAACAATCCCAGGTTCCTTTTCAGTACTGTAGCTAAACTAACTACAAATCAGGGCTCTGAAAATTGTGTTCCATCACAGTTTAGTAGTGATGACTTTATGAATTTCTTCACTGAAAAAATAGATAACATTAAAAAAACAATTGTGGCAGTTCAACCTCTGACACCATCTCCTGAGACAGTGTTACCTTCAACTCCACAACTCCACTGTTTTACATGTATAGCTGTATAATGTTATTGCCAAAGCTAAATCGACAACATGTCAGTTAGATCCAATTCCTACTAAATTACTGAAGGAAGTGTTATATACAACTGGTGAACCTCTTCTGAATATTATTAACTCTTCACTATCGTTAGGACATGTCCCTAAATCCCTAAAGCTAGCAGTTATTAAGCCCCTCATTAAAAAACCTAATCTAAATCCAAACACGCTATCGAATTACAGACCAATTTCAAATCTCCCATTTATGTCTAAGATTTTAGAAAAGATTGTCGCTGCCCAGTTACGTTCCTACCTGCAAGAGAACAATATCTTTGAAGAATTTCAGTCAGGTTTTAGGCCCCATCATAGCACAGAAACTGTTAAAACAGTTAAAATCACTAATGACCTGTTTTTAGATTCAGACCAAGGCTTCATCTCGTTGTTGGTTCTACTAGATCTTAGTGCTGCATTCGACACTATAGACCATGATCTCCTCCTAGATCGCTTACAAAATTACATCGGCATTCAGGGACAGGCATTAAGCTGGTTTAAATCCTACCTGTCCGATCGTTACCATTCCGTAGATTTAAATGGAGAGCTATCCAGGCTAATGCAAGTAAATTATGGCGAGCCGCAAGGTTCAGTTCTAGGACCACTGCTCTTCACAATATACATGCTTCCGTTAGGAAATATTATTAGAAGGCATGGAATTAGCTTCCATTGTTATGCTGATGATACTCAGCTATATATCTTGTTTATCAGGGACAAATTTACACCATTCACCTTAACTGTTGATTTGTGTAAAGCTGCTTTGAGACAATGTCTGTTGTGAAAAGCGCTATACAAATAAACTTGACTTGACTTGACTTGACTTGTATTTATATAGTAGTGTATTAATATAATAGTGTATTTATATAGTAGTGTATTTATATAGTAGTGTATTTATATAATAGTGTATTTATATAGTAGTGTATTTATATAGTAGTGTATTAATATAATAGTGTATTTATATAATAGTGTATTTATATAATAGTGTATTTATATAGTAGTGTATTTATATAGTAGTGTATTAATATAATAGTGTATTTATATAGTAGTGTATTTATATAATAGTGTATTTATATAGTAGTGTCAGCCAGCTGCTTGAGCATTTCCGCGGTCACGACGTCCGCTTCTAGTTCAGCGTCATCTTTCAGCCGGCAACACCGGCATGCCCGTCATCTTGTTTCTGTATAAATAGTCACCGGCTGCCTGCGCTCGCTGCCAGATTGTCTCGTTCGGCTCCGCGCTTTTGAGACCTTCCTGCCTTTATTTTTTCCCCGTGGAAAGTTTACTTTCATTTTCGGATCTCCCGGTTTTTCGGATTTTTGCCTGCCCTCGGTTTTCGGATCTTTGGATTCCCCTTTTGCTCCGTTCTCCGGCTCACTCCCTCTGTCTGCTTTTGGACTCGCTTCTGTTTTTGGACACGCCCCCTGCTTCGCTCTCCCGGTGCCACGAACCTTTTCATTAACCCAGTGAGCACCCATGAGTGCTGCAACTGTGTTTTTGTGCTGTTGTATTCGGACATTAAATATTTCCTGCCTGTGCAACCCTCCTCTCTCGATTCATATTGTCTGGAGCATCCTACCAGTCCCTTCCAAGCCCTTAGTCAAGATCTGCATCCGTTCCGGTGCTCAGGACTTTTCGCTGGCGGCCTTTGTGGACTCTGGGGCGGACGCGGAATTCATTACTGGAGACTCTTCAGGTCCGGGCCCTGGATGGGCACCCCTAGATAAGGCCACTTACTGTACTAAGCCCCTTCTGGTCACCGTCGGAGAGCGACACCGGGAGTGGCTCACCTTCTTAGTCATTTCTTCTCCTCACGCCCCGGTCATGCTCGGTTTCCCCTGGCTCCGCAAGCACAACCCCCGCCTAGACTGGTCCAGCGGTCGGGTTCTCGATTGGGGAACCTATTGCCAATCTCACTGCCTCACTCCGTCTTCCCCCAGGCCGGTCTCATGCTCTCCGGAGACTTCCCCCGACCTCAGTTCAGTTCCATCTGTCTATTATGACCTCGGTACAGTGTTTAGCAAGACTCGAGCCTCTTGCTTGCCCCCGCATCGGCCCTACGATTGCGCCATTGATCTCCTGCCGGGAACTATGCCACCCCGTGGCCGGCTTTACCATATTTCAGCACCCGAGCAGGCGGCCATGACCCAATACATTCAGGACTCGCTGGCTGCTGGCATTATCCGCCCGTCCTCCTCTCCGGCAGGCCCTGGGTTCTTCTTTGTGGAAAAGAAGGACAAGAGCCTCCGTCCCTACATTGACTATCGGGGCCTAAATGCCATAACTGTCAAGAACCGGTCCCCATTGCCCTTGATGTTTTCTGCGTTCGACTCTCTCCAGGGCTCAGTCATCTTCACCAAACTGGACCTCCGCAATGCCTACCACCTTGTCCGCATCCAGGAGGGGGATGAGTGGAAGACAGCATTCAATACCCCATCAGGGCATTATGACTACCTTGTTATGCCATTTGGCCTTACCAATGCGCCAGCTGTCTTCCAGGCGTTGGTGAATGACGTTCTTCGAGACATGCTTAACCACTACGTGTTTGTATACCTGGACGACATTCTCGTTTTCTCACGCTCTAGAGATGAACATGTCCAGCATGTGCGTTCGGTACTCGGGCGGCTCCTCCAGAATGGATTATACGTTAAGGCGGAGAAATGCGATTTCCATGTGTCCAGCACCACCTTCCTTGGATTTGTCCTTTCTGCCGATCACGTCCAGATGGACCAAGCCAGGATTCAGGCGGTAAAGGAATGGCCCCAACCCACCACCCGTAAGCAATTACAGAGGTTTTTGGGTTTTGTCAATTTCTATCGCTGGTTCATCAGGGGCTATAGCTCTGTCGCAGCCCCCCTTCACTCACTCACCTCCATACGTCAGGCTTTTAACTGGAACCCAGAGGCTGAACGGGCATTTACCAAACTGAAGAGTCTCTTCACCTCAGCCCCGTTCCTAGCCCTTCCGGATCCTACCCGTCAATTTGTGGTGGAGGTGAACGCCTCGGATCTGGGCATAGGGGCCGTTCTGTCCCAGAGAGGTGCCCGGGACCACCGCCTGCACCCCTGCGTGTTTTTTTCCCGCCGCCTCAGCCCAGAGCAGAACTACCCTGTTGGTGAGCGTGAGCTCTTGGCTGTTAAATTGGCCCTGGAGGAATGGTTTTACTGGCTGGAGGGGTCCGAAGTTTCGTTCCTCGTCTGGACCGATCATCGTAATTTGGAATATCTGCGGACTGCCAAGCGCCTGAATCCACATCAAGCACGTTGGGGATTGTTTTTTGGGCGATTTAACTTCTCCTTGTCCTACCGGCCAGGGTCGCTAAATGGAAAGCCTGACGCCTTGTCCCGTTTGCACTCCCCTGATGAGAAGGAACCACCACCCGACCCCATACTTCCCACCACTGTTACCGTCCGCACTCTCGGCCTGAAGATAGAGAAGAAGGTCCAGCGGGCCACCGTCGGTCAACCTGTCCCTGAGGGCTGCCCGCCACATAGGCTTTACGTGCCTTCACACCTTCGTTCTGAAGTCCTCCAGTGGTGCCACAGCTCCCCTTTCTTCTGTCGCCCAGGTGCTTCTCGTACCTTGGCCGTGCTCCTGAAGCGTTTTTGGTGGCCGTCTGTCCGCAGGGACGTTTGCGAATTCGTGGCTGCCTGTCCCACATGCAATCAACACAAGAACCCCAAGGGGTGTCCGATAGGCCTCCTACACCCACTCCCTGTACCCCGACGACCATGGGCACACATTGCTGTGGATTTTGTTACCGGCCTTCCCCCGTCCGCTGGTCATACGGCCATTCTCACGGTGGTCGACAGGTTCTCGAAGATGGGTCACTTCATTCCCCTGCCCAAGCTTCCCTCTGCGAAGGAAACTGCCCAGCTCCTGCTCCAACACGTTTTCCGCCTGCACGGTTTGCCTCGGGACATTGTGTCCGATCGGGGCCCCCAATTTTCTGCCCATTTTTGGAAGGAGTTCTGCCGCCTTCTGGGGATTTCCGTCAGCCTCTCCTCCGGGTTTCACCCTCAGTCCAATGGTCAGACCGAAAGGCTCAACCAGGAACTCGAGACCAGCCTCCGTATTCTCTGCGCCCAAGACCCCTCCACATGGTCGGAGAAGCTTCTCTGGGCTGAATATGCTCACAACACTCTTCCCTCCTCTGCCACAGGCCTCTCACCCTTTCAGGCTGTGTTCGGCTACCAACCCCCGCTGTTCTCTACACAGGAACCCGAGACCACCGTTTCCTCTGCCCTGGCCCAGTTCAAGCGTTGTCAGCGCGGGTGGAGGGTGGCCCGGGCAGCCCTCCTAAAGTCATCCCAGAGTTACAGGCGTTGGGCCAATCGCAAACTCCCTCTGTCTGCTTTTGGACTCGCTTCTGTTTTTGGACATGCCCCCTGCTTCGCTCTCCCGGTGCCACGGACCTTTTCATTAACCCAGTGAGTGCTGCAACTGTGTTTTTGTGCTGTTGTATTCGGACATTAAATATTTCCTGCCTGTGCAACCCTCCTCTCTCGATTCATATCGTCTGGAGCATCCTGCATTTTGGTCCTATCATCCACTCACCTAGCCCCGCACCCGAGTCCCTGACAAGTAGTGTAACTATAGAATAGTGTATTTATATAATAGTGTATTTATATAGTAGTGTATTTATATAGTAGTGTATTTATATAATAGTGTAACTATAGAATAGTGTATTTATATAGTAGTGTATTTATATAGTAGTGTATTTATATAATAGTGTATTTATATAGTAGTGTATTTATATAATAGTGTATTTATATAATAGTGTATTTATATAGTAGTGTATTTATATAATAGTGTATTTATATAATAGTGTATTTATATAATAGTGTATTTAAATAATAGTGTGTGTATATATATATATATATATATATATATATATATATATATATATATATATATATATATATATATATATATATATATATAGATAGTAGTGTATCTATATAATAGTGTAACTATAGAATATTGTATTTATATAATAGTGTATTTATATAGTAGTGTATTTATAGAATAGTGTAACTATAGAATAGTGTATTTATATAGTAGTGTATTTATATAATAGTGTATTTATATAGTAGTTTATTTATATTATAGTGTATTTATATAATAGTGTAACTATAGAATAGTGTATTTATATAGTAGTGTATTTATGTAATAGTGTAACTATAGAATAGTGTGGTTATATAGGAGTGTATTTATATAGTAGTGTATTTATATAATAGTGTATTTATATAATAGTGTATTTATATAGTAGTGTATTTATATAATAGTGTATTTATATAATAGTGTATTTATATAGTAGTGTATTTATATAATAGTGTAACTATAGAATAGTGTATTTATATAGTAGTGTATTTATATAGTAGTGTATTTATATAATATTTTTTTTATATAGTGGTGTATTTATATAGTAGTGTATTTATATAGTAGTGTATTTATATAGTAGTGTATTTATATAGTAGTGTATTTATATAATAGTGTATTTATATAGTAGTGTATTTATATAATAGTGTATTTATATAATAGTGTATTTATATAGTAGTGTATTTATATAATAGTGTATTTATATAATAGTGTATTTATATAGTAGTGTATTTATATAGTAGTGTATTTAAATAATAGTGTGTGTATATATATATATATATATATATATATATATATATATATATATATATATATATATATATATATATATATATATATATAGTAGTGTATCTATATAATAGTGTAACTATAGAATATTGTATTTATATAATAGTGTATTTATATAGTAGTGTATTTATATAATAGTGTAACTATAGAATAGTGTATTTATATAGTAGTGTATTTATATAATAGTGTATTTATATAATAGTGTATTTATATAGTAGTGTATTTATATTATAGTGTATTTATATAATAGTGTAACTATAGAATAGTGTATTTATATAGTAGTGTATTTATGTAATAGTGTAACTATAGAATAGTGTGGTTATATAGGAGTGTATTTATATAGTAGTGTATTTATATAATAGTGTATTTATATAATAGTGTATTTATATAGTAGTGTATTTATATAATAGTGTAACTATAGAATAGTGTGTTTATATAGGAGTATATTTATATAGTAGTGTATTTTTATAATAGTGTATTTATATAATAGTGTATTTATATAATAGTGTATTTATATAGTAGTGTATTTATATAATAGTGTATTTATATAATAGTGTATTTATATAATAGTGTATTTATATAGTAGTGTATTTATGTAATAGTGTATTTATATAATAGTGTATTTATATAGTAGTGTATTTATATAATAGTGTATTTATATAATAGTGTATTTATATAGTAGTGTATTTATATAATAGTGTAACTATAGAATAGTGTATTTATATAGTAGTGTATTTATATAGTAGTGTATTTATATAATAGTTTATTTATATAGTGGTGTTTTTATATAATAGTGTATTTATATAATAGTGTATTTATATAGTAGTGTATTTATATAATAGTGTATTTATATAGTAGTGTATTTATATAGTAGTGTATTAATATAATAGTGTATTTATATAGTGGTGTATTTATATAATAGTGTAACTATAGAATATTGTATTTATATAATAGTCTATTTATATAGTAGTGTATTTATATTATAGTGTATTTATATAATAGTGTAACTATAGAATAGTGTATTTATATAGTAGTGTATTTATATAATAGTGTAACTATAGAATAGTGTGTTTATATAGGAGTGTATTTATATAATAGTGTATTTATATAATAGTGTATTTATATAGTAGTGTATCTATATAGTAGTGTATTTATATAGTAGTGTATTTATATAATAGTTTATTTATATAGTGGTGTTTTTATATAATAGTGTATTTATATAATAGTGTATTTATATAGTAGTGTATTTATATAATAGTGTATTTATATAGTAGTGTATTTATATAGTAGTGTATTAATATAATAGTGTATTTATATAGTGGTGTATTTATATAATAGTGTAACTATAGAATATTGTATTTATATAATAGTCTATTTATATAGTAGTGTATTTATATTATAGTGTATTTATATAATAGTGTAACTATAGAATAGTGTATTTATATAGTAGTGTATTTATATAATAGTGTAACTATAGAATAGTGTGTTTATATAGGAGTGTATTTATATAATAGTGTATTTATATAATAGTGTATTTATATAGTAGTGTATTTATATAATAGTGTATTTATATAATAGTGTATTTATATAATAGTGTATTTATATAGTAGTGTATTTATATAATAGTGTATTTATATAATAGTGTAACTATAGAATAGTGTATTTATATAGTAGTGTATTTATATAATAGTGTAACTATAGAATAGTGTATTTATATAGTAGTGTATTTATATAATAGTGTATTTATATAATAGTGTAACTATAGAATAGTGTATTTATATAGTAGTGTATTTATATAATAGTGTAACTATAGAATAGTGTATTTATATAGTAGTGTATTTATATAATAGTTTATTTATATAGTGGTGTTTTTATATAATAGTTTATTTATATAGTGGTGTTTTTATATAATAGTGTATTTATATAATAGTGTATTTATATAGTAGTGTATTTATATAATAGTGTATTTTTATAGTAGTGTATTTATATAGTAGTGTATTAATATAATAGTGTATTTATATAGTAGTGTATTTATATAGTAGTGTATTAATATAATAGTGTATTTATATAGTAGTGTATTTATATAATAGTGTATTTATATAGTAGGGTATTTATATAGTAGTGTATTTATAAAATAGTCTATTTATATAGTAGTGTATTTATATAGTAGTGTATTAATATAAGTGTATTTATATAGAAGTGTATTTATATAGTAGTGTATTTATATAATAGTGTATTTATATAATAGTCTATTTATATAATAATGTATTTATATAGTAGTGTATTTATATAATAGTCTATTTATATAATAGTGTATTTATATAGTAGTGTATTTAAATAGTAGTGTATTTATATAATAGTTTATTTATATAATAGTGTATTTATATAGTAGTGTATTTATATAATAGTGTATTTATATAATAGTCTATATATATAATAATGTATTTATATAATAGTCTATTTATATAATAGTGTATTTATATAGTAGTGTATTTAAATAGTAGTGTATTTATATAATAGTTTATTTATATAATAGTGTATTTATATAGTAGTGTATTTATATAATAGTGTATTTATATAATAGTCTATATATATAATAATGTATTTATATAGTAGTGTATTTATATAATAGTCTATTTATATAATAGTGTATTTATATAGTAGTGTATTTATATAGTAGTGTATTTATATAATAGTCTATTTATATAATAGTGTATTTATATAATAGTGTATTTATATATTAGTGTATTTATATAGTAGTGTATTTATATAATAGTGTATTTATATAATAGTGTATTTATATAATAATGTATTTATATTGTAGTGTATTTATATAATAGTGTATTTATATAGTAGTGTATTTATATAGTAGTGTATTTATATAATAGTGTATTTATATAGTAGTGTATTAATATAATAGTGTATTTATATAATAGTGTATTTATATAGTAGTGTATTTATATAGTAGTGTATTTATATAATAGTGTATTTATATAGTAGTGTATTAATATAATAGTGTATTTATATAATAATGTATTTATATAGTAGTGTATTTATATAATAGTCTATTTATATAATAGTGTATTTATATAGTAGTGTATTTATATAATAGTGTATTTATATAATAGTGTATTTATATAGTAGTGTATTTATATAGTAGTGTATTAATATAATTGTGTATTTATATAGTAGTGTATTTATATAATAGTGTATTTATATAGTAGTGTATTAATATAATAGTGTATTTATATAGTAGTGTATTTATATAATAGTGTATTTATATAATAGTGTATTTATATAGTAGTGTATTTATATAGTAGTGTATTAATATAATTGTGTATTTATATAGTAGTGTATTTATATAATAGTGTATTTATATAGTAGTGTATTTATATAATTGTGTATTTATATAGTAGTTTATTAATATAGTAGTGTATTTATATAGTAGTGTATTTATATAGTAGTGTATTAATATAATAGTGTATTTATATAGTAGTGTATTAATATAATAGTGTAACTATAGAATATTGTATTTATATAGTAGTGTATTTATATAATAGTGTATTTATATAATAGTGTATTTATATAATAGTGTATTTATATAGTAGTGTATTTATATAATAGTGTATTTATATAATAGTGTGTATATATATATATATATATATATATATATATATATATATATATATATATATATAGTAGTGTATCTATATAATAGTGTAACTATAGAATATTGTATTTATATAATAGTCTATTTATATAGTAGTGTATTTATATTATAGTGTATTTATATAATAGTGTAACTATAGAATAGTGTATTTATATAGTAGTGTATTTATATAATAGTGTAACTATAGAATAGTGTGTTTATATAGGAGTGTATTTATATAATAGTGTATTTATATAATAGTGTATTTATATAGTAGTGTATTTATATAATAGTGTATTTATATAATAGTCTATTTATATAATAGTGTATTTATATAGTAGTGTATTTATATAATAGTGTATTTATATAATAGTGTAACTATAGAATAGTGTATTTATATAGTAGTGTATTTATATAATAGTGTAACTATAGAATAGTGTATTTATATAGTAGTGTATTTATATAATAGTGTAACTATAGAATAGTGTGTTTATATAAGAGTGTATTTATATAGTAGTGTATTTTTATAATAGTGTATTTATATAATAGTGTATTTATATAATAGTGTATTTATATAGTAGTGTATTTATATAATAGTGTATTTATATAATAGTGTATTTATATAATAGTGTATTTATGTAATAGTGTATTTATATAATAGTGTATTTATATAGTAGTGTATTTATATAATAGTGTATTTATATAATAGTGTATTTATATAGTAGTGTATTTATATAATAGTGTAACTATAGAATAGTGTATTTATATAGTAGTGTATTTATATAGTAGTGTATTTACAGTGAGGAAAATAAGTATTTGAACACCCTGCTATTTTGCAAGTTCTCCCACTTAGAAATCATGGAGGGGTCTGAAATTGTCATCGTAGGTGCATGTCCACTGTGAGAGACATAATCTAAAAAAAAAAATCCAGAAATCACAATATATGATTTTTAAACTATTTATTTGTATGATACAGCTGCAAATAAGTATTTGAACACCTGTCTATCAGCTAGAATTCTGACCCTCAAAGACCTGTTAGTCTGCCTTTAAAATGTCCACCTCCACTACATTTATTATTCTAAATTAGATGCACCTGTTTGAGGTCGTTAGCTGCATATAGACACCTGTCCACCCCATACAATCAGTAAGAATCCAACTACTAACATGGCCAAGACCAAAGAGCTCTCCAAAGACACTAGAGACAAAATTGTACACCTCCACAAGGCTGTTAAGGGGTACGGGGAAATTGCCAAGCAGCTTGGTGAAAAAAGGTCCACTGTTGGAGCAATCATTAGAAAATGGAAGAAGCTAAACATGACTGTCAATCGCCCTCGGACTGGGGCTCAATGCAAGATCTCACATCGTGGGGTCTCAATGATCCTAAGGAAGGTGAGAAATCAGCCAAGAACTACACGGGAGGAGCTGGTCAATGACCTGAAAAGAGCTGGGACCACCGTTTCCAAGGTTACTGTTGGTAATACACTAAGACGTCATGGTTTGAAATCATGCATGGCACGGAAGGTTCCCCTGCTTAAACCAGCACATGTCCAGGCACGTCTTAAGTTTGGCAATGACCATTTGGATGATCCAGAGGGGTCATGGGAGAAATTCATGTGGTCAGATGAGACCAAAATAGAACTTTTGGGTCATAATTCCACTAAACGTGTTTGGAGGAAGAAGAATGATGAGTACCATCCCAAGAACACCATCCCTACTGTGAAGCATGGGGGTGGTAGCATCATGCTTTGGGGGTGTTTTTCTGCACATGGGACAGGGCGACTGCACTGTATTAAGGCGAGGATGACCGGGGCCATGTATTGCGAGATATTGGGGAACAACCTCCTTCCCTCAGTTAGAGCATTGAAGATGGGTCGAGGCTGGGTCTTCCAACATGACAATGACCCGAAGCACACAGCCAGGATAACCAACGAGTGGCTCTGTAAGAAGCATATCAAGGTTCTGGCGTGGCCTAGCCAGTCTCCAGACCTAAACCCAATAGAGAATCTTTGGAGGGAGCTCAAACTCCGTGTTTCTTAGCGACAGGCCTGAAACCTGACTGATCTAGAGAAGATCTGTGTGGAGGAGTGGGCCAAAATCCCTCCTGTAGTGTGTGCAAACCTGGTAAAAAACTACAGGAAACCTTTGACCTCTGTAATTGCAAACAAAGGCTACTGTACCAAATATTAACATTGACTTTCTCAGGTGTTCAAATACTTATTTGCAGCTGTATCATACAAATAAACAGTTAAAAAATCATATATTGTGATTTCTGGATTTTTTTTTTTTAGATTATGTCTCTCACAGTGGACATGCACCTACGATGACAATTTCAGACCCCTCCATGATTTCTAAGTGGGAGAACTTGCAAAATAGCAGGGTGTTCAAATACTTATTTTCCTCACTGTATATAATAGTTTATTTATATAGTGGTGTTTTTATATAATAGTGTATTTATATAATAGTGTATTTATATAGTAGTGTATTTATATAATAGTGTATTTATATAGTAGTGTATTTATATAGTAGTGTATTAATATAATAGTGTATTTATATAGTGGTGTATTTATATAATAGTGTAACTATAGAATATTGTATTTATATAATAGTCTATTTATATAGTAGTGTATTTATATTATAGTGTATTTATATAATAGTGTAACTATAGAATAGTGTATTTATATAGTAGTGTATTTATATAATAGTGTAACTATAGAATAGTGTGTTTATATAGGAGTGTATTTATATAATAGTGTATTTATATAATAGTGTATTTATATAATAGTGTATTTATATAATAGTGTATTTATATAATAGTGTATTTATATAGTAGTGTATTTATATAATAGTGTAACTATAGAATAGTGTATTTATATAGTAGTGTATTTATATAATAGTGTAACTATAGAATAGTGTATTTATATAGTAGTGTATTTATATAATAGTTTATTTATATAGTGGTGTTTTTATATAATAGTTTATTTATATAGTGGTGTTTTTATATAATAGTGTATTTATATAATAGTGTATTTATATAGTAGTGTATTTATATAATAGTGTATTTATATAGTAGTGTATTTATATAGTAGTGTATTAATATAATAGTGTATTTATATAGTAGTGTATTTATATAGTAGTGTATTAATATAATAGTGTATTTATATAGTAGTGTATTAATATAATAGTGTATTTATATAGTAGTGTATTTATATAATAGTGTATTTATATAGTAGGGTATTTATATAGTAGTGTATTTATAAAATAGTCTATTTATATAGTAGTGTATTTATATAGTAGTGTATTAATATAAGTGTATTTATATAGAAGTGTATTTATATAGTAGTGTATTTATATAATAGTGTATTTATATAATAGTCTATTTATATAATAATGTATTTATATAGTAGTGTATTTATATAATAGTCTATTTATATAATAGTGTATTTATATAGTAGTGTATTTAAATAGTAGTGTATTTATATAATAGTTTATTTATATAATAGTGTATTTATATAGTAGTGTATTTATATAATAGTGTATTTATATAATAGTCTATATATATAATAATGTATTTATATAGTAGTGTATTTATATAATAGTCTATTTATATAATAGTGTATTTATATAGTAGTGTATTTATATAGTAGTGTATTTATATAATAGTCTATTTATATAATAGTGTATTTATATAATAGTGTATTTATATATTAGTGTATTTATATAGTAGTGTATTTATATAATAGTGTATTTATATAATAGTGTATTTATATAATAATGTATTTATATTGTAGTGTATTTATATAATAGTGTATTTATATATTAGTGTATTTATATAGTAGTGTATTTATATAATAGTGTATTTATATAATAGTGTATTTATATAATAGTGTATTTATATAGTAGTGTATTTATATAATAGTGTATTTATATAGTAGTGTATTAATATAATAGTGTATTTATATAATAGTGTATTTATATAGTAGTGTATTTATATAATAGTGTATTTATATAGTAGTGTATTAATATAATAGTGTATTTATATAATAATGTATTTATATAGTAGTGTATTTATATAATAGTCTATTTATATACTACTAATACTTTCTTTTCGGCTTCTCCCGTTAGGGGTCGCCACAGCGGATCCTCCGCACGTTTGATTTGGCACATGTTTTACGCTGGATGCCCTTCCTAACGCAACCCTCCCCAATTTATCCGGGCTTGGGACCGGCACTAAGAGTGGCTGGGGATGGTTCCCTGACCGGGAATCGAACCCGGGTCGCAGCGGTGGGAGCGCTGCATCTTAACCACTAGACCACCAGGGGACCATAATAGTCTATTTATATAATAGTGTATTTATATAGTAGTGTATTTATATAATAGTGTATTTATATAATAGTGTATTTATATAGTAGTGTATTTATATAGTAGTGTATTAATATAATTGTGTATTTATATAGTAGTGTATTTATATAATAGTGTATTTATATAGTAGTGTATTAATATAATAGTGTATTTATATAGTAGTGTATTTATATAATAGTGTATTTATATAATAGTGTATTTATATAGTAGTGTATTTATATAGTAGTGTATTAATATAATTGTGTATTTATATAGTAGTGTATTTATATAATAGTGTATTTATATAGTAGTGTATTTATATAGTAGTTTATTAATATAATTGTGTATTTATATAGTAGTGTATTAATATAATAGTGTATTTATATAGTAGTGTATTTATATAATAGTGTATTTATATAGTAGTGTATTTATATAGTAGTGTATTAATATAATTGTGTATTTATATAGTAGTGTATTTATATAATAGTGTATTTATATAATTGTGTATTTATATAGTAGTTTATTAATATAGTAGTGTATTTATATAGTAGTGTATTTATTTAGTAGTGTATTAATATAATAGTGTATTTATATAGTAGTGTATTTATATAGTAGTGTATTTATATAATAGTCTTTTTATATAGTAGTGTATTAATATAGTAGTGTATTTATATAGTAGTGTATTTATATAGTAGTGTATTTATATAGTAGTGTATTTATATAATAGTCTTTTTATATAGTAGTGTATTAATATAGTAGTGTATTTATATAGTAGTGTATTTATATTGTAGTGTATTTATATAATAGTCTTTTTATATAGTAGTGTATTAATATAATAGTGTATTTATATAGTAGTGTATTTATATAGTAGTGTATTTATATAGTAGTGTATTTATATAATAGTCTTTTTATATAGTAGTGTATTTATATAGTAGTGTATTTATATAGTAGTGTATTTATATTGTAGTGTATTTATATAATAGTCTTTTTATATAGTAGTGTATTAATATAATAGTGTATTTATATAGTAGTGTATTTATATAGTAGTGTATTTATATAATAGTCTTTTTATATAGTAGTGTATTAATATAATAGTGTATTTATATAGTAGTGTATTTATATAATAGTCTTTTTATATAGTAGTGTATTAATATAATAGTGTATTTATATAGTAGTGTATTTATATAGTAGTGTATTTATATAGTAGTGTATTTATATAATAGTCTTTTTATATAGTAGTGTATTTATATAATAGTCTATTTATATAGTAGTGTATTAATATAATAGTGTATTTATATAGTAGTGTATTTATATAGTAGTGTATTTATATAATAGTCTTTTTATATAGTAGTGTATTTATATAATAGTCTATTTATATAGTAGTGTATTAATATAATAGTGTATTTATATAGTAGTGTATTTATATAATAGTCTATTTATATAGTAGTGTATTAATATAATAGTGTATTTATATAATAGTGTATTTATATAGTAGTGTATTAATATAATAGTGTATTTATATAGTAGTGTATTTATATAGTAGTGTATTTATATAGTAGTGTATTTATATAATAGTCTATTTATATAGTAGTGTATTTATATAATAGTGTATTTATATAGTAGTGCATTTATATAATAGTGTATTTATATTCATTCATTCATTCATTTTCTCCCGCTTATCCGTAATTCGGGTTGCGGGGGCAGCAGTCTAAGCAGGCCCCCGCCTTCGACTGCTGCCCAATACTCACAGCACCGTCCCTTACGGTCCCTCCTGCAGGCGGTGAGCCCACGGGAAGGTGTATTTATATAATAGTGTATTAATATAATAGTGTATTTATATAATAGTGTATTTATATAAGGAGCACAGTTTATTCAGTCTACTGCTGTTTGTGCTTTTCAAACATGTTACTGTCAGAATGTAGCTGTTTTTTTAATGATGACTATCATTCTGGGGAATGTGATGGTGGTGGACACATTTATAGTGTAGATTACTGAGAAAAACAATTAATCTAAATGATTATCGTATAAGACTGTAACACAAAACTGAAAGAGAAGTGAAGAGGGTGAATAGTTTCTGAATGCAGCAGACGATCCAGGTGTTTATGGGGATTCTCAGGCACTATTTAACACACTACTGTTTAGGACACACTTATTAACTCGGATTTGTAACTAGTAGGAGGAGATGGATAAGGTGTGAGACACGACCAGACCCGACCAGACCCTGCAACAAGGGTTAATTACAATTTTGCAGTCCGTCCGATTGGGATACTTTGCGGAGTTTAGGACCTTGAAGAAGCACCCGTGAATCCACACACACACACACACACACACACACACTCCGTTCGGTGCGGCTTTTCGACTGAAGCCCCTGATGGTGCGCTCAGAGCTCCGAGATCAGCGCCACTTTAAGGATGTACCTGACGGATGTGGTTCCTCAGTGTGCGCTGCTGTTGGGGTTTACCTGCATGGCCGCTTCATCTTCAACTTCCCCGCAGTTCTCAGGTGAGGAAGCGGTTTTCCCTCTGTCTCATCACCTACACAAAGGGTTTTATTTTAACGCCATGTGCGTTCAACTGCTTCCGAAGCCGCAGCAACACATTTAATCTGTTTCATTTCTTTCCTTCTGTAAATATTCAGAATTGTTCATCTGAAGCGATTTAAGAAGAAGAAAGATCTGCGCACCTTCACCCTTCATAATAACGCACCTAACAGCGCTTCTGCTTCATCAGGGGAACCGGTTTTCTCCTTTTATTTACAGTGTTACCCACGAGCTTTTCGTTTTACAGGTCCAAAGTTCATTTAACTTCAGGAACAGATTTACAGTGTTGGTACCCTGCTTCTATCCTGGAGATCCTTCTGTGCTGCACATGTCCTGAACACACCTGATCCCTTTCTACTGATCAGATCACTGATGGAGTAGAATCAAGTGTGTTGGAGGACAGTGCATGACACTGAGGTTCTCCTGGACCAGAAGGTTGAATGAGAAGGACAGAGTTTTACACCCTACAACTCAAATGAGAAGTTTATTTATTATTTCTGTTGTGAGTTTGGCATGAAAATGTGAAGGACAAGTCATTTTTGAGATCAGGATTGAGAAATCTGCGTAATCATTTAAACCTCTGGTTTATTAGGTGATGATTACAGGTGGCGTGTTACAGAGTCTTACAGCACATGAGCAAATCTGAAGGAAACCAGATTGTAAAAAGCAGAAATGCAGATCGGATGTCTGAGTGCATCAAATCGAATCAGATTTTCTACATATTTTACATGATTAAAGGAGTTGTTAAAATAAGTGGCAGCTCAGTGGTTACTGGTTTACTGAAAGATCACTAAGCTGCCACACTAGGGCCCTTGAGTAAGGCCCTTTACCCTCTCTGCTCTAGGGGTGTTGTATCATGGCTGTGATCTGACTACAGCTTCCTAACATCTCTGGGATATGTGAAGAAATAAATTCACTGTAATCTACATGTAACTGGTAAAAAGCATCTTTATTATTTGGTCCAAAGTTGAAGTTGTTCTTAGTAGAACCAAAGCACTTTGTGACCAAAGCGGTGTCTCTTTTTTATTAAAATCTTTCAAGACAGATGCATACATAAAACATGTTAAATGACAAATAATTATCCATATTAGTGAGGAGAGAGTGTTGAGAAGATGGAGGGAGTATTTTGAGCAGCTGATGAATGAGGAAAATGAGCGAGAGAGAGAAAAAGAGAGAGGGGGTTGGATGGTGTGGAGATGGTGAAGCAGGAAGTGGACAGGATTATTAAGGAGGAAGTGAAAGCAGTGATTAAGAGGATGAAGAGTGGACAGTTGATCCATGGAGGTGAGATTGAGATGGTTTGGACATGTGCAGAGGAGGGACATGGGGTATATCAGTAGGAGAATGCTGAGGATGGAGCTACCAGGAAGGAGGAAAAGAGGAAGACCAAGGAGGAGGTTTATGAATGTGGTGAGGGAAGACATGCAGGTAGTTGGTTTGAGATGTAGAGGACAGGGGGTATGGAGACGGATGATCCGGTGTGGCGACCCCTAATGGGAGCAGCTTAAAGAAGAAGAAAAAGAAACTAAAGACTCAGAATGTGTTCATGCAAACCTGTTTTTCTCATCTTGATTTAGATCAACAAAGTTGTTTTTAACTAAAGGTTTGTTAGTGTATAAGTGTAGACATGGAGAACACATGAACACACACTTAAAATAGAATTTTGTGAAGTTTCATTAGGTTCATCTTGTAAATCTGAAAACCTGCATGGTAAAGTTTGTTTTTGTTTACTGTAATGATTTGTGGTCTCTCTATTTGGAGTCACATAAAGTGCAGGTTCTGTTGTGAGTCAAAGCTTCTTTCTGATGTTTTTTAGGGATGCTGTCAGTCTGTGGATTTTGTGACAGTCGGTTGTTAGCTATAGAGGTAGAAGTGAATAGGATGAATACAGAGAAGAGTTGAAATACTAAAATGATCTATTGTTACTTATGTAGTAAGTGAACGCAGCAGCAGTTCAGGTCTGAATTGTTAGTTAAGTGATAAATTGTTAAGGTTGATCAGAGCAGTCCTAATGGACGTGTGGATTAGTGAGTTTGGCTTGCATTCACTGTGGTAGTGTAGTGTGTGATGCGAAATGTTCATATCTATGTTTGTGTATAATTGTTTCATTGCTGGGAACTGTTCTCGATCAGAGTCTAATGAGTTATAGCAAGTTTGTGTCAAAATACAGAATGACGTAACATCAGGCAACGTTTATTTATTATAGCCGTCAATTTTCTTCAATTTTCTATTTAACTACACACCACTTTCTGAATCTAAACCTTAGATTCACATGAGCCTAATACAGTTTATAAAATATATGCTAATGTTTAAACAAACTAGACTTTTCTTCTGATCATTCAAGTTTGCTCTGAATTTTCTCAGGAGATTGTTGCGGTTAATTAATTTTGTAAGTTAGTAAGTAATAGCTTTCTAAGCAAACTGCTTGCTTGTAGATATAATAATGTGTCTGTGATGTGATCATTATAAACATTTAAAGAATAAAAATGTGTGCTTGCCTAATGTCTAATGCAGCCTGTTAGTATGGAACTACCACAGAAGATCAGGGATGGATATTTATATTTTTTTAATGTCCTGATAATCAAACTGTTGTGTGGTTTATATGTGATTTAAGCTGTTGTCTGTAACAAATGACAAAAAAAATGCTTTTACTTATACTGTCATTTTTTACCTGCTTTAGTTAGAGTTCATTCACTTATGATTGCTTTCATGTGTCAGCCTGAGGTGGTCCAAAACAGACACCAATACTCCAAGACATTAGATGTCCACTTGATTGGCAGGTGCTTGCACAGGGTTGCAGATAGAGAAACAACATCTGTCACTGAAAGAGCACAGCTGAGTTTGGCCCTGAGCTGTGTGTGTGTGTGTGTGTGTGTGTGTGTGTGTGTGTGTGTGTGTGTGTGTGTGTGTGTGTGTGTGTGTGTGTCTGTGTGTCTGTGTGTCTGTGTGTGTCTGTCTGTGTGTGTCTGTGTGTGTGTAAGAGAGAGAGTGAGAGAGAAATTCTCATTCATTGTGTCATCAGTCATTTTGCAGAAAGATAAAATATGACAGTAAAATGATATTCAGATAATTCAGTTAATGATTTGGTTAAAAGCAGCTCATTATGAAGGTCACATTGTCATGTTTTAATTCTTCTCTTTATAGTGGAGTAATTCTAAAGACTGAATGCCTCAAGACTATTAGAGACAAATATGTTTTATTTTTTATCTTTATATCTCATCATGGGGAGGGGGGAGGGGGTGGCTCAGTGGTTAAAGTGTTAGACTTCTGATCAGAAGGTCATGTGTTCAAATCCCAGCACCACCAAGCTGCCACTTTCTTTCTTTCTTTCGGCTTCTCCCATTAGGGGTCGCCACAGCGGATCCTCCGCATGTTTGATTTGGCACATGTTTTTACACTGGATGCCCTTCCTAACGCAACCCTCCCCAATTTATCATGGCTTGGGACCGGCACTGAAAGTGGCTGGTCCTTAACCTTTGACTGCTCGAGTTGTATAAATGAGATGATTTTAAGTGCTCTGATGAGGGCATCTGCCAAATTTTATTAATGTAAATCTGTTCAGAGTCGAAACAATGACTTCTTATTGTCCTATTTAGGGCCAGTTTTGACTAATGGCTAAGTGTGAAAACTTCTGTTCCCATTCACTCATGCTCAGTTTTCTGTAATGTTATGTGACCTTTTCTGATTTTAGGTGAATGACTTTAAATGTTTTTAAAAGGTTTTTGTGGCGTATGACCAAGATCTCTGAGGGCTCTGGTGTGTTTCTAATAGACTGCTTCATAAAGTATGTGATTGGTCATCAGTCAAGCTGATCAAAGTGTTTGTTTCTTCTTCGAGTTTATTGCTAAAATGCAGTGGGTCTGGTTGACTAGGACTCATGTGGGTTTGTGGCTTCTTTATTTTCTGCGCTGAACCCACCAGGGTGCTACAGTGAAAGCCGAGGTTCCCTTTAGCTGTTCAATAGGATGTGTGGCTGTTAAAGGGTCAAAAGGTCAAATGAGGTCAAACCATTTTTAAGCATACCACCCCCACAAGTGACTTCTTTATCTCTGTCCCTCTCGGATATGGAAAGCTGTGAACAAAGGCCGATCTGGAGTTGTGCTATAATTACCTCTTGTTCTCACATTGACCATAGAAACAGCATTAAATCAGACTGTATGGGAAAATCACTTCCTGGTACCAACTTTTTCATGATTCACAACACATCCAACAATTCTGTAAAAGAGTTCAGTGTATGTATGTAATTGACGTTATAAAATGTTTAACAAGAATGAAAAGTGGAAATTGAAAACAGCTATTTAAAAAAACAGTAACAAGTTTTACATTTTTTTTTATAAACAATGTTATTTATTGCAATGTAAAGATCAAATAGGCTCAAAAAACAGCACACATGCCAGGACCTGAGCATAAAACTTTCATAGAGGAGAAGGGTGTGTGTGTTTGTGTGTGTGTGTGTGTGTGTGTGTGTGTGTGTGTGTGTGTGTGTGTGTGAAGATGGAACATGATACTCGTGCCTTCTGTCCACATGAAAGTTCCCTCCATCACCCCTCCTTGTTGTGTGCCCCCTCACCCCTACACACTCTTTCTTCTTTCTCTGACAAACACTCCCTTTAACCCACTGCCAGTCAAAGAGCTGCTGAACCTCCTCAAGACGCAGGTTGTTGTTTCCACTGATTCACCAGACTTTACGTTGTTTGAGTTTTGTGTAGGATCTGATTATGTAATACTCATTGTGGAAAATCAGACAGGAGCAGAAAAACAAAGCGTTTAAGTCTATATTTTGAATGTGTGCCAGATAAATGGTTTCTTAGCATTAGCGTTAGCAATTTGCTTGCACCCAGGTCAGTGAAAACTGCAAAACAAGGGAAGGTGATAATTGTAAAATATTAAAATCTATTTTAAGTCGATATTACACGCTGCTTCTCAGCATTCACATTAGTAAATCATTTTTGATGTTTGTTCTTTTTCAATTCCATTTCTTTCTCAGCTTCATGATTACATGATGTCTTTATTAATACTTGGTATTTTTCACTCCTAGAAAAGGAAAAAAATTAAAATGTGTTGAACCTGAATTCCAGGTCAGAAAAGTTTTATTAACCCCAAATTTGGCGTACACCACGACAATCTATTTTATGCTAGCTGCTAGTTCAGCAAACACACCTTCACTCAGCTACTTAATGGGTTAATAGGTGTTTTCTTCTATTAGATATTTCATCAACACATTTTTTTGGTTGTATCTCCTGTGGCTTTACATTAAGGCTTACCTGTGTGTTCACTGATCTTTTTGGCTAATTGCTAGTTTGCATATTAGCCAGTACATGTTTAATTAACATGTAAAAAAAAAACTATTCTGGAGCAGGCAGGTGAGTTCTGTGTGAGCGGATCCTGTTGACTCATTGTTATGTCTGTAGCGGTATGTTGTCTGTCTGGAGTGTTGTGTCCAAACACCTTTCATTACCTCACACCACACACAGCCTGGGCCGTGTCCTCATTATACACTCCCTGACACACCAAGCTTGTGCTCTGTCTTGCTTTAGTTTTATACACTGAGCTGTGATGTTTTAATATCTGCATATTAAGAAGTAATAGTTTAAAAGAACAAATGAAGGAAACGACTTATTTTTAGTTGTTGTTATTTTTTTATGTTCGAACTTTGCACACACTTTTCAGCCACTGTTTTATCATTTTATCATTGGGTTTCCTTGCAATTTCTTTTTTTTAGTACTTGTTAAGAATTTCTAAGTTTCAAGTCCAAGTTTCCCTGCAAAGTAGTAAACACTTTTACTGTGTTCTCTTACTGACTTATTACCCAGAATCCTCAGGGAGTGTGCATCAGTAGGATTTGGGGGTTTATAAATAAATAAGTTTCTTTTCGGCTTCTCCCGTTAGGGGTCGCCACAGCGGATCCTCCGCACGTTTGATTTGGCACATGTTTTACGCTGGATGCCCTTCCTAACGCAACCCTCCCCAATTTATCCGGGCTTGGGACCGGCACTAAGAGTGGCTGGGGATGGTTCCCTGACCGGGAATCGAACCCGGGTCGCAGCGGTGGGAGCGCTGCATCTTAACCACTAGACCACCAGGGGACCTGGGGTTTATAAATAAATAACAATGTAAAATGAGCTATGCAATGAAAAGAATGTAATAAATCACGTTGCCTGATCCAGACTGATCCCCAACTCACTGCTGAAGAAGACGGACAGCCTGCAGAAATTCCCTGACTTGGAAATCTAAAGATAGCAAAGACTTGATATTATTCAACCTCCAATAATGTCTGATTTGAAGTCTGGATCCTCTCAAGATTTCTTCATTTAAAAATTCCAGAGTTATAAAAGTTTTTATCTGAATTTTTATTGAACTGAAGTTTATTGAAATTGTTTACTGAGCAATTCTTCCTGCCTTTGAGTGCTAACACTAGTTAGCTAAAAGCCATGGTATTAGCTGCTACATAAGTTAACGTTAGGATTGATTTTAATCAACAAATATCTTTAGCTCGGTTTCCTGTTTCTCCAGTTTTTGTTCGTTTTACCTCTGTTTATTAAATTAACTTTTATGCTAGCTGCTAGTCAGTATATTAGGTAGCTGCGGTTAATAAGTAGAAAAACCAAAGACAAACATTCAAATATATATTTAATATATAGTTTTGTAAAACATTTGTTACTTTGGGGGTTTTTTTTTGTTTCTTTGACTTTTTTGTTTACTCAACTTTTATGCTAACTGCTATGTATATTGACTAGCAGACTTTTGCTAATAGCTGCTAATTAGATGAATCTTGTGAGTTTTACCTTTTTCTAAGTTTATGGAATGAAATAAAATGAAATTTAGCGGTGTTCTCTCATTAAAGTTTGTAGATGTTTGCTGATTAGCAGTTGGTTATAAGGGAACTAATAGACAGCACTTAGTTTAGTTGAAGTTACAGTTCTAGAAAACTCCTGAAGCAACTGAAAGAAGACTCTGAGGTCTCATTTAAAGAGAGAATCATGTCCAAGATCAGATAACATTCCTACTGTGTCTAAGGCGTGAACGGGTGTGAACGCAAAGAAATGTGAAGCGTTAGTCCTGTACAGTTGAGACAGCTGAGGGACTGATGAAGTGTGAACATAACTGTACCCTCTTGAGAGTTCTTATTATTGGGGGCAGTAATGAATGGTGGATAGTAAGAGGGTATTTTTCTGAGTGCCCTATGTGAGTTTTTCACCGGCATCTGTGTTCCTCATGATTATACATGATGACCATGTAAAAATCGAACCTTCTAAATTGTGAAACACCCTCATATACACACACCCTTGTTCAGTAAGATCAACACACTGCCAGTAGCAGGTTATTGTAAAACTTCTTCTGCACTGTGAATACTAAAGAACACGTGTGTGTGTGTGTGTGTGTGTGTGTGTGTGTCTGTGTGTGTGTCTGTGTGTGTGTGTGTGTATGGAGAAACATTCCTGAGTGACAGTCCACGTATACAACACTAATAGAGGAGAAAAATCTCCATCATTTTCTTCACCTTCTTTTCATTCATTTTTGTTTCTCTTTACTCTGAAATGAATGATGTGGGAGTCAAAGATGGAAAAGTTTTTTTTTTGTTTTTTTTAAACTAGAAATCATTTTTGTACTTTTGACATGTAGACACTTATGTAATTGTTTCTTTATAAAAGGACTAGAAGGAAAGTTTCCTATACATTACCACATTTCATATAAATTTTATAGATAACCTACAAAAATCATATTGTAAGAATTGGACAGTTTAAAAGACGCATTCTCCTCAATAATTTTCTTTTAAGGGAATGATGATTCGATCTATTTTTGCATGTTGGTATTTATCATTTTTTATTTCTGCTGGGAAAAGTCAGGTATTTGTAGAAACAGCTCATTTGTAATTATACCTGAAGTAAACAGATGAATGGATAAAACCAGAAAGAGGATTCGATAGTGAATCAGACAGACAGACCAGATGAATGGAGGGAATGATCAGTCAGGTGAGAGGTTGACAGAAAGACCTACAGAAAGATGGAAGGATAAGGGGGACAGACATGTGGACAAAAAAATAGACAAGAGGGCAGGAGTGTATGAATATATGGTAAGCTAAGACTGGCATTATCTTTTCATCTAAATAAAAAAGAAATCTGTGTGTGTGTGTGTGTGTGTGTGTGTGTGTGTGTGTGTGTGTGTGTGTGTGTGTGTGTGTGTATTTCACTCAGATCTGAGGATGATGTTCTCCTTTGATGATTCTCTGTTAGGCTAACTCTCCCTCTCTCTCACACACACACACACACACACACACACAGAGTGCAGGTATGAACAGCTCTCTGTGTGATTGACAGGACACCATCCAGAACATGTTTTAGGAATCTCCCTTTAAAGGAAACGGAGCATTACATAACGCTGTTCTCTCGCAGACGATTAGTCGCAACACATCAGTGCATGTCTGATTAATGAGTTTTCTTTCAGTGCATGAGCCATGAGCTAAAATTGTCGTTTTGATGAATTTGTTTCAGGTGATGTTTTCTTTTATTGTTTGTTAGTGACGTTAGCCTCGGAGCTCTCTGATCCTGCAGTATGTTTCTGACACAGTAGGTTACAGCAGGCAGCAACACCTAGATGATAAATGCAGGCGCACACACACACACACACACACACAGTTTGTTTATTACATTACTGCTTACTTTAACTTTTTTTCTTTAAATAGCAGTGAGGTGTGGGAATGTGAATTTTAGAGATTTAAGAATTGTATTTGGAACCAAGGAACTGCAAGAATCAAGAAACATTTTTTTTTAAGCAACATTTTGTTTTTGGAATTTGTGATTATTTTTCATAAACCCAATAATAACTTAAGTCAAGTCAAGAAACTTCTATTGTCATTTCAACCATATATAGCTGTGTACAGTGCACAGTCAAATGAGATGTTTCTCCAGAACACACAACCCAGAGCTACATCACTATCCTCTGTAGGAGCTTGCACTAAGAGACGGTGCAATTCTCAACCCAGTCCAGGCTGTTAGCTGTTTTACCTCCTCTCTGTATGCTGACTCGTCATTCTTGCTGATGAGACCCACCACGGTCGTGCCATCAGCTAACTTGATAATGTGGTTCGAGCTGTGCATTGCTACACAGTGGTGAGTCAGCAGAGTAAAAAGCAGTGGGCTGAGCAAGCAGCCCTGAGGGGCCCCAGTGCTCATTGAGGTGGTGCTGGAGATGCTGTTCCTGATCCGGACTGACTGAGGTCTCCCAGTCAGGAAGTCCAGGATCCAGTTGCAGAGGGAGGTGTTAAGGCCCAGTAGGCTCAGCTTCTCAATCAGGTGATGAGGGATGATTGTGTTTAATAAACATGAAGCAGTCGTACGTATGCGTCCTTATTGTTCAGGTGGGTGAGAGCCAGATGGAGAGTCGGGTGATGGCTTTGTCAGTGGAACGTTTTGGCCAGTAAGCAGACTGCATGGGTCCAGTGAGTGTGGAAGCTGGGTCTTGATGTTCCTCATTAAGATCTTCTCAAGGCACTTCATCCGACCGTGAAAACGGTGGTGAAGTCCTTTGGTAAATAAAATGGCCAAAAATCTGCAAAAATCTGTTTAGGATCCCTTTATTTCTGAGTACCTTTTAGTTCTTGCTTCAGATTTTGCAGTTCCTTTCTGCAGATAAGGAGTTATTGTAGGCTAATTACACAAACTTCTTGAGATGAACAGCCTTCTCATTTTCCATTGTTATGTTGTATTTTTTTTCTTGTGGTGATGCAGTGCTGTTGAACATTTTCTCCATGATATTGGTTTCAAGCTCATGAGCAAGTCGCTTTGATATCTGCACCATTAAACAGAATCTGACCACTATCCAGATTTTTTTTTTTACATCGCCACCATCTGTCAGTAAACTCGGCCCGTAGAGAGACATATAGAGATAAGAGCAGTCAGATAGAGAGACAGGGACAGACAGCGGCTCGAAAATAGAAAGAAGTGAAAACTAAAAGTTCCCTTTATAGTGCACTATTCTGCATCGTATGACTTTAATATTTCCTCATTGAAAGCGTAAAGACTCCGATACAGTTTTGTTCAAGATACCAGGACCTTCATCAGCTTTTTTTTTTTTAGAATCTTTTTAAAAATCCAGGATTTTTTTTTCTTCAAGAGACTATTTTCTTCATCCAGGGGCTTTTTAAAAATTGTGAGAAATCAAAGAATCTTTTCAGAATAATTCCTTTTATACAGGACACAGGCCTTCTGTTCTCTTTCTTCACCCACCTGGCCACCATAGTTGAAGGCCAAAGGTCAATCAAATTAATGGGTGTCAGTGTGAGTGTGCATGTGTTTGTCTGGCAGCTGAACTCATTAAACAGCAGACCAAACAAAAACAACCGATTGCACCCCCCTCACCCACAAAAGCCCCTAACACACACACACACACACACACACACACACACAAAGGCTGAACTAAAGCAGGTTGGACTGAACTTAAATTGGACAGAAAATGAAATCCTGTCAGCTGATGGCATGGAGGTGTGTTAGGAGGTGAAAGCTACTGTACACAGCTATACACTCTTTAACTGTTTAACATTCATTACTAATCACATTCAGCTGCATGTCCTTATTTCAAACGAATCTTTATTCTATTGCAGATGATTATATTATATAAGTGTGCATTCTGCTCTAATGAATCTCTTAATTTTAATGATTGTTTTGGTAATTGATAATCAGACAATAATTTTTTCAATTAATCAGATAAAGAACTAAACTTTTTGCTACTAGATGTTTTGCTTATTATAACTATATATAAAACTTCAATTCAGGGTTTTGAGATTTTAAAGTTTATAGTGGCTGCTTGTTGAGAGCATGGGGGATTTCTCCTTTAACCAAATTCACTTATGTTGGGTTTTTTCTTTCTTTAAAAACACAAAAACAGCACTGGAGAACGAAAAGTGAAGCAATTTGTGTTAATCAACATTTGTATTGTTTTTAATGACAATAATGCTTAAAATTTTGGTTTCAAATAAATCCACATTGTGTTCAGTTGTGAAGATAACATCTAGAAAAGATCATTAATTTTGTAGAATAATTACATATATTAAATATACAAACTGAAAATAAGACGTAGTAAAGTCGCAGTAAATCACGTTTGAAAACAGAAGTTAACTGTTGTAGTAGACGAATGCTATAAAAAGAGGAGGGAAACATGTATGGAAAAATTCATAATCATTTACTGAAAACCACAACAGTAAGTAAAAATGAAATCCTTTACTGCTGCTGTTATTTGCTGTTTTTAGATTTATTGTTTGTTGAGCTGATTGCGCAACCTGACGCTCTCGAGTCACGACACAACAGATCCAGTGCGACTTTCCCGAAGTTACAGTTTACACAATAGCACTTCATTAAACTACACCATTTTCTCATGATGACGATTATACAGTTTCTGCTCACGTTTCACCTTCATCCATGACACCAGTGTGTTTTATTTTCACGTGCTCGTGCATCACTGCGGTACCTCCATCCCACACAAGCTCCGCTTTGCATAACTTCCAGCTACACTTTTCTTTGTTGTGTTTAATATAAAACGCTCACATTGCCTCGGTTGACTTGGGACGCACAGTTTTTTCTGTTGCCGGTTCACCCTGTACTGTCCACCATTTTCCACAGGCGGCTGTTTTCTTGCCGTCACGCTAAACTGGAACTTGAGCAGCCCAAATAATCGATAACGGCGTTTGTTTGATTCGTTGTTTTTTGTGATTATTGTTAAATTTAGCGATTAGTGGTTGCAGCCCTACATTCTGTAATGCAGGGGTGTCCAATCTTTTCCACAAAGGGCCGGTATGGGTGCATGTTTTCATGTAGAATAAAACAGGACAGGAACCTTTTCGGGAACTAATTTCAGCAGCCTTCCACTCAAAAAAATTTAAAAGCTTTAAGGAAAACATGATTTTTTAGTTTAGACAGTTTAGAACCTTTTAAAGACACATTTACCGGACCCCTTAAAGGGACTTTAATCATGTTTTATTAACGAATATAAACCTGTTCAGCAACACAAAAGCTTTTTTTCTGAAGAACTGAGAATCCACAACCTTTAGGTGATCTTTTCAAGCATTTTTCCCCCAGTAATCAGGAAGATTTTCAGGAGTTTATGACTGCTTTTGCAGGTCTTGGGAAACTTTTCAGGAAGTCTTTTCAGCTCAAATCAGCCATTTCATTACACCAGAAACCAGAAACCAGAAAAATTCTTTTTTTTTGAGGCTGCCAATTTTTTTGTGGACCCACAAGACTTTTGGGCAATTCATGCATACACTTTTAGCTTTTTTTTAGGAATAAGGGTTGGTTAGATACAGGAAATATTTTAGGTGCCCTGATCCCTTTTCATAATCCCAGTAATCTGGTCAGTTATTAATTTTTACCTTGGATTGTTTCCAAGAACTCTCAATATTTCATGTTTTTAATAATAATTTTAGTTCTCTCTCTTTCTCTCTCTCTCTCTCTCTCTCTCTCTCTCTCTCTCTCTCTCTCTCACACACACACACACACACACACACACACACACATTTTCTCTGACACTTTCTCACACACACTTTTTGCTGTGTTTTGCTAAGGGTGGTATTTAGAGTAACCAACTCTTCTTATTTATTTATTTTAGTCTCCTGCTTTAAAGTGTGTGTGTGTGTGTGTGTGTGTGTGTGTTTGTGTGTGTGTGTGTGTGTGTGTGTGTGTAGCTCCAGGGTGTGGACTGTATTCAGTGTGGTGTTTAAAACCTTAGTTGCGGTTCAGCAGTTTTGCGTGTGTGTTAGTGTTGCCTGCATCTTAAGCTTCAGCTTCTATTTACTGTAATTCACTCACTCTCAGGTAGTGAAAGTGGGAGCTGATAGGGAAGAGGAAGTCTTGAAATAGATTCTTTAGCACTGTACACTCTGCATCCTACACACTATTCACGTCACTGTGCTCCCTACATGATCCCATGACTCTTCACCCCTCCACAATCATTTCATGCTTTAAGTGCACACTAAATGCTTCACCCTGTGGCCCAAATGCTTTCCTGAATGTAAACCCCCACACCCCCCCCCCCTTCCCTGCCCTTATGAAAATGAGAGAAAAGTAGATGATCGATCGGATTAAATGACCGTGTCCCAATAAGCTGGATAACTATACAAATATGCTGATGGAGAAGGTAAATAAGCAATAAAAAAAAAGGGTCAATGTTGGACCATTTCAACCAGTAGTAATTTAATTTCCAGCATCAGACGGTAAAAGAAAAAGAACGGTATGCGAATTATGAATGGCTTGAATTAATTTCTGCTCTTGTTTGTGCTTTTTTGGTATATAAAATATATAAGAAACACAATAAGGCAGGACTCTCAGACACTGCAGTTTAAACAGGCGTTTAGCTCTTCATCAAGGAAAGACGCTGTTGTTCAACATGTTAAAATTGGTATCTAATTTGCTGATGAAGGTGCAAATGATAATCACTTTTTGTGCAAATTTTTTTTTCTTGCCCACCCTGACTCAAGAGTCGAATGTCACCTGTGTGTGTGTGTGTGTGTGTGTGTGTGTGTGTGTGTGTGTGTGTGTGTGTGTGTGTGTGAGAATATATATATATATAGGTATGTATATGTGTGTGTGTGTGTGTGTGTGTGTGTGTGTGTGTGTGTGTGTATATGTCTGATACTCCATGGATTTCTCCAGGATCATTTAAGTCCTTGTTAAAAAGGATGGTGTGAAGGGGAACAGGAGGAGGATAATTTAGCTTTTTTGCCAAAGCAAAGATTATTGAGGTGTTAAACCCCTTCAATAAATGTGTAAATAATAACTAAATTAAACATATTAAAATTGTGAAATAATTTAATACAGTCTCGACCTCGGTTAACTCGCCAACCCTATTAAGTCGACGTTCCCTAATATCTCGAGCACAAGGGGGGGCAAATTTGCCACTTAACGTCGTTTATGTCAGGAATCCCCCTTCGGTGGCGCCATTCCCCGAAGCACCCTGCTTCTTCTCCCGTGCGGGTGAGCTTGTCGCAGTCATGCTGATCACACACACATGACTCTTATTCACTCACTCATCCCATCTCCTATTTAAGCCCCTCACCTCCACACACTCGCGGTCCGTTATTGTTTGTGCATAATCGTATGTGTTGGTTCATGGTGGTCTGTGTAATCACGTATACGTATCCCGCTACGTACCCTTCTTCTCGGACTCCGCATTCTCTCACAGCACCCCGGATTACCCCGATTCTGCTGTTTTCCATGTTCACGCTGTCTGCACCACGTTTATCCGTTGCTGCCCAGCGCTTTCCATAGCGCGGATCCGTGGATTCTCTACACGAACTGTCTCTGCTTTCACAGAACTTGGTGGACCACCACTGGATATTACTGCTTCACTACAAGTATTGGTGGATTATCTCCTGAGTATTCTCAATAAACTTTGTTTGCGTTTACTTCGGCTTCCGCCTCCTTATCCGCATTACAGGTTATCTCGATCCGCATGACCAATCAAACAAATCGCGGCAACACTTGTGTAAAAAAAACCTCCAAAAACACGTGCATGCACATTCTCATTTATTAACGCACATCATGTACATAAAGAAATTTCAAGCATGTTAATATATTGCCGCCATATTGGTTTCCGTTTGTCTCGATCATCGGTTATCTCGACGCTTTTTGGCGTCCCCTAGGCCGGCGACATAACCGGGTTCCACTGTATATTGTATGTGGTTCCTAAAGTTGAAAATGCTGTAGTTCCATTTAAGATGAAATTTGAATATAGTTTTCTGTAAAATATATGCTCATGAATCTTATCAGTGACACACTGTGATTGAAAATATTTCTTAACGAAAAACACAATCACAAGTGCAATCGTGAAAATTTACCTTTTTATTCAAATGTTACTTAATAAACATCATGTAATAAACATTTGTCTTGTTTAATAAGCGAAATCTAAAATTGAGTTCAGATGTGCCCCTTGTGCTAGTGACTAGGGGAAGTACCTTTTACAAGGACCCCTTTTACCCCAATTCATAAGAGTACATGCTTATCATCGCAGGATTGGGGAGGGGGAAGAAGAGATTCGTTAATACGTTGATAGAATATTACAGTTTGAGGAAAATCTGCAGTTTATAAAGAAAAAAGGATGAAGAGTTTTAAGTACGATGACGAAATCAGTGTTACTGTAACGTGACAACATGATCAGATAAAGAGATGAAAGGAGGAATATTTCCCAAAGTGCCTGGTGAAGTTGTGTTTCCTGTTATCTGGTATTTGATATGACATGACAGTGAGAGGTGTGTGTGTGTGTGTGTGTGTGTGTGTGTGTGTGTGTGTGTGTGTGTGTGTGTGTGAGTGTGTGTGTGGGTGTGTGTGTGTGGGTGTGTGTGTGTGTGTGTGTGTGTGTGTGTGAGTGTGAGAGGCAGCTTTTCTTTTTGATATGTCTTGCACATATACAAGCATGCACATGCTCCTCCAAATCGATGGCTTCTGTGAAAGATGAGCTGTCTCCTTCTCTATATTCCATCTCTCTCTCTCTCTCTCTCTCTCTCTCTCTCTCTCTCTCTCTCTCTCTCTCTCTCTCTCTCTCTCTCTCTCTCTCTCTCTCTCTCTCTCTCTCTCTCTCTCTCTCTCTCTCTCTCTCTCTCTCTCTCTCTCTCTCTCTCTGTGTGTGTGTGTGTGTGTGGGTGTGTGCTGCTCTTTTGCAGACCTGTTAGGAATTTACTCCTGAGCACTCTTGACCAATCACAGTGCAGCATCATTTAAACAATGGGGAGATCTTAGTGGAGGGTAATTCCTGGCTGCACAGATAAACATGAACAAGCACACATACGCACACACACGCGCGCACACACACACACACACACACACACACACACACACACACACACACACAGTGCTTAATATCTCATTTAGCATTGTTAGCATCTCTCAGCTGCTCAGCAGGACGTCTTTGTGTTTACAAGCATGAGAATTAATACACAGTGGGATTTCACTTTATAGGTTTTTATCAAAATACCATAATTACTGGAGCAACTGTAAAAGCACGAACACAGGCAAACTGCAGTTATGCACATAATTACATAAACATATGTACATAAAAAGTACAATAACAGAAAAAGGTAAAATTACTGGTAATGCATCAAAATAAGCATTTTTAGCTGAAATTATAATAAAAAATTTTAATTATTCAAAAAAACCTTAATTTTTGTATCTTCTTCTTATTCTTTTGGCTTCTCCCATTAGGGGGCACCACAGTGGATCATCCATCTCCAGACCCCCCTGTCCTCTACATCTGCCTCTTTCAAACCAACCACTTGCATGTCTTCCTTCACCACATCCATAAATCGCCTCCTTGATCTTCCTCTTTTCCTTCTTCATCCTCAGCATTCTCCTACTGATATACCCCATGTTCAAACCATCTCAATCACACCTTCCTCACCTTGTCTCCAAAACGTCTGCACCACTCCACTGCCCTCCCTCTCATTCACACACATGTACTCTGTCTTACTCCTACTGACTTTCATTCGTCTTTTCTCCAGCGTGTACCTCCACCTCTCCAGGCTCTGCTCAACCTGCTCACTACTCTCACCACAAATAATATCCTCCACAAACATCATAGTCCACGGAGACTCCTGTCTGACCTCGTCCGTCAGCCTGTCCATCACCACTGCAAACAGGAAAGGTCTCAGAGCCGATCCTTGATGTAGTCCAACCTCCACCTTGAACCAGTCTGTCGTTCCTACTGCACACTTCACTGTTGTCGTCACATTGTCCTCATACATGTCCAGCACCACCCTCACATACTTCTGACACACCTGACTTCCTCATACAATACCACAACTCCTCTCTCCACCCTGTCGTACGCTTTCTCTAAATCCACAAATACACAATGCAACGCCTTCTGACCTTCTCTATACTTTTTTATCAAGAATCTCAAAGCAAATAATGCGTCTGTGGTGCTCTTCCTCGGCATGAAACCATACTGTTGCTCACAGATGGTTACCTCTTCCCTCAGCCTGGCTTCCACTACGCTTTCCTATAACTTCATGGTGTGACTGATCAACTTAATTCCCCTGTAGTTACTGCAGGTCTGCACATCTAACTTATTCCTAAAGATCAGTACCAGCACACTCCTTCTCCATTTCTCAGGCATCAACTCTAAAAATCCATAAAGAAATAAAGAATTGTATTGAATTAAATTTAGAGATTGGTTGGTGGGGGTGCATTTTTGCCCGCAATGCTTTCAGCTTATACCATAACATGTCTTTAGATCAGAACATGGGCTCCACAGTCACTCTGAGATGATTTGACGTCACTCAGGATAAGAGTGAAGACACATTGTGTGTTTCAGATCAAATTTCCAACTGCTTTGAGATAATGTCAGTTGTTAAAAACACTACAAATAAAAATGAAATGAAGAGAATATACGGAGGTGTTTATATTAACAACAACACCGTGTTAATATAGTGTAAGGAGAAGTGGGAGATATTTTGTCTTTGAACAGAAGGTGGTGAATATTATGATGAAGTCTGACTGAGTTGTAAAAATACCTGCATTACTACGTAATAATATGTCAGATTTGGTGCCATGTGCATTGTCTATGTGGGTGGTCCTGTCAAGTTCAAACCCTCCCCCTCACACACACACACACACACACACACACACACACACACACACACACACACACACACACACTCTTTAAATGGAATGTTGAGGTGGATGCCAAAGAGCTTGTCCTGGTAATGAACTACTATATGAGCCACGGTTCTGTGTACAAACTCACACCCTCTGGTGGATCATTATTATAATATACACCACTATTATCTTAATAACTTAATAAGAAGAAGAATAACACATTTCTACATGGACTTCAGTGTCAGGTTCATTAATTACACTGCACACAAACATTCACAATTGCTGAAACAAGGAAATTTTCCTTAATGTGATCTTTAAAAATGTATCATTTAAATAATAATAAAAATTAAATGTTTAGACTGTATATATACACACACACACACACACACACACACAGTAGGACTTACTGTCATTTACATGAATAATGGCAAGCTATTTACCTGTAATGAAATTATTTTGTTGTGCATGTTTCTCTATTAATTGGTTTATTATTGATTAGCTGTTCAGTTTTAAATGAACCCTCAGCAGCTGATTTGGTGTTAGCATGTTAGCGTTGTTCTTAAACTATGAAATTGGAGATCTAGAGTTGCTGAGGAAAGTGGAGGTGTGTGTTTGTTTTTTCAAATCAGCAAAACGTCTGTGTGTTTTAGAATCTTGAAACAGTGTGAGGATCAGCAGTAAAGTTGCCCTGACATGCTCACAGACGCACAACTGGGCCAAACAACATCCCTAAACATTTACACTCAGAGCGGAGGACAGAGGGGAGAAATAACACAGTGTGTGCAGCTGTTCCACAAACTACACTGCACTGTTTATGTTCATACTGATATTGTACCGAACTCTATTTCTCCTTATGTTCCTTTTTTTTACTCTCTCTCTCTCTCTCTCTCTCTCTCTCTCTCTCTCTCTCTCTCCTCTCTCTCTCTCTCTCTCTCTCTCTTCTACCTCTCTCTCTCTCTCTCTCTCTCTCTCTCTCTCTCTCTCTCTCCCCCCTCTCTTCCTACCTCTCTCTCTCTATCTCTCTCTCTCTCTCTCTCTCTCTCTCTCTCTCTC